>NC_086244.1:39307367-39629242 GCF_036321145.2 Pelmatolapia mariae | reverse complement strand
AAGACGAGCAGATGAAGGTTGTGGTGTTCTGGAAACAGTCAGGTTTGTTGATGACAAGCCTGGATGTTCACCACACAGCTGGTGCTGCGTTGTTCCTGACACAGAACGATACAAGAGAGAGGGAGGAGAGGGGGAGTACGTGATGTGTGTGTCAGTGTGAACTTGGACAGATGAGAAAAAACAGGGATGGTGCCAAAAACAAAAAAAAGAAGCAGGAAGGAGAGACACAAAATGCAGAAAAAGAGAAGAAAAAACACAAAGAGGACAGGAGGTGATAGAAAAAATACTTTCAAAGGAGTAAATTCCCAGAGGGTTGCTATTCCTGGTGTGGTGAGCATACCTTCCTGGCACAGCCCAGATAAAAAGTGCCTTAATTCTGCTGATAGGGAAGGAGAAAGAAATGGAAGGAGGGAGGTCAAAGCCAGAGGTGTTGAGAAGACACGATGGAATAGGGCCAGTCTGTAGCAGGCTACTGTGTTCTGATAGGAGTGAGGTGTTTGGGACACGAGGAGGCTGTGCAGACTTGTAGAGGTATGAGGCGAGCTTGAGCAAAGGAAGTCTTCATGTAGAATTGAGCTGTCAATTTGAGTAATTGCTTATTAGATCCATTATTTAAAAGACTCCGGTCATGAACATTAGCCTGCTCCTAGGCCTTTTCATACGATCTGTCATGAATTCTCCATTACACACATCAGCCCTGCTTTATTACCCTGTCTTGACAGCAGCCATTTATCAAAAAGACCAAAACTGGAGGGGGGAATCAGCTGTAACGAAGCAATGTACAACAACTACAGCTTGCTAATAGGTTTAATGCAGAATTAACACACTTTATTTGCCAGCTCACACACTCTCAGTATGCATGTATGCGCGCTTCGGTCTTGTCCCTGCAGCATTCAGCAATTCCATCAATTTATTTTGTGCTGACACAGATGCCTCTCTCTTTCCTGTAATACCTCCTGACCTTGTCCTCCAGATGTTATTCCTGTTACCCTCACTCAACATGTCTCTTAGTCACTGCGGTCCATCTCTCAGCTTGAGTCCTTCTCTGTCTCTGTGGCGGGCCACGGTGCTGCTGCAGGGGCGATGGACACACCTGCACGGCATCTGCAATCGCGCCTCGCCAGCATAAAAAGTCTGGTTATTGTTGTTGTTGGAGTGTGTGGCTGTGAGCTAAAAAGCTACAGCCAGTGTGTAAACAAGCAACCGTGAGTGATAATAAAAGCAAGACACTGAAAAGCATGAAACTATGGATACGTCTGCCGCGTGATTGTTACAGTGGTGCCGAAACATAGGAAGGGGGCACGGCAGACCCAGGACTGGGTCAGCCAGGGAAGGCGCTGGCCCGAATGGTGGCTGAACTCGCGGCCACACAACAGGAGCAGGCGGTGGTGTCACGTCACTGGCGGGAAGAAAAGTAGGACCAGACTGAGCGTCATATCGAGAAGCTGGCAGCTGGGATACGGTCCTGGCCGACACCGCCGCCTCCCCCACCGGCGTTCCTCAACGGTGTGGAGGAGGTCCGGACTGTTCCGGATATATAAACATATAAACAGGATATATTCTTAGAATCAAATTAGATAAGGGCCTCAAACGGGACTTTTTTCTACAGATGACTGTTTTAGATCTCACTGTAGGAAAAATACAAGTGAAGAATTAAGCTTTCAGAGTCTGGGGACTGTTTATGCTGGCTCAAATGAAAATAAGGGACCAATCACAAATAATTTTAGTCACGATTTGACTTTCTCTACTATGACAAGCCAAAAATCTATGCTGTGACAAAGTACAAACCATTTCAAGGACAAAACGTGGAGATTTGGAATTCGCTTGTCAGAGACTCACTGGAGAAGCAGATGATTGCACTGCTCATTGTTTCACAAAGTGTTATCTAGCGACTATTTACTTAAAAGAGAAACTTAAAAATGGAATGATTTCATAACTCATTTAAAAAAGTGAGTCTACCTCCTTTCAAAGCCAATCTGTGGGAAATATTGTTTGTGCTGGAATCATGTTACAAAGGGATCTCATTACAGTCAGCATGTGCAGGGAAAAAATTACATGTAATCTTCCATTATATATATATGTTATGGTTATTCAAGTGTTATTTTAGGATAGACTCATACCTATCCTATAATATCAACACTTCCATATAACTCTGTTAAAAAGCAAGAAAGAAAGAAAGAATACAAACAGTGAAGGTGGTTAGGCAACAGCTTTTGGGAGCTGCATGTCAGAACATAGCCAGGGTAAATATGCTACAATGGTGAGATTTTAAATAATAACAATAATAATAATAATCACAGATAAGCGTATTGGTTATCACGCTTCAGATCAATATCTCTGTAGTTTCAAGCCCAGGGGGACACATGGCTTAATTAAAAATCGGGAAAGCACATCTCTCTGCTTGCAAGTGAAACTAAAAGTCTAAAGATCATAAATTATCCGGGAAATTATCTTGACACTGAGTGGAAAACAACATATTTCATAGTACATCCATGGTATTCACATTATAACAAAAATAACTGCTCTCTCTTTGTGTAAATTATTTGAAAACCAGAAACAAACACGCATGTCCAAAGTTTCTGTTTCAACTCATGAGAACAACTACAACATATCATCGCGTACTTCTAAAATGTGCCAAGCCGACAAAGTTCAATCACATCTCATAACACAGTGTGCGTATCCCCCTGATCTTTTCTCCGACTAGTACAGTTCAGTTATAACCTCTCTATATCAGTTTACTCTTCGTGGTTTGTAACAGTAAACAGTCCACTTTTGTTCTCTTTTCCCAACTGCCCAACCCTCACCCTCCCCATCATCCAACTCCTTCTCCTAATTGAATGTGCGGTTTCTCCCTTCTTCATATTTCTCATGCAGTCAACACATTTCCTTCCCTCCTTCTACCCATTCATTTATTCATTCATCTTCCTTAACCAACCCTAAGCTGAGAATTCTGACAGCCTCTATATAACAGAGCCTGGCCTCCCGCTGTCTCACCACTGCTCTTCCTCCATCTGCTTGCAGCCTGCATAGAGTCTCATTCAGTCAGGTTTCAAAGGAGAGACCGAGCAGGGATCTGGCTCACCTCTCTCATTTCTGTCCTCCATGTCCCTGCTTATTTTTATTTGATCTCCTTATCCTTTCTCTGCTCGTCCTCTGTCTACCTTGTTGACTGAGCTGAGCTGTGGAGCTGAGGGTCCAGCCTGGCCTGCTGTCCTTTCTAATCTAGCCAGCAGACGTGATCAGAAGCTGGCCACATTCCACCAAACCCCCCTCCGTTCAATCTTCCTCCCTTCTTCCTTTCCATTTCTTTCTCTCTCGCCCACCCTCCCCAGCGTGGGCCTCACTCTACATTCCTCCCTCACTAATACTATTCCTGATATCCTCCTCCCTCACTCACTTATTCCCTCTCTTGCTACCTCTTGTTGCATTCCAATCGCACTAACACTACTCCCTCTCGTCTCCCCACATCTCTAATTACATGCATTGCCCAAACAAAGCCTTATACATTACTCCCTCTTTAGTACTGTTTACTGTCCCTCTCTCTTTCATCCTCCAATCTCTTATTAAGCTCAAGTTCTGCTCCTCCTCCACACATTCTTCCTTAAGATCTACAAATTCATCATCCCCTCACTCATCACAAACAGCATCCTGGGGAATACATCATGCTCTGTAGAAAACCTCACATCCAGATCAAGGGTGGCTAATTTCTGTTATTTTTACAGACAGAGCTCCTCAGGGAAATGGCATCCTTCACACCTGCCACCATATCTCTCTTCAGCATATCCTTTCTATTCAAACCCACAGTAAAAGTGCATCTCTTTAGTTGTGGTGTCCTTACTTAATCTGAAATCCTATGCTTAATCTATCTCACCCTTCTTCTTCTGTGAATGTCACATTCCCACTCCATGTCTGTCTCAGTGCACTTTCATTATCACTCCCTGTCAGTGCCGAGCAGATTCAGGTTCAAGTTCTTATCATATTCAGAGACTTTGCATGTTTTGCAGGCTAGGTGTACTTTCACACTGAACATATTCCATCTCTGGCTGGGTGACTCATTCACTGGTTACTAATTAAAAGGCAATCCCTGCTGGGAAACACAAATACAATCGTTTCTGTCCCTCCCTATACCTTTCCCCTTTACGTTAATGGATAAGAGTTAGGAGCTGAAACTGTGAGAGCAGTGAGCAACATCACTGAACAAACACACACCCTGGGATTGCCTGAAAGCTGCTACTGCTACATGGATGACGACCTGGACACTCTGAAAGTTGCGTGCATACAAGCACAAAGGGCGTTCTGGATGACTGATACAGACAAACATGTTGTCAAACTGAGGGAAAACTTCTTCTGTCAGCCATGTTTAAAGACAATTAAACACAAGGCTGAACGTGTGTCTCATTTTTCCTGTTTCCCTTAAAAGAAGTATTTAATATTAATGCTAACTCAATATACATAGGCCAACAAAACCACTGAAATAGCACATCATTTTGTTGAGCAAGTTGCAACCCAACTATAAACTGGAGCAGTTCAAGACTGAAACATCCTGGGGCTTCTGAAAATGTAAAACAGAGCTACAATGAGGCATCCAGGCACATGTACTGGCTAAAACGGTCTTACTGCGAATATACCTACATCAGTGCACAATTTGTTTTACTACTTTATAAGAGTAGTGGTATAAGGTTAATAATGTAGTACAGGCTAGGCTACACACTGAATTAAAACCACTAAGAGGTGACGTGAAACAGGCTGATTATCTTGTTGATTATCTGGTTGGAGTGTAATGTTTCTGCTGGGAAATCTGGCATTCATAAAACTGTTAATTTGGCACATACAACCCATCTAATCATTGTGCATACCAGGCACACCTGTTTATGGCAGCGACACTCCTTGATGGCAGCTGTCTCCTCCAGCAGAACAGTGCACCATCCTACATGGCTGCACATGTTACAAAAAGCCTAAATGAAACCAAAAGCTACACTTTGTCAGCAACCAAGACAGAAATTGCTTACATGAGAACAACTAATAGCATTAATCACTAACTCACTCACTTTAACCCAACTTTACCCATTCTCATTTATACATAGTCTCTGAGAGAGACACACACACCTCTAAGTAGTTACAACTGCATGAGATATATTAATAACAAGTGAAGTTGTCAAAAGACCTCAACAAAGACAGTCTTTGCAAATGCTAGCAATCATGCTCCCAGCATGCTTTGCAGCATTAATCCACCTATGAGCAGGCCTCTTTAGGGGTGCCATGACAACCAGTAAACAGTGGACAACTCAATGCCAGCCCAACAGTCATCAACACATTGTTCACAGATGGAGGGGTGGGGGTGGAGGGTGTCAGGGAATACCCAGTGCTGCTGGGTTGTATTTGTTGTGCGTTGAAGCGATTTCAAAAGTGACCAGTAGTCAAAAACAGAGGCACAAACATTTCAGCCATTTCTAAGCAGTGAACAATAAGACATTAATGGCTGAATAGCACAGAGGCAGAAAAACAACAATGTAGGCATTATTTAACAACCAGACAACAACATACAGTTGCAGCCTAGTATCCATCGAACCATCTGCACGCCGACGAGTGGATGAAACCTAAAGCGCCCAGCCTGGGTATACACAGCCTAGATTTAGTCTCTGAGACAAATAAAATTCAGTGCCAAAAATAACCCTCATTATACGCATGAGCTCTACAGTGCACAGACTAGACACCCTTTTAAAATAAACACACAAATCATCCAAATCACTGAATGTGGAGATTGTGGGCAGTTTTTTGTTTTTTTAGCTCCAAGTTTTCTTTCCCAGTCCAAGTTCAGCAGGATTTCACTGCACTATTCCACACCAGCCTAGTTGGAACATAATTTGGCCCCCACTGCTACTTTGTCTGAAGCCTTGCTCTTATGCAATAATGACCAATCACATCACATCTGACTGAGACATTTACATAATTACTCAGTTGCAGTCTTAAAGGACATAGAAGTCTAATAGCATTCGAACTGAACTGATGACTGGACTGCTAAAATTCTGAACTGATGCAGTGCAGTACACTAAACACAAACACAACTAAACACTGTGGTAGGGATCATGACCTCATGATCCTTATGCTATTTATAACTACCTGTTTATATGAAGATTTTTCATTTGGCTGTTGGGTCACATGCAGATATGGTAACAAGATCATTAGTTTAAGTTCAGTAATACTATTTCTCCAAAATGGAACACAAGACATCTTATTTCAAAAAGATCGGGGTTCTAAAAGATGTAAGAAGCTTTCCAGATAAACAAGCACTGAGTGTTAAAAAGCTTCCGCATTGGCCCCAACATGGGCAAGCCATTAACCTGTTATAGAGCCATCATCAGAGATGAGATCCAGTGCCTGCAGATATATGATTTAATAAATTATCTATAAGCTGCCAATTTGCTGCTTCCGCACAATGCACGGCTTTTTATGTCCAGACCAACTGGTGCTTAACGGTAAAGTAAGGGGGTTTCCCTGCTGACAAATCAGGAGGGAAACCAGGGTTTCAGGTCAGGGGGTCTGCAGGGGGTTATGGCTGCATTAATGCGTCTGTGTGTGCCCTCTGTTTTTGTTCTGGCTGGGATGCCTGCCGAGGCGGTGTTTTCATGCGTTTTTCATGTGAGCAGCAGTGAGCCCAGCGTGGGGCTAGTGTCTGGAGCATGTAATTGAAACACAGTCCCATGCAGCGATACACACTGACCCCACTAATCTTCTTCTGACAAAGTGGTTTAGCTTCTATAGGGTCATATGGCACAGGCTTAAACACAACAGGCACAGGCAGACCCTGTGGTCCTCCCCACATTCAACAGGTCACATTTAGCAACTTAGTGATTAGGAATACACTCCAAAATCAAAGGAGAGGTTAAACCTTTGTACGCATACTCTGACAGAAACATGTTTATGTAATCACTATGGATACACTGATTGTGAAATTATGGGCCAACAGCAGCATTTTGTTTTCAAATCTATTTACTTTACTTTTGCTCTTGCTTATACCTCATTTACTCCATGATAACAAAAAAAAAAACTGACCCTTTCAGCTTTTTGTAACACAATCACTTAGCTCGTGTGAAATCTTGGAGACAGAACATATTAATGTCGACCACTGACATCAGTAAATGCCATGTTAATTGGCAATATGCCAATATCAGACACCAAGGCTGATATAGTAAAACCTGCAGAAATCATACACATGAAATAAAGGTAAGCCATACTCGAGAGCATGAATTTAGAGCAGCCACAACTTCTTCCCTTATTAGCTAAAAGATAAAAAACTTATCTACAAGGGGAACTGCAAAAGCAGAGCAATTATGGCAGAAATATTGGCAATGATTACACCAGAGCCAGCAAAGGAAGTTAGAAACTGCAGCAGCAGTGTTTACAGAAACACTGCTCGAAATACTTGAAACCCGTATTTCCAAAACAGTCAGACACGTAAAAAAACAATTCCCATGCAGCTGTCAAGCTGCAATACAGAACAGTCTACTGGACAAACTCAAAGTGAACTCCATTCGTCTACTCTTGTTGTTTTGCTCAGCTCCTCATTTCAAGTGCATTCTTCCTCTCGAAAAGGCCCCTAACCTTAGCTTAGTTAACTAGAAATCAATAAGGAAAAAAATAGAGGCCAGCGGTTTAGTAGTTTGTTTAGCTGAACATGGCAACATACAACAAGTAGCCTAAAAACTGACAATGTAAAGTGACACTTACGTTTTTATAACTCTGTCACAGCTATAGTCAATAGCCTATCACATATTTCTAAGCTGTGCTTTTCAATGCTAATGACTGTATTTGCATTTCCAATGCAAAGCAGATGTAACCAAGCAAACAAATGAAAACTTGGGACTCTTTGTCCAAACACTTCCTCTGTGCATACCTTTCCTCTGGAGGAACAGCCTGAGTAGAGGGTTAGCTGTGGAGATGGCCTTGTGGTAATTGTCGTCATTGTTGATGGGCAGCAGGTCACCGTGCACGTCAGCGTAGCCCACCAACAGCTCCACGTTGGGGATGCGATGCACGTGCTGCAGGAGACCGTAGAACTCATCGAAGCGGCCTGGCTTGGACCGTTCCAGAGAGAACCGACGAAACTCTGCACCAAACTGGGATGGGGCAGAAAGGCGTTCACATGTGATTGCAAATGAACACACAAATACACACACAGGTGTGACGTATGGCCGAAACCAGGGTATGAAACAGTGCCTGATAAGCCTACTTTGTACTGATGCGTAAGCCAAAGCACACCACGTGTGGTAAATTATTCACGTGTTTTGTGTATCTCTAGGTTTGCAGATAAAGCTTTTATCAAGCTACCTCACAGAATATTTATCATGCAGCTATTACAAAGACAGTGTGCTTTCAGCATATGTAGAATCCCCACAAACATGTTGCTGGTTTACCCGTTTAAGCCTGTGGACTGACTGGATCAATGGCTCTGGACGCCTAATCTTTAGGCAGCTCTGTAGCTGAGACAGAGCACAATGCCTCATTGGTAGCGTTAGTGAGAGGTACCAGCTGTTGTGGTTACTGTTGCTCAGCGCTGACAAAAGATGATCTCCCAGCTTAATCAGTTATTTTATGCATCAGTGCAAAGCAGAGTTAATTTAATAAGTGGTTGGGGACATAAGGAAGATAATCTTAACTCAGAAGAGTGAAAAGAATTTAAATAACCCGGGATAGCTGAGTAAATAATAACAATAGCTATTGCACTAATGTAGGGAGGCAAAATTAGTGCTGTAGCTGAAAATATTTGACAGCTTGTGTCAACGCGTGTAAAAACTTCTAGAACAATATAGTCATTATTCATTACACTTATGTGTGGTCAAGCCTCAGCAGGGCGCGGATGGAGCCACGAGCCTGACGCAGGCCGTGTGACACCTGTAACCGCAGGCAAATAACACGACAGGCAACGACTGGTACCTTTAACCGAGGTAATTTGACATAAACTTTTGGTAATTTGAGTAAACTTTTCACGCAGATTTGATTAAGTTAAAGAGTTGGATCAAACTTGAAGTCAGTACTCGGTAAACGAGCAGGAGAGTACGGCGGAGAAGGCTGTGACAGGTGACACTGGCTCACTGCGCAGTCAGCTGACAAAAACCCTCCACCTTGCCACAAACTAGCTAGCCTTTAGACGTAAAACGACCAAAAAACTACGCCACGGTTACCAATAAAGTTTTAAGAATTGTAACCAAATTCTCGGGTGGTCACAGTGGAAAAAAACCAAAACTGTTAGCTCCTCTTAAAGTTTATAAGCCTTGCTTCATAATAACCCGCTATCAAGCCTCTTTAGCAGGCTAAATTAGCAAGAGTGGATTTAATGAGGACGAAGGTTGTCTGGAGTACAAACACTGGAAGGATACCTGACAAATAAGTGTCCGTACCCACCTTGCTCTTCACCTCCACTGCATTCAGAGAACGGCTGCTCGGCACTCGGTGGTTTTTGTTCATGTTTCTCTAGCAGCGGGACCGCCGCCAAAGCACTCACACTCTCTCCCTGCTCCTGCCGCCGCCGCTGCCAACGTCTATCCACAAACCCCGTGTGTCCACCAGTTGTTTTTAATGTTTTAGTTGTGGGGCTTTTTAGTCGCACAGACTACACCGCGACTTCTCGACGTCCGCCGGTATGAGTGGTCCCTCCACAGAATGCGACAGAGGCTGTCAATCAGCCAGCTTCAGCTCGTAAACTTGTCTCCTCTCATACTTGCCGCTGACACCGTAGCTACAGCCCCACACCGTACCGTCTCTGGCGTACCTCTGCCTGCGATTCTCTCTCCCTGCCTGTGCCCGGAGAGCCGGAGATACGGAACTTCAAAATAAAAGGCATGGCTTCTATAATACTCTGTGGCTTCAAAATAAGAGCACCTTCCACCTCACCAGGAATAGCCCACTCTGTCCTGGCACGGTGTGCCAACCATGCTCCAAATAGCTCGAACAATAATGAACAGTAATGACTCATTTTTTGTTTTTAATGTCATTCATAAATAAAATACCCATTTTAAGTGGTTTTTTTGCCATCATGTTAACTGAAGCACTGATGTTGCACTTTCTCACTCTATTAACGTAATAATGACCATATCTCTAAAAACCCTAAATTAAAATCGTTTGCATTAATCATTTAAACAGTTGTACTGTACCCGGTAAAAACTAATAGATAGTGTGTTACAGAGATTTTATGATAGTTGAATGAAGTGTTACCTGCGTATGTAAAATTTGTATGGGTACAAAAAATAAACTGTAGTTCCTGCACTGGCTACATCTTGTGATTGTTTTAATTTTATAGTGACATCTTATGGCCAAAAGCAATATATACCTGCTGCAGCTGCTGGCTACCTGACCGGTAAATGCAGATACTTAACCCTTTCAAACTCGATGCCTTCATGGTATGTTTCGGGTCCTTTTTGACCCAGACCAAGAATTCCATCATAATAAATATCTACAAGGTTTTGTTGTTGTAGACATATTAATTTACAATGTATAAACAGCCCATCTGACGTTATTACATGGCTTAGTGATGCTTAATTATTGTTTCCAAGACAAAGCATAGTTTTTACATTTTACAACATTCATCTTTGGAGAAGGACATCTATTATCACGCAATGCCATCTCCCTTTTTTACATAAGACATAAAAACATATTAGAAATAATTATTTAATTGAAAGTGAAACTGGCATTCTGGAACTTTTGGAATTTATTGTATAAACAGATAAAGAACGATTTTAGCTGAATACAGCAAAAGGAATCTTAGCAGGATTATTATCAGTGAGTGAAAACGACTAAAATATTCCTTTAAAGTTACTTTACAGAGTAACATTTTGACCATGAATAAAATCCTAAAGTCCTTCTCTCTTTCAAAAAACAAACAAAAAAGCAACAACAACTTTAGAAGTCACATGTAGTTGATCAAATAACAAGAAAAATGCCTCCCTCTGCTCCTCTGCTTTCAGCTAAAAGCACTCACTTTAGTTTAGCTTTAAATAAATAAAAAAGATAAGTTGCACAGTTGTACTATAAGCATATAACAAACTTGCATCTCGACGTTTGCTCCTATATTACATGTAGACACTAGAGGGAGACAGAGACTGCGAAGGGAGATGCATGTCCTTGTTTTAAAAACTACAAATGTCTCGATTTGAAGCTGAAATATACACATATTTGAGTGGAAAAAGCAGCAATGATTTATCTTCCTCTGAAAGACACAAAACACAACAGTTTTTTTTTCAAGGCTTATATGTGTGTAGGAAATAGTTGGAGTTTCTCCTTCTGTATAATATCCTGCTTCATGCAGGTAAAGGATTCTTCACATGACTGGAAAACAGAAGGCAGACACAGAGTAGCTTATGTTGATACAGTCATGTGCTTTTCAGTACAGATGGTGTTCCACTAAAACAACAAAAATTGTAAATCAAAATTATTGAAACATGGGTTTTCTTCTTTTGCACATTTGTAACCTCATTGGACCCATCATAGGTTTAACCGTATACATATTCCCACACAACAGAGAGCAGCTACCTAAGTTTTACTCCCACACTGTCTGTATAGCTTGTTAGTAGTGCTGCAGCCTCATTTTGCCTTAATTCTATGTGTCTTTGGTTCAAAAAGGTCCAGAAACATTCCTCAGAGATGTTGGTTCACATTGAACTGAGCACATCCCAAAAGCGCTCTATTGGACTGGGAACTGGTGACTGCCGAGGCCATTTGAGTACAGTGAACTCACTGCCAGGTTCAACAAGCCAGTTTGATATGACTTAAACTTTGTGATGTGGACCATTATCCTTCTGGAACCAGTCATCAGAAGATGGGTACACTGTGGTCATGAAGGGATGGTCATCAACAACCCTCAGGGAGGCTGTGGTATTTAAACAATGCTCAGCTGGAGCTAAGGGGCCTAAAGTGCACCAAGAAAAAACCCCACACACTATTACACCACTACAGTTAGCAGACTGAACCACTGATCCACAGCACGATGGATCCATGCTTTCATGTCATTTACACCACATTTGTGATCCTATCATCTGAATTTTTCACCAGAAATCATGGTTCATTAGACCAGATAATGTTTGTTTGCAATGAAAACATGCAAACTGTAGCCTCCATTACCTGTTCTTAGCTGACATGAGTTTGTGGTCTTCTGCTGCAATAGTCCAGAAAGGTCCAATGTGTTGTGCATTGATAGATGCTCTTCTGCAAACTTTGGTTGTAACAAGTGGTTATATTTAAGTTCCTATCTCCTTCCTACCACCTTGAAACAGTGCTGTGCCGTGTCTTGCGTCTCAAAGAGACCATTTAGGTTATTTAAATGTATTCTTAGCCACTGAGTCACACTGCATTACTGAAATACTGTGTGACTACATGTGTTCTGATGACCTGGTTTGACCTCTGATGTTTTAGCACCAAAAAGATTGAAAACAGGATGAAGCCATAAGCAGGTTACGAGGCTAATAACAGTCCTGTGTGCTTCCTTCTTGTAGAGGGTCTGTCTGTGTAACAAGAAGATGTGATAGAGGATGATGGAAGTGAAAAGAGAGAGAGAACATAATGGAGGTTACCCTGAGGGTGATGAGGAGAATGAGGAGAGTAAAGTAATTGTAGACTTCAATCTGATGACAAATGTGGAGAGAAGTCTTCTGATCATATTGTAGATGTCACGGTCCCTGACTTTCCTGGACTTTAACAATCAAACAATGAACATCTAAAAATAAGGGATTCATTTAAAAAAAATAAATTGGTTATTCCTTGATTTTTATTTATGCAGAGCTTTTAAGTGTTAGTTCCAGTTTGCATTTTCCCCTCATTGTTCCCTGTCTCACCCTCCTGTCAGTTCCCTCTAAGTTTTGTCATGTATCTGTATAACCCTGTTTTGGGTTTTTTTTTAATAGTTGCTTAACTTTAGTGTTTTGTGTTTAATTTGACTTCCTGCCCCCTGTCTTATTGTCTATGATTATTTTCACCTGTGTCCTGCTACCCTCCAGCTCCAAAACCCTGATTACCCTTTCATAAGTTTCGCACATAAACACCGCTGTCTTCTCCTCAGCCCTTGTGTGTCTGTTCACCTCCCATCTGTGTTTTGTGTTAGTTTATTTTCCCAGTGGAATTTTACCAGCCATAACAAAGGCTTACTTTAATTATTACAGTCTGCCTCTATATGTCTGTATGTGGGTTGTCATGACAGTAAAAAGTTCACTTCTGGCTACGTTAAGGACCATTACAGATTGTTGTACATGCTCAATTATTTGTTTAAAAAAGAGAAAGAGAGAGATGCATGACTGAATATGAATAAAAATAGAGGGCCTATGTAGACCAGAGCCCAGAGTTGTGCTGCACTCCTGATTATCATGACTGTTTTGCAAGTCACACAAAACATTTTCTCTTATAGGTGAAAATATATTTTTAAAGACAATCAACATCCTGCATAAATACAACTACTACAGACAAATATGATGTCAGGTACTTTTTTTTCTTTCCTTCTTTTTTTTTTTTTTTTTTTTGTTGTTGTTGCTATTGGTAAGAACAAGATTATTGACAAGAAGTAGAAAGCATTCTTACCTGTTATATTGTCATATCATATTAGCTGATATTAGCATAGCTATTAGGTCAAAATATCTTGTTTTTTAGCCAATAAACATTAAATGATGTAACACTTTGATGGGTCCAACAAGGTGCAGGAAGTTACTATTCTGCTATCTTTGAAAAGACAAGAGGAATACTAAATATTTAATTTATTAAATAATATTTCTCTGTTTTTTGGAAAGTAGCCTCAACAGCGACATCTGCAGGCTAGGAGAGGACAGGACAACCCGTGTGCGTGTTGGGACAGAGAGGAGGACAGGAGGAGTTTCACCGCCTGACCCATCGTACACCTGCTGATACCAGTTCAACATTGATTTTATTGTTGGAGATCAGGAGGAACGAGCAACCAGGGAACACTCCCTGTTATGGTTTTAGCTCTGACCTGCTAAAAAGGTCAAACCAAAAAGAGAGCAGTTAAATTACTGCTAAACAAAGAGAAAAGCAATTCAGAATTTCCTGTTAACTGTAAAGAATAAAAATTTAAAAAATCAACGTGTATTTCAGCCACTGTTTATTTCTGCAAACTGGACAGGTATGGTGCAGAGGCAGTCAGCAAACAAACTGTCCATAATGGACAATCCTGGCCACCCTCTGCACCTATTACTGGGCAGTTAGTGCTGCACTTTCTCTAACTGACTGACTGCAACAAGGACAGATACAGGAAAATTTCTATACCTTGTGCAATAACTCTCTACATTGCAACCCATAACAGAGAATCTGTTATTTCATCTTGTAATGCCATTGACGCCTAGAGTATCATATTTGACACATACAATTGTTTGTGAGGTTTTAACACTTCAGTAGAGTCAATACTGCTATTTCTGGCTTTCCAAACAAGTGGAGAAATGAGGGGTGGCTCAGAACCTTTGCACAGTACTCGGCTTATTTTATTTTATTGTATTTGTTTTGTTTTGGATTAGTTTTACCTTATTGAGCTATTTATTTGGTTAACATTTAGTTAAAATTAATAGTTAAAAATGTAAATAAAACAGAAGACTCTGAATTATAGTAATAATTTCAGATTTAATTCATAATAGAACAGAAAACATATCACATGTTTGAGCAAACAAGATGTGCCATTATTAGCTTATCATTAACATTACCATAAACATCAATGAAAAGAACAACTCAAATTAAAGCTGGGCACAGGTTCATCAAACAAACAAACAAAAATTGTACAAACTGTGAAACAGTTTCAGAATAATGCTCCTTAATGTAAAATTGTGAAAACTTTTAATATGTTATCATCTACAGTACATAATGCCATCAACAAAAAAAGATCTGACTCTTCAAAGGCACCACAGGATCGCTCTTAAGGATGCAAACAACGGATTACAACCTGCTGCTAGGAACAAGCTCTTCACCTGCCGTGGCAGTATGTTAACTGTGGTATATCTCTGCGGTCAAGCCCAAACTCTGGGAAAACTTTTCCATTTAATTTAATTTTCATTTAAACCTCATTTTTAAATGGCCTTTCTTAATGTAATTTAATGATTAATCTTTTTTTCTTTAGTTTTTAGTTCCACGGGCTCATAAATACAAAGACAAAATACCAAGCGATTGGCCTACTACTGAGTAGTAGTAGAAAAAAGATGTTAAAAAACATTCATACAGCTAATAGTAACATTGACAGGCGTCTTCTTTTTCTTCTTCGATCAGATGATCCCTTTAGGGTTTGCCACAGCAGATTATTTGTCTCCATCTCACCCTGACCCCTAGCGTCATCCTCTGTCACACCAACTCTCTCCATATCCTCCTTTGCATCCATCAATCTTCTCTTAGCTCTTCCTCTTTTCCTCATGCCTGGCAGTTCCATGTTCAGCTTTTATTGTTTCATATAACCACTTTCTATCCTCTGCTCACGTTCCTATCTTAATTTTTTCTCCAAACCTGAGCTGACCTACTGATTTCTAACCCTGTCCCTTTTTTGTACTCTGCTGCTGCTTGCTATAAGGACTGGAATCTGTGACCTCTGACCTTTTTACTGCTGGTTACCAAACAAAGAAATCAATGTCATCTTTACAATTAAAAAAAGGAGGCATTTTCTTGCCCATTTGCTAAGGAAATTCAATCCCTAGACACTCAGCAGTAGACTGTTGCCCTATTTATCACCCCTCTCCTTTTGGACCTCCCTCTCCCCTGCCAGCTGTGTACAGATCTTTGTGTCAGACCTCCCAAAAGACCATCTCCCTCCCGTGCACCTACATGTGCCATGCAATGTAGCCGACATCCTTTTTACACCGCCAAGCAGCGCCAGCAGCTGCCTCATTGTCGCTGAGCAGAAAAGCTCCTCACCGCTCCTCATCGGCTCCACTTAAGTCTTACTGTGCAGGAGGCCCACAGACGAGCAATGGCATTCTCAGTCTCTTCAGTGCACACGCCACCGCAGAGCAGGAGACCCTCAGCCTGCTGGGTTTCTCTGATTCTCTCTCCCTCTCTCAGGGGAGATGATGATGTCATCTGCTGAGTTTCTGCAGCCGCATTCATGCAACATCCTGCAAAGTTTCATTCATGTTTTGACAGGCAAATTGGAGGCCATTTGCAATACACTGCAATAATCTGCCCAACACTCCAGGAAAATTCCTCCTTCCTTAATATAGGAACAGTTTGGATTCATTTACTCTGAGTGGGAATAGAATTTATCATTGCTTTGTGTCTACGAGTCGTGTAAAATCCTGGTATGCCCACTGTGGACTTTTGATAAAGATTATTATTGGGCAGAGGTGAAATCATGAAGAAAAAACAATCACTGTTTTGCACATTTTTCTTCACTCTCTTTATACAAACGACTGTGATGTCATAGAGCATCAACTTCAGTTTGTTACAGGTGATTAAAGGTATGAGGAAAAAAGATTTCTGTTTTCTTATTTCGGTGGTGCAGGCTTTGTAAAGTACTATTCATAAGATAAAAAGAGAATCCAAATGGAGACAGAGTAACTCCATGGGGGAAAAAAACGATGGTGAATTTTTATTATCAAAAGGTTCGTTTGAAGCAGGGGTGTCAAACATGAGGCCCACGGGCCAGAATCGGCCTGGGAAGGACCCCATTATGTCCCACTTGATGGATTTGGAATATCTGAAAGACTGCATAGATTTCAGACTTTTAGCTGTAGTTCCATAAGTTTTACAGCTTTTCCTACCAGTAAGGACCTCCCCACAGCCATTCATACAACACCGTGATGGACTATATAAATTTCAGTTTTTTACAATGTGTCCACAGTAGAAAAACAAAGCGACTGTGAATTAACAAAAATGTTCACTTTTGATATTCCAGGACTTTGATCAATGAGAAACGTAATTTTGTGCTAAAATATTTCTTTCATTTACTACAGCAACATTTCTTTATTGTGTAGAAAAGCTGAGAAGTACTGTTGGATTTTTACTTTATTAATTGGTGTTAAATGTGTAGTTAAAAGTATTTCCACTAACAGAAAGGGAAGTGTCTCTGGTTCAGTCCATTTAAGATCAAAGTGGGC
The DNA here is from genome assembly GCF_036321145.2 of Pelmatolapia mariae. Taxonomy (NCBI): domain Eukaryota; kingdom Metazoa; phylum Chordata; class Actinopteri; order Cichliformes; family Cichlidae; genus Pelmatolapia; species Pelmatolapia mariae. The sequence continues at coordinate 39,612,182 of NC_086244.1, read as the reverse complement.
TGTAGGTGAAGTGCTTTTGACATATCTGATTTAAAGGGACAAGACACAAGGGGACACAACAGGGGAAAGTACTGTAGCTGTGACAGGGATTAAACACACTGGTATACAGAAAAACACCGCAAAAGTATGCAAAACACAACGGAAGTGATTTTAACATGATGGAAAAGCTGTGGAGGTGAAACACGTGAAGGATTACAGAAGTGTTGGGAGGGAGAAGACAACGCAAAATAATCTGTTTTAATTGCACCATTGATATTTTACTGTAGATGCACGCTATTAGCTGTTTACCACAGTTGTCTCCCCAAATTCACTTCCACTGTGTTTTGTGTCCCTTTTTTCAATGTTTTTCTGTTTGCTGGGTTTTTTTTTTTTAAGTTAGAGTACCTTTGACCTTTCAGGGCCACCGTAAAAGATAGAAAATCCAACAGAGAGAGTGGAAGACAAGATGAGATATAAGCTGACTCGCTTTTCTTTTGCCACCTGTATCCGTGTCACTCCGGATCTCAGCCTCAGTGTAGATGACCTCCCTCCCTTATTAACAGGGAGCTTTCGTCTGATTTGTTTTCTCATTGCTTACTCAATAACTTCACTGTATTCTTTCCCTGAATCTCTTACAGTACATGTGCGTGTGTGTGTGTGTGTGTGTTTGTGGGTGTAGCACAACTGTTCTGACTGCAGGAGGCGCTAGTAGTGGGCCAAGTCTGCAAGCATCTCTCTGTGTCTCTCACACCCCCCAGTCCTCCCCCCAGCCCCCACCCGCATCCCTGCCTCCATCACCCAGCACTGCAGAAGAGGCCTCTTGTCTCCCCCGCAGTCTGCAAGGCCTTTCTTGAGCCTGCCCCCCCTCCCATCCACACACCTCCACCGCCTCCTCTCTCTCTTTCTGTATCTGCTGGTGTTATTGTCCCAGTTTGTGTGGCACCCTGCTCCAGATGACCTCTAGCGACATGCAATATTCAGAGGATGAACGAGATGAAACCTTGTACCCGTGACATCACAAGCATCACTTCCACTGTCATATTCACATACTTTGCTATTATTTAACAGCCCACCTCTTTTTCTTTTTCTATGTTGTTTTCATTGTAGGGAATCTCATGCTGGCTCTTGCAGGTTTTCCACAGGGTGCGCCATTAACAACTTCATCGCAGTTATTGTTATAGTCCAACCTGCCCACGTGTTCCTTCTCCTCTGCTCCTCACCTCACCACCTCTAACCTGTCCCACCTTTCCCTCCTCCTCTCTCCTGTCTCTCATGCTCTCGTCGCTCAGGTGGATGTGGGCAGCAGGTCAGGTAGGAGCAAAATGTTCCACTGACCTGTGGCCAGTTCAGCCAATTAGCCTCCCTCCTGTTAAGTAGATGGGCTCTTTTTGTCTCAGAAGCCAGTACTTCTTTGTGTCTGACAGCTGGAGGAGAGAGACAGGGTCTCCCTCTCTTTCTCTTCCAGCTGTAGGGGGCGCCAGTCACTACACCGCCACCACCACCAGCATAACCTTGCCTTGCTACCCCCCCCCCCCCCCCCCCCCGTAGTACTTCCTCCCCTGTTTCTACCTCCCACTTCTCCACCACCCTCGCCCTTCTTCTCCTCCCTCTGTGACTCTCTTTTTCTTCTTCTCCTCCCCTCCCCCCAGCTCCTTCACCCACCCCTTCCATTCCCTTCTTCTCCCTCTCGCCTCCCTTCCCCTCCCCTTCCCCCCTCTGAAAGGCTGTTAAACGCTCCTTCTGCACACAGCACTGCAGATGAGGCCTCCGCCTCCCCCACAGTCTGCCAGGCCTCTCTCTCTACTCTCTCCTTCAGACCCCCCCAACCCACCACCACCTCTCCTTCCCTCCCTCTCCCTCACTCCTTACAACAGCATAGCAACACTGACTAGCCAGCCAAGGAGAGTCTTGTCTCTCTCTCCCTCTTGCACTGGGGTAATTTCCCTCCATTTTAGATTCCTCATCCCAGGGCAGCAAGGATAGGATTTTAATGAACTACTTGGGAGGGGGAATATATGTATCTGATCTCCCTCAGTTTGCCTGCACTGGTAGAGCACTGTGACCCACTACATTTAACTCAGTCCCATCTGATTGATCCCTACTTTGGCAGAGGAACTCTCATCCAATGTGCAGAGGGTTAATAATGCAATGCTCCCAGTGCTTTTCCACAACAAGTTAATGGTAACATGCAGACTGGATCTACTTGGTACGGCCTGAGCACACAGGTATATTGTAGCTGTCAAACACCTCACATGGAGAGCTGTGTTTCATCTTTTTCTTCCAGTGGTGAACATTCAAAACCCTTAAGTTGTGTAAGCACGAGGCGTCACCCCGGGTCACCCTACCATCAAAACACAGTTAAATCCTTTGATATGACACCACTAACTGCTCCAGTTTTGTTTTTATAATCAACAACATACTGATGACATCATTGTTTGACCGCACTTACGACACCAGAGAAAAAGCTCTGGTTCTGTCAGGCGAAATTGGTGATTCTTTTTTTTCTTGTATTATTATTTTATGGTTACCAAGCAATGCTGGATGTTCCTGGAACTATTTCTGGCAACACACCAGAAAAAAAGCCTGTCTTAACTTCAAGGTGCTCACCCTTTATGCTAAGCAGAGGATAAATCTGTTTCTTCCACAAGATTTTATTTTAGGATGACATTCCCCCACTGTTTTCTCAAATTACAGCAGAATGCAAACCTCATTAAGATAATGGATATACCAAGATATTTAAGATCTGACTGAAGAAATATTTACTGGATAAATATTTTGAAATAAGATCCAGTTTATGTGGACAGATGTCTCACTGTCATCACTGGAGCTTGCACACTTATTTATTTTTAGATAACTTAATGTAGAGGATGTCAGCACATGACAGTAACCCACAAATTTAGAAATGGATAAAAACACGGCAGTCATATTTTGTGCTAGTGTAATAAGGATTTTTTTCTTTAGCTGCTAGCCTGAATATATTGTCTGCTGTTACCTTAATTTATCAGGAAACTCACAACCATAGATGATATGTACGTGTGCTTCTCCAAAATCATCCGGAAACTGGTATATTTATTGAGCATGTTCACACCAAAGCTGCTCTGGCCCACTGAGGCATAGACACAGAGCCTCTGGCTCCGAACCATTTTGGGGCACAGTGCCCTGCTGAGTAGGTATGCTTTGTCTGCAACCATGTTTAAGTAGGTGGTCATGACCCAGAGTCATGTTGGTGCGTTATAAATGTACCACAAGTTCACATTTCTTAATGAGACCTAAATCCTGGTCCAGTGTGGTCAATATATTTCAGTAGTGGGTAATATGTGGCTTGTGGCCTGTACAAGTGAATAGAGTGATACTTATGCCAGCTTACAGTTTTACTGCGGGAACTGGCAGCAATTTTTTTTCAGACTGCATTTATGGACAGGCTGAAGTGGTAAAAGAAAACAAAATGAACAATTTTCTATATCTCTAATGATCTGGTGGCCATTCAGATTGATCTCAGCTGAACCTGCTGGGTTCTGCTCCCACCTGGAAAACCATAGCAGCTTTTCTAAACAGCCATCAATGCACCATTAACAGTATTTTATCCATCATTAACCATCCAACCTTTAGCTAGTATTGAGAATGGTCCATCTACAGCACCTTTTTAAATCAAAGATTTGACCGCTACATGAGTTAAATACCAACTATTTGTCAAAGGAAGTTCAGACACTTGTGTAAAATAAGATGTGTCTCCAGTTCTTCCCCCTAACTCACCAAACATTGCAGAGTACAGCACACGGGAAGAAGCACCTGTGTCAGTTTTAAGAAATCAGACAGGAAGTGAAGCGTCATACTTTCATTCATGGAGTAGTTTCCGTTTCAAACAAGCCTTACTTATGTTATAGCAGGCACTGATGCAAGCTCTTAGGATCTCCTCCCTTTAAGCCCCCTGTAAAACAAAAGCTTTGAACAGCAGGTAGATCCCCTCTGACATCATACTAAGCCAAGAGCAGAAAAAAAATACTGAAACACAGGGATCACTTGTGCCTCACTGACTCCATTATTTCAAAATTTAACGATGTTAAATATGAGGCTCCACCACTGTAAGAGTATATTTTAGAGCCTGACCGATACATCAGCCGTGCTGATATTAGCCATGTGCCAGTGTGTCATTATTGGAAATTTTAAATCGACCAATAAATAAGAATAAAAAAAGGAAAAAATAAAGATGGGAGAAACACCCTTCACCCATGTTATTAGTGACTGCATAATTTGTCCAGTAGAGGGCATTCTGCAAATTCTCCATTGGTAACACATATTTGGAACACAACAATCAATCCTTCTTGCCACAAGATTATTTTGTACCTTGGTAAGGAATCCTAAATAACACATAAACGCAATGCACTAAGACTTGATACATTATTTGTCTTAAAGAAAAATGATATATCCACTTGTAACAAACACTCTTAAAAATTCTACATCAGTCAGATTATATGGCAGAAAATAAAGCTTAATAAATCCCTTTTAAGAAGAAATGCATTCAAAGCTTCAAAGTCTCGAGTATGTGAAAGAAGAAACCAGTGTCGCTTTGACTGTCTGAGAAGCACAATTACAGCACTTTATTGTTCATAAATGCTAAAGTGGAAAATGAAAACAAATACACACAATTCAAAGAACACATATAAAACACAATATCTTTTTTGGAAAAAAAATGCTTTCACTTTTGTGGATGTCAGTTTGCTGATTACTGTCCAGTCTTGAAGGGGGAACAAAACATCGAGTGAAAATTGTGAAAATAGAAGGCAAGTACAGTACAGTCAGGGATAAGGAGCAAGAGGCTGCAAAAAGTGGCTGAAATGCTGCTTTCCACTATCATTCCACAAAAGAATTCATTAAAAAAAAAAATTAAAATAATATCTAAAATCCAAACAAAAGAAACTGTTCGTTTATTTATAGATATATTATTTTGCAAAGAAACTAGTTTTGGTTAAAAAATAAACATACCAGAAAATACCAGCCACCAAAGCGACACCTATTGTATGTTAAGCATACCAATGTAGAACATATGAGGCTACCTTACACACAGGTAATAGCAAATATTTAAGAGTACATGTACAGCATCATGTGTCCAAACATGTCTAAAAGACTGTACAAATTTACACTACCTATCTGAGGAGAACTACATGAAAAATGATGGATTAGTTGGTCAGCTTCAAAGCCTGACCTCAAAACATCTCAGTATTTTAAGCCAAGCTCAATGGCTACATCACCGTTAGGACTCCACCCCAATGTACTAAAGTATATAGAAGGCAAAAAACTTTGTTTGGTGTAACGTCAGTATCTTTACACCTTCCCTCCCCCGCTCTGGGGGAAAAAACAAAACAAAACAAAACAAAAAAAAACAACATTTAAACTTTGTTCACAAATCTTTACATGAGTCCTAGCTGCTGCCCTTAGAAGTCATTGGATGGCTTGTGTTTGAGTTCCCTCGTCGCTCCCTCCTTCACAGTTCCCTAGTGTTGCTGTGCAGTGTCCTTCAGTTCAGGCGAGGCGATCAAATCTTAAGTGCCTCTCTTGAGTGTGCGAGTCTTTTGATTTTTTATCAGTCACACCTGCTGCTTGCCCAGCTGGGCTGCGTCTCTCCTGCTTCTTGCTGATGATGGGACAAACTTGGGAATGATGATGGGTAGAGTGTCTCTTGCTTTAGCACTCTGTCTTCCTGAGCCCTCTGTGGGTCCAAAACCATTCTCGACGTGCGCCCCTTCATCTTCATCGTCGTCATCGTCGTCGTCATCGTCATCATCGTCATCGTCGTCTGACAGATCATCTAGATCTGAAACAATCTTGGCCCTTGTCCTTGGCTCCATTCTTTCCTTAGCTCCAGTAAGCTGCTGGTTACCATGGAGATGTACCTCTCCCTCTGCTTCCTTGTTATCCTCCTGCTGCTCTTCCTCATCACTGTCAGAGTCGATAGCTATAGGTTCGGAGAGGTCTAGAGGCATTTTCTGTGGTAAGGTGCTGTTGATTGTCTTGGGTTGGTCTTTGCTGGCACTGTTGGGATTGGGGGCAGATGGCTTTGCTTTAGTATCTTCCACATTCGTAGCTGGCTTTCTTTTTGGTAGTGGAGCTATGCCACCATTAGCAGCTATAAGCTCCCTGTGTCTCTGCAGAGCCTGCTCCGATAGTCCCATTTGCATCCTAGATGTCCGCCGTTTGCCACGTCTGCCCTCGCACACGCCATCCTGACCGAACGCCAGCTCGTGGCTAACTTTGCTGAGCTCATGCATACTAAACCCAAGCAACACGCTGGCGCCCTGGGTTTCACATTCCTGTACGCACTTCCTCCTTGTGTTGACAAAGTGGCTGGCGATGTCAGACTTCCACAGCCACAGGCTGGCTGCCAGCTTCTCCACCTCCCTTTGTGTAGGATATGGTGCTCGACTGAAATACTGCGTTAGAAATGCCTTCTTGGATTCGTATGACAGGTTTTCGTGTCCTTTGGGGTCAAGTGCCAGGACTACAGGTTCATCTGGGTTTTCTACAAATCCAGATGGACCATTGATATCCCTGGGGTGGGCCCTTTCCCCAGGCGGTCCTGGCCTCCTTCGTTTTGGTGCACTAGCCTCAGAGCTATCAAAGCTGGCCCGTTTGAGGGCACTGCTCTGAGCCGGACTGACCCGAGAAGAATGGGCTGCCCGGCTATCTTGCCCATTCTGGGACTTCCCTACACCTCGACAGTGCACCAAATGTAGTGTGATGGTGGAGGCAGTCATGTTACTTGTATAAACTCCCAAGCAGTGAATACACTTGTAAGTCAGTTTCTTTTCTACTGGGTGAACTGTTTGTATGACCTGATGCCTCTCTCTCAGATGGTGGGCCAGTGAGTCTGAGATTGGGCCCTTAAGGATAGAGAAGCAAAGAGGACATAAAGTCTTGCCCACATCCCTCTTGTATGGTACAGATGCCTGTGGGGCAATCTTTGCTGGTACACTGTCAGCAGCCCCTGAAGGTGTTTTGGGTGGGTGCTGAGGCATTAACCTCTTACCTGATATTAGCGAGGCAGACAAGGCTGATGATACAGAGGAGCTATTTTGAGCATGAAATGCCACTGACTCCTCAGGGGCATCTCTCATGTTGTATGTAGTAACAATCAACTGAACGTTTTTGGGATTACCCTGCTGCAAAGTGAGGTCAAAAGTCAGAGGAGAGTCTGTGCGTGGGCCAACTCTCTCATCTGGGTGTGACAGCCGCATGTGGGCCACCATCTTCTCAACGTCATTGAAGGTTGCACGGCAGTGTGGACAAGACAGACCGTGGATCAACATGTGGTTTAACAATGTGTCACTGGGGAGATAGCGGTTACAGTAGAGACACTTGCTGGTGAAATTGTGAATTTTCATGATGTAGTTGGCCACAGCAGGCACCTTCTCTGCTTTGTGCTCCTTCTCAAAATGAGAACTGTACACATTCTCCGGGAAGAGCTCATTGCAGATGGTGCAGATTTTCCACTTCTGGGTATAGGATGTGCCAAGGACAGATGAGCCACCTTTCTTAGCCGTAACAGAGGCTACAGTAGTAGCTGCTGCTTGAACACGTGAACCAAGAGGGTTTGATTTGAGTGAGGAAGAAGCACCGAGCATAACTGGGCTCCGTAGGCTGCCACCAGAAATAAGCTGCTTTGCTGCATGTGACTGCTGTGGCACAGAAACCTGGGCGTTACCGGGCAAAGTAACTCGAACTTGCTGGCTGCCAATAGAGAACGGCTGCGTGGTACCAGCCTTTAATCCTATAGCATCGTGTTTCAATCCTGACAGAAGACTCTGAGAGTTGAAACCAGTCTTTGATGCCATGACAAGTCGACCCAGCTGCTGTGAGCCAGGAGACCTGGTAGAAGCCATTACTGCACCTTTAGGGCCCATCCCAATGATGGTTTTGTCTCCTTGGGTTTTTGGGGGCATCATAATGATGGGTTTGGGACGGGGGACTATCACGCTGGTGTGTCCAATCATTGCAGTGACCTGGTAACCAATCCTCTCGTGGTCCTCAATGACATGTTGGACTAGTGCCTCATAGGTCCGTGGAACAAACAGACACTTCTTGCAGTGAATCTGGTTGCTGCTCACGTTGTTCGTGTTAGTACCGTCTGTGCCACCGTTGTGAGCATTAGCCTTGTCTCCTGGTTTCACGATGTAGGGCTGGGCCACCTGCTGAAAGTGTTCCCGATAGATGTGCTTTCGCACTACATTGTACAAAGGGTCCCTGTAGGTGCACTTTTTGCAGTAGTACACCGCCTGTTCCACACTGTCCCCACTTCTCTTCAGCAGCCCGTCCTTCATCATGATCCCACCAGCTCCCGCCATACCACCGGGGCCCTGCCGCACAGTGTTATTTGGCATGTGGAAAAGTTTAATGTGTGTTTCCAGAGTCTTTTTGTTGCCATTGTAAGTGCAGTAGGGGCAGTTGAGCAGAATGTTGTTTTCAAAGTCCTCACTGTGTACATTGCGGAAATGGCTTTTGTACGCAGAGAAGTACTTGGATGAGAAGAGGCAGCCAGAACAGCAGAAAGGTTTTGAGCGGTAGTCCTGGAGAGAGAGATGGTAGGAGAGAAAAAACAACAAAAAAAGGTTGTTTTTGTGATTTAAACAAATCATTATAATTATATATTATACACGTGTTTAAAATGGAGAAATATAAATAAATAAAAAAATCACAGTAATATATTACAATATATGCAAAAGAAGTTGCGATTACATGTCACACACCTGGGTTTTGGTATGCGATGGTTCCCACATACAGACATCCTCCCAGCTAGTGTGCTTTATATACACCTCAGGAGGAGTGAAGTCTTTATAGTCCTAGCAAACAAAGAATTTAACATAAATAAGTGAAAAGATTCAATCACTCAGCAGAACAATACTTGAAACTGTCACAAGACAAAGAATGAAACAGATACGTATATATGGAGAAGTTATTTTTGCCTTCTTGCATGTCAATCAGACACCAACTAGATGAAGGATTTGAGTTTTCCATTTTTCAAGTAACTCATACCTGTGACTGCACCCTTTTACAGTTATCTGAAAAACACTTACTTTAAGGTCTCTCATCATCATCTACCAATCAGATATTTGGACCCAATATTGGTCCAGTACAGACTGAAAAAAAGCTTGCTCAGCATTGCATCAGTAGCTAGAGGGGGAACTAACAAACAAAGTAAACAAAAAAATCAAGGGTCAACAGTTTGCAGGTTTTTTATGCTTCCTACACCTAAACTTACAAGCTGTATGCAGCAGTTAGTGACGTAACTGCAAACTGTGTCTAAAGAACTCAGTCGGTAATGCTTTTGATATCGATTGCACACACTTTTATTTATCGTTTTCATTGTGACTTTTTCAGTCCTTTACATATTTGTAGAAGAATTTTGGCCCACCCTTCTTTACACTGTTGCTTCAATTCACTGAAGTTAGTGGGTATTCATTTATGCACAGCTCTCTTAAAAGTCATACTGCTGCATTTCAAACTGGGTTAAGCTCGAGACTTTGACTGGGCCATTGCAGAACCTTGATTCTATTATTTTTAAGTCATTCTGCTGTAGATTTCCTGCTCTGCTAGGAATCATGACACAGTTTTTGCCAAGCTTTAACTGTTGGACAGAAGGCCTCAGATTTGACTCTAGAATACGTTGGTGTACATTGAGGAGTTGAAGGCTGACTAAGGGACTGAAAGATGCCCACGTCCTATTGTTGCAAAAAAGCCAAAATCATCAACCCTCCACCACCGTGCTAGACAGCTGTTGTGAGGCATTTGCTTTAGAGAGAAGAGACTTTCTCACGGCAAGTCTTAAAAAAAAGAAATATCAAAACAAAAAGAAAACTTCCTCAATCTTTTCCTAGTTGTAGTCTTATGAACTTTAACATACTGACTGAGGCATGTGGAGTTTGAGGTGTTTTTCTGACCACTGCACTGTTTTTTTTAATGAAGAGGATCATCTTTCTCCTAAATGAAATGACATGTCAAAAAAAATGAGTAAACTAATCTTACCATCATAATATTTCAAATACTATTTTAAGAATCCAGTTAATACTTTAAGAAATTATCTACATAGATGCTGCATGCGTAACTGTAAAAAACACCAAAGCCTGCACACTCACCTGTAGGTGATCTCTACAGAACTCCAGGCCAATGTCTCCGAGGACCTTTTTGACATTTTTCCTTGCTTTCCGCAGACTGCCCAGGTTATTGACGGGGAGCTGGAACATTCTGCCTGCCTGAACAGAAAACACAAACACATCCATGCTATCAACAGGTGCAGGGCAGATTTTGGACAGGTGTCTGGTAACTGAAGCCAAAGGTCAGGGAATAAACAGTTAGCTGAAATGCACAGTTTACATGATGTAACCTGCCTTTCATAAATCCTAAAAAAGATTGTGGGTTCAAAACTTCTTTTCAGACACGAAGAACACAGCTTTCAACTGTTAAAGTAATGTCTTTTTTTGTATTTTGACTTTATTATCACTTTACTGAGACATGGAAACAAGTTGTGACTGCAAAGTTTTGTGCAGATGTTCATATGATTTATTGTGACTGTATGGACTCATCTGCAAGACGCTACAATTCAATGACCCAACTAAACCTGTGTCCTTAAAAAGATTCACTTTTCCTGTGGAATTTCTGCATGTTCGTCACTCAGTTAAGACTAACCCCTGTCTTAATTACAAAGGCAGTTTCCACAGAGGACACTCATCTTGACAGGGCAGAAAACACATGAGGTGTTAGCAACACTCTGAGCAATAGCTCTGCTTTATTAAAGTGCCCCAGTAGGCCAGGGCAAACAATACAAGAACCACACAACTGGAGCAGGTAAATGGAATTCGGCTGTAATGATTTTTTTTTCATAACTCACACACTTGGGCTTTCTCTACGTTGACACATGCCACCAAGTTCTGTCAGAAATAGCTAGCAGCAAAGCTTTTATTCTCTCACAGAGGTTAATAGGGTGATGCAAACATGTTTCCAGAAAACCTTTTCAGACCCCAGAATAACAAAATGTAAACGTTACCCTGCAGAGCTTATGACATCGAGTTGTGGGATTTTTCATAACAGGGTTTCTGCTTTATCTCATTCATTTGCACAAGAATGCACATGGATGCCAGGATACAACTTCCACCAGGCGAGCCAGAACTCAACGAGTTAGAAGTGTCATTGCTAATGCAAAGACAGAAGCACACAGATCCTCCCAGCCGTTATTATCAATATCACTTATCAATAAAGTGAGTCAGCCAAAGGACACAAGTGTTGTTAATGTATTTACCAAACAGTCTGATGCATCTATTCAAATCAAAGCTCCAAACTACTGAGGTCAAAGGTCACTGATGTACAACGGCATGAAGGCAGCTCAGCGACAATAAACAGCACATTCCCAAACAATTCCTGTGAACACCTCAGCTTATTTCCCCTTCTAGAAAACGCAAGTTGAGTGGGGCTGTGGATTCTACCATCTGTTGGTCCAGTGAGGAGACCTTTCTGTCAATCCACCCAGCAGCCCCACAGTTCTACTTGCCTCACAGTGGGAACTGAGCAAAAGGGAGTGCAAGCCTCACACACCCCTGCCCACTTCCCCTCTATGTGTCTCTATCCTGCTTCCGCCCATTACTTGTAGATGGCGCTAGAGAGGAATTCCATTATGTAAGCCTCCCTATATTCTGCCTGCCCCCTTTTTTCTCCTCCCTGCCTCGCAATACCATCACAGAATGGCGCCTCCTATTGAGTCAGCAGCAGCCTCTACAATATGTCTGCAGTGGGAGAAGGGGAGTGGGGGGGTGGGGGTAGGAAGGGAGGAAGGGGAGGGACAGAAGGAGCGAGAGAAATCAGGGAAGGGGGAGGGCGAGTGTGAGAGGATGAGGTGGTGGTGGGTGAGGGAGCAGGGAGAAGGAGGAGGGAGAGTGAGAGGCAGGGTGGGGGAGTGAGTGAGGGTAGAAGGAGTGTAAGGAGAGAGATGATAGGAAAGCAGAGAGGACAGAGTGAGCGACGGAAGTGGAGAGGGGGAAGGGATGGGGAGGCAGGGAGGTTGGACAGACAGGCTCAGAGGGGAGGGTGAGGAAAGGCGGGGAAGAGGCTGAAGGGGGAGAGAGAAAATGGAAGAGGGTGAGAGAGTGGGCGATGGATAGAAGTGAAGGGGGGTAAGAAAAGGAGCAAGAGGAAAAAAGAAACAGGAGAGGCTGAGTAGGAGGGAAGGGAGGGAGAGAAGGAAGAGGAAAGGAAGGAAAGGCAATAGGAGGCAGCTCTCTGCTCTTCTCAGATCAGGGAGAAGAAAAAGGCCCCCCTACCCAATCATGGTGGTGTAAAAAAAGAAGAAAACAGGAGGCCTTCAAGCCTTCAAACCTTCAACCACAGAATTCCTCACTCAGTCCTTCACCAGGACACAAAAACCTGTCTCCCAGCTGCTGTTTACACTTCTACATTCAATGTAGGGATGAGGGCAGAAGCTTCTGGTGACATCCATGTCCACTCTGACACCAGAAAAAGTTTGAGATGCTTTCAAGCTTTCAATGCACAGTTGTATCATTGAACTTGATGCTTGCCTGCAGCACTTGCTATTACAGATGTATATGAGGCTGATATTTCCTGATCATAACCTGACTCTTGTCCCAGTCAAGTGACAGCCATCCTCTCAGCGTTACTAGTGCATCACAACCCTCTTCTCACCTGGCTGACCTCTGATCACGCTCTAATCATCTCTGAGGCTTCAAATGCAAACCCGCATGATCTCAGGTACGGTTGTAGACATGTAAAATGCACAACCTATACCGGGTTGAAGACAACTCTGTGTCCAGTAATACAGCTACACTTTCGACACAAGGAGCCTTCTTCGCATCAAAGACCAGCAAGCCCGGCGGCATGAGCGACGGAGACAAATAAATCGTGCGCTGGGTCCACGCTGGTGTCAGTGATAAACATCTGGCAAAATCCAAATCGATAGATTTGGCAGGGAGATGCTGTCACTGACAAAGAATGGGGACACACCGCGCTAAGTTAGCATGCTAGGCTAGCCAAACTCGCACTAACAACACTGGCTGAAATAATAATAATAATAATAATAGTTCCGCCTTTTGTGTCCTTATTTAACCACAAACAACACCTGTCTGCATTTAGTTTTTGTTGGCTGCTATAAACAAACCTACTGGACAAGTAATTCAACTTGAGCTTGCGCCCCTTACAGGGAGTAACAGAACATCGACAGCCAAGTTACCTTAGCTGTAGTTCATCGCCACCCACCGCATCAGCGCAGGTAGCTACGGCTAACAGCAAACTCTCTCTCCCTCAGGGTAACGCCGAACACTAAGACAGACAAGTTTACCTGCGTTCACATCCAGCGCTCCCGTCTCAGTGAAATGTGTCACCTCAGGATGGCTGAGGCGATGTAGAGACACTTTCACTTGCTCGGATATCTCCGCCAATATCCTTTAAGGTGACAGCTTGCTTCGCCAGAAGAACGAGTCGACCGAACGCGAGTCTATCCTCCAAACCCGACTGTCCCTCGCCGACAAGAGCTATCCTCTTCCCTCCGGTCGGCCAACGGGAGCGAAAAGCCTTGCAGCTTCATTAGACAATTAAAAGCTCCATTCCCTGGAGTGGTGAGGGTGGGCACATGTCTTGTTTTTGAGGAACAACTACCGGCGCAGCTCCTCGTTCAAATAAATCGCATTTAACTCTACCTACGAGTGCCTGTTAGCCGATAACGCTTTGCCCATTCTCTTCTTTGACAGACAATACACATCCAGCCTAGAAACTGCCCTATCCAAAATGGCGCAAATAAAAGGGGCGGAAGTGACATCGACTTGATTAGCATAAATTGTGAGAACCTCGCGAGGCCGGCTCATTAGAAACTCTTGATTGGTCTGTCAATCAATTTAACCAATTAAGCAAATGTCTGTTCAAAGGAAAACCCGTGTCGTCTATCAGACCCTGCGGCAGGCATTTGGTTTCGGTGTCTGACTCTGTGGGGTAAACAACCCAACACAGTATTTGCGGGAACTCACCGATAGCGGGCGTCCTACCGGAGTAGGTTTCCACCGGAGTAGTGCGCACGCGCGTTCTGGCTACATCTGGCGTCCCCAACCCCCCACCCCATCCCCTCCCTTGTGGAGGGACGGATGAACACAGTGCCTCAGCACTCAGCTGGAGTGCCATGAACGATTGAGGCAACGTTAGGTGGCGCTGTACTGTAGCTGCCCGAGCCTACCGAAGTGGCCGGGACTACTTTCCTGTACAGTGCTAAGAGAAGGGCTGCTCCAAAGAATAGTTCTGTTATCAGCACTCAGTCCAGAGTGTTACTGCATTCACATGGATAAAGTGAGACAAAAGTTCTCCATCAGGTCGGGTGGATTTTTGCCCATCCTACCTTTTCACCCCATCATCGCTGTCACTCACACTCATGCCACTCTATTGTATTCAGGTTTGCTGTGGAGGGCTATGCAGCTGCTTGCCAGCCTTGCATGTGATATTTAATGTCAAGTGTTGATGTTCAGTCTCCTGACTGGCTGAGGCTGTGGAATGGGTTGTTCATTATGAGCTAGTTTTCAAGGGGCAGACGCAATAATAATACGGTGTTTTTCCAGTTAAAGCACATTTATTCCATGTAGCATATCAGAGCTGTAGAGGCTTAACCATTAAAGCCTCGGGAGCAGTATGTAAAAGCGTAGTGGGGAGAACTATGAGATATAATTGAATGCTCCAAAATCCTGTTTCAAGGCCAGCAATGAACCTTACCATATTACGTTATTACTTACCATATGTCTGGGTAAGCCTCTGGTGAGACACAACATCTGGCTTCTGTTTTCAGTTTAAATAAGTCGTTTTAGAGCTGGGGTTCAAACATCAGTGAGGTCCAGAATTACTTCTCGTAATATATCGGATTCAAGATAAAGCCCTATGTGCGATCATCAGTATTGAACCACTCACAGAGCTGTGATCAGTGTACACAGTTGTTGATTTTATGCACGTGAAACCCAACCCAAGTTTTTAACTAATAAAAAAAAGCCTACACTTTCGAAGAGACTTGGTAGAGGATTTTTTATAGTCCCTCTTTAACAGGATCAATTGTATATGGAAATATGGATGATGAGTGTTATGTTTGTAAAACAAAGAAACCAAGACAAAATAATAAAACAGAATTATTCCTTTACTTGAAATTTAAATAACACAAGGGAAAAGGTTACTCAGTGGCCAAACACCATCACTCCTCATCAGCCTAACCCTCTGAAGAGAACACGGTCAGAGTTACTGTAGGGTGGTCCAAAAGTTTGGATGTAGTTACTCCACCTCCCATTAACTCCGTTGTTCAGGAATTGGTCGCAATTCAGCGGGGGCCCTGCAGGGGGCACTGGCGACACTCTTCATAATGAAACAACTTATGTCCTTGACTTTTTCTTATACTGAAGCTCATTTTGTCCTTTAAATGGTAGCATCCTGTTAATACACGCAGACTTGTCAGTAGACTCGCGTGATAACAGTGGATTCCAAAAGGTTAATGGTGTTGTGATCAAATGCATTTTACAGTAATCTGAAAACCAGTATAGAATCTACAAATGGAACTTTTTTTCCCCCTAATATGCAATGAAGAAATGGGAAGGAAAATATTTATTTGTTGCGAATGACAGAGTTAAACTTCCATAAGGGCCGTATAGAGTCACTACTACAACAATCATCAGGAAAAAGCCAATTTACTGAAAGATCTTGGAGGTCAATGTTCTGTGTCCAAAATATCAATAAACAATCATGTTTATTTCAGGCTTTAAACTCCTTAAACAATATCAGTAAGAGAAGCTGCCTGCATCCCAAAAGGAAAAACAAATCTCAAGGCCAGTGATAAAAAAAACAGTTTAATTCTATACAATCAATCATAGGTGGAGCACTTCAGTGTGCACTTTAAGTCATGTGACAGCTTGTTAATGCAGAGTTCCGTCAGTTGTCTGGGTCGGGAATGATGAGACGCTTTGCCAGAAACTGATTAAAGAGGATGATGGGAATGTAAAGCACTATGTTTCTTTTGTATTCCTGAAGGTCTACTGACAGGGACTTCTTTTATGTTTACACCTAACAGGGAGAGACGTCTCCCTTGGTATTTGCTGTCATGTTGCTGTCTGACCACAGGCAAGTGGAGTTTTTTCCCCCTCCTCATTACAATTCTGATAGAACCATATTAAACACAGTGAGAGGAAGACTACAGGCCTGTGGGTTTTATAAACTGATCATGTTGTGGCAAAAAGCATTAGCAGCCCCTTTGCGTACGATACGATCTCATTCCCTCCTAGTTTGGACTCCCCATAAACTCGGTCCACAAAGGAAATGGGTACCTGTTGGAAGAACAACAGATTTCTTTTACAAGAAAAAATAAATAAATAAATAAAAATAATAATAATAATAAGAGGATTCACTAGTTAAGAGAAGAGTTAACATTAGTTTAGTTTACTCTGAACACTTCCTTTAGCTTAAAAGTAGACTTTATTCATATCTAGAAAACTGTCTGTAGGTGGGTTTGACCTAGACCTGTTTTACATGTTTAATATAACAAAATAATAACTTCACAAATGTGAAACTGTGTCAAATTGTCACTGCACATGGTAAATATAGATGGCTAAAACTGAACTAAAAGCTAAAAGCATTTAAAAAAAAAAAATTCTTAACTGAAATACAAATGAAGCTTTCAGAAAAGAAATTACATGAACACTGAGATAATATTTAACTTTACCTAAACTACAGGAAGTGACTCCATAGTGTGGACATCATGGGTTTGATACCAGGAGGCACAAAGTCAGCCTCAAGGAGTGTACAAGTTACTGCACTCCTGAGGGGTGTAATATGAGGGAAAATCAAGTGCTTAGCGAGCTATCTGGAGCTTAAAGCCTGAGGTTTCTGTGTGGTGAAAGTGGATCTCTTTTTACCTGGCTAAATCACCATGGTAACTTATGCTGAACACACAACCTGCTTGGGAGCGGGTTGTGTTCAGGGTTTCGGTTTAAAACTGCCAGAAATTTTCACAGATTCTATTATTCACGTCATGTTTTAAGTGCAATATAGATCCTCTGCTTGGGTGGCTTCACAGTGTAGCGGTTAACACATTTGTTCAACAGGAAAAAGGTTGAACAAAAGACTCAAATCCCTCTCTCGTTGTGTTAGGAAAGAAAACTGCCGAATCACATATTGCGGAGCTACAAGCTGCAGTGACTCTTTGTGACATTGGAGGAGCTGAGAGTAGTTATTATGGATATAGAACATTTCCTATGTGCATGTCATGGGAATGAATTAATGCATGTATTAATTTGGAGTTAAATGTTTTTATATTTGATTCTGATCTACTGCTAACTATTTTACACTCCTGGAATTGCAGCTACTAGAAAACAGAAGTAAACAGCAGCACCGAAGGCGCGCTCATCATTAAAATAATTCCCTTAAATTAAAATGTTTATTTTACTGCTCTGTGCACTAAATCCCAAGATTAATAACTTCTACAGCATTAATTATCTGCAACAGTGCTGCATTTCACTCTTTTATGTTCTTTATAGATTTTAAATTACCAATTTATCATCATCATTGTCTAATAATGTTATTCAAAGGGATCTTTGTAAGCAGAAGAGTCACATGACGTGTCAAACACCTCGTTTTATGTGAGCATGCTGAAAGCAGTTTTAGATTTTTTTTTCACACTAGTTAACACAATGAAAACTGGCTGTGTTGAACTTGTTTCATAGTATACCCCTCTGCTGTAGAACTCATGCACTTCTATCCACTGCGGAAATCCCTTGGGAAATAATAAATAGCCAAAAGTACGTAACAACAAAAGCACATACTAAAAAAAATAAATAAATAATAATAATAAAATAAAGAGAGACTTTCTATCACAATTAAAGCATATTATAAGTAAAACAAATCAGTGAGGACACAGTGCTTTCAGCATGTTCAGCATGAGTACCACAGTCATCAAGCCAGAGAAAAAGAGAGACTGTCATCTGACTAACCTGTAAATGTCACTGTATACCTTCTAGCAAGAGTAGTGGCTTTTAAGCTACACCTGCTCTAATAGGATATTTAATGTAGATTTTTTTAAAATTGCTCCTCTATCCTATATTTAAAAAAAAAAAAGTCTCAAACATTCTATGAAGTCTATTTCTGTGTGTATATGACCCATATAGGTTTTGAAGCTATGTGGTCTGGACACAGACAAAGCTGTGAAATTGCCCTAAAAACTGGTTTTAAAATTTATTACAGCACTTCTAAAAGTGAGTAATGAAGCAGAATGCAGTTTGAAAGCTCCTAATAGCAAGCCAAAAACTGTAAATCATTAAAAAATGAGATACTTATTACTCCTTTTTTTAAACAAGTCAGCAGCTTCCTGCTCACACAAATCAGACTGATTAAATATGAGAATCAAATCGTTTTCTTGGCCTGCTTTTTCATTTTTCAATTAGCATAAAATCAAGAGGAAAAAAAAGCACTCAAAAGAGATGAATGACAAAAATAACACATTTTCTTTTATCCCCAATTTTTAATCCTCAACTTAAAAAAAAGAAAAAAAATCAAGAGAACGAATGACACACAAATGATTTCTCTCACACTGAACTACCTGAAAATTAAACACATTAATAAAAAAAATTTAAAAAGAGAGAGAGAGAGAGAGAGAGAACCTCACCTCTCCGATTGTGTAGTTGAGTTGTCTGGCTCGGACGATCATTTCCATCTGAAAGACGTAGCCTTTGGACACACACTGCTCAACAAGACTCTCCAGCACCTTTTTCTTGTATAGTCTGAAGTCAGTCAGTGGAGGAAAAAAAAAAAAACAATAACAAAAAAAATAAACACAGCAGTAGTGAAAGAAAATACAGCTCTAATGTAACAGTCAGTAGCACTTAATTCACAACATCACAACAGTAACACCACTTACCTGAAGCTGCCTGTGAGATCTGAAGCACCAGGTCTCAACAACACCTGAGCCAAAAAGTTGGCCCCCCGACTGTGAACAAGAGGAGGAAGGGGAGGAGAAAAAAATTTAAAGAAAAAAAATGAAGAAATATAAAAATTCAGCCTCTTGCCTATTAGGTGAGTGGAAACTGATTACAAAGTGTTAACCCGTAGTGACCTGATGAGTTTCCTGCGAAGGTCCCAGCCGTAAACCCCTCCGTTCCCTCGGTATCGAGTACCAGAAACCAGGTCGTAATTGCCTTCCTTCTGCTTCCTGACATAACAAAAACAAAAAGGTATTTGAAATAAAGGAAAGACACTAAAAACTGTCATCCGAGGCAGAGGTACTGAACAAATATTAATGTCTTGGAGCTGATTTAGTATTTGTTAGGTGAAATTTTTGGCTGATACTGAGCTATGACAGACAAACAGTGCTGTGCAAAGTTTTTCTTTTTTTCTCTACATCCATCAGATCATCAAACAAATTTTTTTTATTTAGTCAGGTTATGTCTAACATTAACACTTGTTTGCTATTCTGTAACTGTGCTGTATGTATCAACATGTTGCCTGACACCAACACTTTGCTCTTTTCATACACAACATGCAGAAAGTGAGGCTTGGTTTCCTATGACCCACTACAGAAGCAAGTCTTTTTGCATCCAAAAGAACTGCCCCCTGCTGGCCATTAGAATGTAGATGAGCATTGGCTTCACATAAAGGCAGAGTGCACATTACTCTAAAGCAGAATACAGAAGTGCCAAAATACTGCACTTCCTCTAATAATCACTGAGGCTTCAGGATCAAGTCAGTTACCACAGACTCCCATGTTACTTCAGCTTTGTGATGAAATTCAAAATGCTGTAGCTGCTGCAGCACACAGCTCACTGCTACATCACACCTACATGGATGTCAGTTATTCAGCTGAACCTCTCCATCATGCTTGTGTTGTTGGTGCCTATTGGAGTTGTGCCAAAACATAATTTGTACAATTCTGAGAAGTTTAAAGTGAATATTTGGGTGTAACCACCTTAAATGTAGCCTAAAAATCATTGGCATTCTAAAAAAAACAAACAAACAAACAAACAAACAAACAAAAAAAAAAACATGCAGCCATGCACACAGATTCACCACTGATTTTCAGTCCACCATATCCCAGCCTTTTCCCCCCGTTTGCCAACTGTAGATTCTTTCTTTATTCCCTGTAAATCACCACTGGCATTGGTCCCTAAAATCCAGCCAGGTAAGTCTGGCTCTACAGAAATAAAAATATAGGAAATAGGAATTCAGAGACACTTACTGAATAAACTCTGGGATAAACTTGGGCTGAAATGGAAAAGAAAAACATTATTGCTGACAAGAAATAGCAGACAGAGAACATGTTGTACATAACATTTTAGGCACATTAGAAATGGCAGAATGTATACCAGTAACCTGGTATCTTGCTGGTTGTAGGTAAGAACAATTGACGTTTTAGGCTTTAGGGCAGGTCTCAAACTTAAATGAGCTGTGGGCCACTGCTGGTACGGTCATTTCATTGGAGGGCCACTTTAGTCTTCAAGTAGTACAATAACAAACAAACCTGAAAACACCCACAAATATTTCTGAAAATGTAGTGTTTTGTTTGTTTGTTTGTTTTTTAAATTTCAAATATTGTGTAACAAGATAAAACTGCAAATGTGAATACACATTTTTTTAGCCCTTCATTGACCTACCAAATAAGCAAATCGGTACTTTTTTTCTGGCCAGACACGTGGCAGCACCTCTGCATTAATTTTTGTTCATATTTAACAAAGTAAAAATGCAGACATAAGTTCACACATTAGTTCTTCAGTGCTAGTGAAAATTGTTTTCTTTACAAATAACTCTCTCACTGAACTAACACAGCCAATCAATCCCTGAACATGTTTATACTCGCTCTTGTTGTCTGCATATTAAATAGTATTTTGCTTTTTAAAAAACTTATTATATTAACACTCAACAACAAACACTAACTTCAAGGGCCAAACTGCATTATATTTCTTCACGTCAATATACGGGGCTGCAAGTAGGGGTGACGTGGGACGCAAGTGGCTCCCGGGCCGCGAGTTTGAGACCCCTGCTTTAGGGAATAGTAACGAATTGTCAGTCGATCTAAAAGAAGTAACTGTTGATATACGATTAACCTCTTATTCAGAAAGATAACCTTAAGAGTTGATATTGAGACTGTAAGTTACACATGTAGAACTTTACCACTTACTGTTGTCAAGCCATTAAAAGACGAACACAGACAGTATGACTGAAACATGCTCCACTCACATGATGGGAAAGATCTGCATCCATTATGATGATGAAGTTCCCAGAAGCATGCTTCATGCCGTGGATGTAGGCAGTGCCTTTGAAAGGAAGCAGCAAGACAAACATTCTTATGAGCAGATAACAAAATTTACTAATGCTTACACACTCATTTTGACACAGTTTAATACTTACCTAGGCCTAATTTTTTCGCTCTTGGTCGTAGCAGCTGAAACACACAAAAAATAGTTTAAGTAAATCCTTTGGCATGGACAGTAAATACTATGGCAAATAGTTCCCAAGCAAAACAACGTTATGACACATAAAATGCGCTCTTATTTCATACATGTATTTAACTTTCGTGATGTACTGTTGGTACTTCTTAAAGTAACATATCTATCTTTACGGCTTTAAAACTTACGATCTTGTCCTCCCCATAGACTTTCTGAAGCTGCTCTGCCACCTCCAGTGTCCCATCTGGGCTTCCGTCGTCAATAACAATTATCTCGTAGTTAAAATCACTGTAAAAAACAAAACAAAAACAAAAGGCAAATGAAATATAAGAATACGGCAGCAATAAGTAAGCTTAACATTACCCTTACAGCTCTTATATTCTTGAAATCCTACACTGACCCATTGAAGCCGAGCAGCTGACACTTGTTTAGTGACAGCTCATCATTGACTTCCACCGTTAGCTAGCACAAGCGGAGAGCCTTTGCTAGCTCCCAGTAACTCACCTTTCCCCGAAATACTTGACAAGCAGCCACACTATTAAAGGCAGGTTTTCTCTTTCGTTGTAGGTGGGTAATAGTACTGAGTATTTGTCCCCGCTGTCTCGGTTTGGCCGGGAAGTTTTCCTGCTTGCCATGGCGACGTTGAGCTTCTGCTCCTTCTTCCTTATATTATTTATAGGTGGTTAGCAAACAGCAAAATGGTGCATTACCGCCACCAACTGGTGTGGAGTGTGGACCTAAATGTCAAAAACCGCGACGTTAATCTACTGCAGGTTTTTTTTTAAAGATCTTTATTTAAAGATTAGTACAATACAAAGTAGAATTAAACAGTATTACATTAAAGGTTTTGTACTTCCAGAAATTGTATACCAGAAACAAACAAACAAACAAGCATTAGCCAGAACATACAATACACATACGCTAGAGGGGGGGAGTTTATCTAATTAAGCCAGAGAGTAAAGTGATTGAAGGATCTTCTTTTTTTTTCACATACAACAATAGCTTTTATAGCTTTAGGGTTAGTATATTTCTGCAGTATATTGCAGGTACACTGCAGTATAGCACGCGACATCCTGCTTCGTCTTCTTCTATGTATTTATGGCAGATGGCAAACAACTTCAGGTGCCTTACCGCCACCATCTGGACTGGAGTGTGGATCGGACCCGCATTTGCAGCTTTAATGGTGTACATTTGTCAGCTAAGGTTTTCTACAACATTTTTTTAACGTGTCTTTGGATTTTTTTTAAAAAATTTTTTTGTTTGTTTTACCCATTCATCCTGAAGAGCATTTGATATGTAAGACACCGATGTTGGACGTTTGCAATCTCCATTCTGGTTCATCACAATGGTGCTTGATGGAGTTAAGATCAGGGCTCAAAGCAAGTCACTCTGCTTCTATAGCAAACACATTCAATCATGTCTTTATGGACCATGTTTGTACATTAGGCCACAGTCATGTTGGAAGAGAAAAAGACCCTCCCAGAACTGTTCTCACAATATTTTAAGCACAGACTGGTCCAAAATGTCCTGGTAACCTGAAGCGTTAAGATTTCCTTACACTGGAACCACAAGATCCAGGCCAAACTCAGACGATAAATAAATGAATACTATTAAAAACCTTGAACTTTTAACTCCTAAAACCGATGCAAGTTAAACCTCTGTTTAATACTAACCTAAAATTCTGGAAAATAGACCAAATTACATCAAAAATATCATTTCAACGACACAAGTGACAAAGACTTGTATACAAACTGTGCCAATCAACAGGCATAGTTGTTGTTCGAGGTTTGTGAGGGAATTCGGATTCAATTCCTGTCTTGGGTTGTCAGCTGTAGGAATTCATACCGCTCTAATTAGCTTCATTGTGTGGCAAGATAAAAACAGGAAAGTTATTGTTATATAACTTTCATTCTGAAGAGCATATGGCTATGGATATTATTAGTGACTAATAGTAGCCAAGGATTGTGGGCAACGCTGTGTTCTGTGCTCCGTTAACTTGTTAATTGACAGCTTCCAGTCAGTGGGTCCTTTGTTCTCTGATGCTTACATCTTCAAGCGCCATAACCAAGGTTCTATATTAAAATGGTGGCTTTTCATTGGTGTTAACTTTAGACATCACATTTGTAAGTGTCATGGTCCCAGGACTTCTGACCTGATGTTTTGAGTTTTGACATTCTGTATTAAGTTCATTTGTATTCTTAAGATCCCTAGGTTTTCTGTTCAGTATTGTTTATTAGATCCCCCCCCCCGTGTTGTCGTCTGTGTCTCCCTCTGTGTGACCGTGTATATAGTGATTTGAGTTACTGTGCTTTGCTTCCACTCCTTTTGTCCCGTGTTTTCCTCTTTCCATCGTGTTCTCTCTCTCTGCCTCTCTCGGATGTCTCTGTGTACTTTCTGTGTTATGTTTAAGGTCCGCGTCTTGGCATCAGCATTTTCAGTTTCGTGTCCTCTGCGCTCTGTCATATGTAATTGTCCTCAGCCGTGTTCCCCGTGTGCTTCCACTTCCCTCGTTACCTGTGTATTTATGTCCCCCTCTGTTCCGTGTCGCGTCGTTCCTCATGCTGTGTGATCCTTTGTGCGCCTCTCTGTGGAACTTTAGGTTATATTTTCCCAGTCTAGTTTAGTTCATCATTTTCCTGAGTTTTCAAGAAACTGCCTTTTTGAGTTGATTCCCGTGTTGCGAGTCCTGCATTTTGGGTCCAACTCCTGCCTGCACACAGCCGAATCCTGACAATAAGGCTCTTAAAAAACGTCATTTAATGAACTTTTTTCTTAGCTGAAATCAACAAGCTATCTTAATTCAATGCAGATTATCACAAATTTCATACAGTATATCAATATTCTGTGTGTTTCTTTTATGAGCTGTATCTTAACCATGTAGCCATCGAAATTGGGTTTTAATGACATCGTAGATACGAGTAACAACAAAAATGATCATATTTGGCAAATGTTTTATTATGAAAGATACCAAAAATTGAAATACAAAACATTTATATGTCAAACAAGACACAAAGCTGTGTGCCGCTGTAATGGACATGGAACTGAAGTTGAAAAGCTTAACATAAGTAAACGCTGGGAAACAAACAAACAAACAAACAACTTCACTTTATACTTTCCATATTTATTGATTGATCTGGAGCGAGTCCTTTGTCTCCCAGGAAACTCTTCACCACTGAAAACAGAATGGGAAAAAATGAAGTTCCCCTCAAAGACAGAACATAACAAAACATGTCTTTTAATTTTTCCCACAGTCAAAGCGCATGCCTGCTTGCTTGCTTGGAAAATGGATGTGAGGTAGAGAAAATGCCCAAAGTGTATAGAATAAATGTGATTACATTTGATCTGTACTCTAATACTCTGTACCCATATGTATATCACATCTCTATCTTCCCATACATATCCCATATTTGTCAAATATCACAAGTTTGTTTCCCAACATGGCATTAAAGAGAATGTGGTAAGCAGACACACATACCATTGGACAATGGACATTGGTTTAAAGTTGTCATTGTTTCTCTTTTAGCATATTTTTCTGTAGAAACTGCTTGATGTTTTCTTCTAAAATGCATAACTGATAAAAAGTATGTCGCTGACAAACAGACAAGACAAAAGGAAGCTTGTTGGCAGTTTTCTGTGCATTCTATGTGTTTTATTTTTACGCTCTAACCTTTCTGACTCTTTCTTCTTTTACACTCCTGATTGGGAAAGTCTCTAGAGAGCTGTGGTAGGAGCACTCTGTGAAAAAACATCTGTCCCATTTTATGGGACACAAATGGCTTGGGGAATTTGGACAGTAAAGGGTTTAAATTGTATCAAAATTATTCTGATCCTATGATGTGATGGCTGGAAATATGCACAGAAATGCTGAGCCAAAGATACCAAGCACAATAGATAGATTGCCTTTGGACTCCTCATCCAAAGGCAGCCTGTCACAACATGCTCCATTAGGAGATGGACCCCAGAAAAGGAGGATGCTCTGAGAGACTGCTATGACACCACAGACTGGGATGTGCTTCTGATCCCACATGGTGAGGGCATAGAGGAGGCGACACACTGTCATACTTATTATGTCAACTTTTGTGTGGACGCGGTCGCCCCTGCTAAGGTGGTACGGTGTTATCCTAATAACAAACCGTGGGTAACACAGGAAGTCAAAGCTGTCCTCAACATGAAGAAGGAGGCCTTCTGGAGCAAAGTGAAAGAGGAGATGAAAGCAGCACAGCCCACTCACACCTGGACAAGGGAAAAGGCACGGTCAGGATCCTGTTTCTTGACTTTGAGTGCCTTTAACACAATCAGGCCCTGTCTGCTCCAGGAAAAGCTGAACAGGATGCAGGTGGACCCCTGCCAGGTTGCTTGGATCGCCAACTATCTCAACAACAGACCACAGTACATTAGGCTGAAGGACATCAGGTCTGACATTGTGGTCAGCAGCACAGGAGCACCACAGGGAACTGTGCTGTTCCCTCTGGGGACAGCACAGTTCCTGATCTGGGATGATCAGGTAGAGGAGTACAGGAGGCTTGTGAGGAATTTTGTTACATGGAGTCCCACAAACCACCTGCAACTCAACACCTCAAAGACCAAGGAACTGGTTGTGGACTTTAGGAGGTCCAGACCAGGTCCACTGCCAGTTCAGATAGAGGGAGAGGAGATGGAGGTGGTCAACAAGTACAAGTACCTCGGGCTGTGGGTGGACAACAAACTGGACGGGTCATGCAACACGCAGCACCTGCATAAAAAAGGCCAAAGCAGACTGTACTTCCTCAGGAGACTGAGGTCTTTCAACATCTGCAGGAAACTCCTGAGGATGTTTTACCAGTTGGCGGTTGCCGGAGTACTATTCTATGCTATGGTGTGCTGGGGGAGCAGCACAGCAAAGATGGACTCATCCAGGCTGGAAAAACTAATCAACAAGGCTGGCTCTGTGGTTGGCATAAAGCTGGATACTCTGGTGACAGTGGCAGAGAAGAGGACATTAAAGATGGCTTATGTGAAAATCGGAGAAGGGTTGATGATTGAATTTCTGGTTTTACACTAAAATAGTCTTCTAACAGGTAAACATAAGAAAATATTTTTTTTACACCAAAAACATAAATCATAACTTTAAAAATGCAGGATCTGAATCTTACCTTCACAACAGTACTGATAACATCAGCCCATCCTCTGAAGGGAGTCCTTGACAAAGGCTGTAAGTCTGGAGCCAGGGGTTAATATTTCACATCTGATTTCTCCTTTTTTGCTCTTCTTCCCAGAAAGCAGCACTGGTTTGTAGCCAAGGCCACTAGTTTTTCAAGCTGCAATAAAACATAATATTTATTTGGTCAATATTGTAATATTGAATAATCCAAGTTAAAGCCACTCAGGGTGATCTTTACCTAGTGGTGAGTTAAGCTTTTTGTACTTGCTGTGTTCGTTTTCTTCTCTTAAAGGAAGTACAGGAGAACGACTAACTTTTAAAAGATTTCATTCGCTGTAGCAGTTGAAATGACAAGTTACAGCACGCTGGACCTTGATGTGAATCAGCGGTCTGCTTCACAAAAAGGATGGCCCTGTAAGCGGGCAATACAGTTTTATACCACAACAAAAACAAGTATTATTATGACTATCTTCTTCTGGGAAGCAACCTGGCGGTCCTGCCATTTCCCTTGCGAATCTTATAAGAAAAATACACAAAATAATACAGAAACAATTCAACAATCAGACAAACAAATACAACTTAACCAGGATCCAATGTTTTGCTGCTTTGAAATATCATAATTCAAACCTTAAAGTCAAATCCAATCATATTAATAAATGCCATTTAACAGCTAATATAGGACTATACCACAAAAGCAAATAATGAAAAAACTACACTTCCAGAACATCTAGAAATATCTCCACACCTGCAATATATAGAAATACACAACTGTGAGCTGTGTGTGTTGTGCGTCTGCTAGGCTACCTCTCCTGACAAAACAACACAGTGCATGCCATTAACAAAATACAGGTGCTGGTCATATAATTAGAATATCATCAAAAAGTTCCTTTTTTTCACTAATTCCATTCAAAAAGTGAAAGTTGTAAAATGAATACATTCATTCCACACAGACTGATATATTTCAAGTGTTTATTTTTTTAAATTTTGATGATTATAACTGACAACTAATGAAAACGCCAAATCCAGTATCTCAGAAAATTAGAATATTACGTAAGACCAATACAAAGAAAGGATTTTTAGAACTCTTGGCCAACTGAAAAGTATGAACACGAAAAGTATGAGCATGTACAGCACTCAATACTTAGTTGGGGCTCCTGTTGCCTGAATTACTATAGCAATAAGGAATGGCATGGAATCAGTCAGTGGCACTGCTCAGGTGTGATGAGAGCCCAGGTTGCTCTGATAGTGGCCTTCAGCTCTTCTGCATTGTTGCTGAGTCTGCTGAATATTTAAATATTCAGCAGACTATTCCACAATAAAACCGAACTACAGCTTCAATATCCTGCTTATACATGAATGCAATAGCAATAATAATCAAATAACATGACAAAGTAAAAAGGGACATTTCTAAATAGATATATTTCAGCACTTTCACTATTTAACAGTAAGACCAGTAACAGAGAGTTTATTTTCTGCAATGTTGTGCAAAGTATTTGAAGGGAACAAGAATTTCCCGAGACTACAACTGCAGGCAATTTGACAACAACATTTTGCTTGTCACTTACAGGTTGGCTGTGCTCTGCAAAATAGAGGCCACTGGAAACAATGATCTCCTCAAGATGGTTCCAATGAAGAATTATGACACTATCATGTTATTTTTTTTCCACCCTCCTAGCAGTTCTTAAATCAACAGAATTTCATTACATTATGACTTTTTTTTTTCCAGTGACACAACACAAAACTGCAGTTTGGCATTGTTGGGAGCTTTTAAGGACCAGCCTTGAATCTTACAGATTTGATAAGTGAAGACTGGATATGTAGTGAACAGAGCTGGGATAATCTGGACAAATTATGCAGGCTGCATCTGCAAATCAGAACTAGCTTTAGATTTGATGCTGGCAGATAGGCATGCACGTCTCAGGGTGATTACACACTAACACATTGTGATTAATTACACACATTTTTATACATTTTATTAACAAGATTAAAAAAACATAGAAAAAGCAACCAAAAAGATACACCAAAAGAAATATTATCCAACACTGTATTTCTCTTTCTTTTATACACAAATTCTTGTCACCAAAGCTGTGGAAATCATTAAATGTAAACACGAATAAGCAATTAGAATTCATACAGTTTAAAATAAACATGGATATCCAGATACAGTTAATATAATTAACAATATAACAATTATCATACACGTGGAAAGAAATGTTCTCACAGCATCATTTATACCATGGAAGAAAAAGAAGCTTTTCCACCATGGATTATGCAATTTCATTCTTCTTGAGGCAGTTAAGGTTAGAATGGCAAATGAAATACACAGAAAATAACATATGCAGCTAAACTATTTGGCATTGATACAGTGCATGAATACAGAAACATGGCAACAAAGATTTCAGTGCGAATACATTGTTTAAGGCAAGACTTTACTGATCCCACTGGGAAAAGATCTCTTATGAAGCTATCCATCAACTGGTAGGTTTTGTACGAAAAAGCTCCCTAATTGTTCTTAAGTGAATAATTTCTTAGCTGATTTGAAACATGAGTGAAGATTTTAATAAGAGAAGAGAGAGACAATCTTCCCTTATTATTTTCCTTTTCAATGCAGCAAACCACTTCAAACCTCTTCAAAGTTCTTCTGAGCTCCAGTGTCAGTCTTTTGCTCACTTCCAAATGAACCAGTCATTTCCTACAGATGTCAGTCACCTTACCACTGCCTCCTGCATGTTTTCTCCATTCAAGGCTGGTAGTCATCATAAGAGTCTTCTGTGTGAAGAAAGAAACTTGAAAAGGATGCCGAATAAGTGAAAATGATGTCAAAGTTACCCAATTCTGTCAAATGAGAAGTGCTTTGCAGCTTTGCATGGCTCACAGCTGAACACAGTCCACAGTGATTTAGTCACGTGCAGCTACTAAAACAAGCTGGTTTAGTTCATCTCCTTTTAAGTCAACCCATTCTTTAAACCATCTGTCTTCTGATTGGCTGCCCCTCATAAACATAAGGTGTGGACAGCAGATTGGGACTTCAGCACTCTCAGCCAAAATTGCCATATTACCATATAAGAAACACTCAACAACAACAACAACAACAAAAAACACACACCAGAATGTGAGAATAGAAATCCTGCCTACTGCAGCTCTCCTCTTACACCAGACAAACTTAGACACATGCATGTACTTACACATGTACTTCATTAGTTAAAACGAAACAAAAAACAGGCCTGGATCCTCATACTCATTACATTCCCAGGGTTGCATGATTAGTACGCCTTTCTCTAGCTGCTAACCTGTTTGCTGAGGAAGCATGTGGCAGCCTCCGCTGTTGTCACAAACACCCGGTGGTCCAATCTCGCCCGGCTGACCTGGTGTTCCGGGGATCCCAGATGGCCCCGGCTTACCATTTTCTCCTTTGGGACCTGGGATTCCCAGCTTAGACTCACCAGGAGGTCCTGTGGAAACACATTTTAAAACAGTAATACTCTGCACAAGAATGATACATATGAGCGGGTAGAGGGAGGTTTGGAGTCTTCTCACACCCCCGGTCTCTGCGGCCTGCTGGAGCGGGGGGGCTAGGAGGAGGAGTTGGCCGTCCGACTGGGGTCTGGTGTGTGGGGCCTCCCTGCTGCTGCGGAGTCGGGGCAGTCTGCTTCTCCCCACTGCAGGGAAAAGGGTAACACCACCTGGGTCTGGGTGCAGTTTCCCCCTCCAGGGGCAAGGGTACCTAGACCCGGTTCTTAGAGTACGCTTGGGGAGTGTGATTGTGTGTACAGCGTCTCTTTATGTCTGTCTCCACGTTGGTTGAGTGTGGAGTAATTGCCTATGAGAGCATGAGGGTGGGAATGGATGTTTGTATTTGAGTGTGCCTGTATGTCTGTGTCTATATGTCAGGTTGGGTATCAGACGCCACCTCTCTGGGGACATCTCAGGCCCTCCAAGGTTTGGAGGCCTATCTCCCCCCACCACTTCCCCTGCCGGTGGCAGACGCCCTCAGACATCGATGCGTTGGTGGTTCTTTGTGTCCGGGGGTGGGCGTCCGGGTACACACCGGCTCACTCCTTGGTGGCTGCTTATCCGGGCCTGGAACCTGGGGCTCGCTCGGGCCACTTCGGGGGTGGGGTGCCCTTGGCCTCTCGGCCTGGGGCTCGGTCACTCAGGCACAGCTGGCTGCCGGCGGAGCTCACGGGCACGTCACTGCAACCCCCCCTGGCTTCTGCTCCGCGGCTGCTGAGTGATCCCTCATCTGGGACTCTCCTCAGCTCTTTCTGGGACAGTGGCGCGGCTGCCCCTCTGTTGGTCTTCCTTGGTCTCTTGTGTTCTGGGGGCCTCTGGATGTCTGGAGTTTTGATCTCCTCCATACCTGCTTCATGCCCTGGAGGATGGGACTGTGGCCCCCCACACCCTCTAGCAGATCATTACATTAAGGAACCTTTTAAATACAAGCGCGCTCATGCTCACAGGTGTACACACAGGTGATCACACACACAAACTACACCCTTTTTGGCTCCTACCTCAAAGCACACTGTGCGCTGTCGATCTTACGTGCTGCACAATAATGTTTAATATTAAGTATTTAGTGTTATATTCCCATATATCATTGTGATGTTGTTTATTCTATTACTCTCGTTTTCTTCTGCTTGTTTTCTTTTTTCTTTCTCAACAGGTGATCCAGGTGATCGATATATGTATTTTTTGTCTGCTTATTTTGTTGGTTTTTGTTTTTTGCCCTTTATCCCCGTCCCTCTTCTCCGCTGTTTTTTTGTTTTGTTTTGTTTTGTTTTTTCCCCCCTCTTTCTTTCTCCCTTTTCTTTTCCCCTGTCCCGTATCTAGCAAGTAAAAAAAATAAAATAAAATAAAATAAAATAAACAATAAAAGGTAAATCAAATGGACCATTACGGCAAGGCTGGGATGGTCCATTTGGTAAAGTAAATCCGTTGGGCATCTTTCTTCGCCTTTAGACAATAATTCTGATGGCAAAAGAACCAAACGGGACAGGTTTAAAAAAAAAACAAAAAAACAAAAAACCCCCCCAAAAAAACAGTAATACTACATTTTATTTTAGGTGCTTATCAAAACACTCATGCTACGAGACAGTCAAAAACAAGGAGTTTATCATTATTCATTATTAGCACATATAGCAACGGCTGCTTTTCCAAACAGCTGAATTCTTCTACTGGTTCACCACAGGGTTGTTGTCTCTCTCCTCTACTATATTTTTGTACACTAATGACTGTCGCAGTACACAGGCTAACAGGCATTTCATTAAATATGCAGTTGACACAGTCATTGTAAGCTTTCTTCATGGTGAAGAGGATTCCCATTGGCCTGTTGTGGATGAGTTTGCTTCTTGGTGTGATCAGTCATTCTTAAAGATCAACACTTTGAAAACTAAGGACACGGTAATTGACTTCAGGAAGCCTTCCCCCCATTCTGCACTGACAGTAGTAAATGGTGCAGCCATTGAACTGGTGGACAGTTACAAGTATTTGGGGGTTGTTCGTTATAAGGCTCTGTCCTTTGAGTCACGTCTTGCTGCTACAGTGAAAAAGGATCAACAACGGCTGTACTTTTTAAGGAGACTGAGAGGTTTTAACGTTTCATCTGAAATGATGACCCTTTTTTATAAAGGTTTTATTGAATCTGTTTTAATGGTCTGTATCATTGCTTGGTATGGTAATGTGTGTTTGAACAATAAGACCAGACTTAGTAATCTGGGTAAAGTGGCTGGTCAGATTTCAGGGAGGTCTCAGGTCCAGCTTGTGGACTTTTATAACAGGCAGGTGCTGAGGAAGGCAACCTCTGTCATGTTGTGTTCAGACCATCCTCTCTTTAATGATTTTCAGCTGCTTCCCTCAGGTCGTCAATATAAAGTGCTTGGAGTGAAGACCAAGATACACAGTGTCTTTTGTACCTGTTGCTATTGTCATGGATAATAACACTAAACATAAGGGTTGTTGCCATTACACATTGCACTTTGTTGACAACAAAATTTGGGCTGTTCTCTCTGGGCTTTTTAAAAAATATATATATATATTTTTTGTGTGTGTGTGTGTGTGTTGTCTTTGTTTGTTTTTGTCTTTCTGTGTATGGACAGACTGCAAATCAATTTCCCACTGGGGACAATAAAGTTACCATTGACCATTGACATCATTTCAAGTTTGGTAACTTGGAATGTGTGTGTGCTTTTATTATGTTACTTAAACAGAGGTACCTGCTAATCCCTTGACCCCTGGGTGACCCTGGACATTGGACCCTGCATCACCTTTCTCCCCAGGCACACCTTTCCTTCCTGCAGAGAGGGAAGAGACAAATCAACGTGATAACTTTTGTTAAACATCAAACTGTAAGTGATGTTTTGCTTCCAACAAACCATCTACTAAGCTTACCTTGCTCTCCTGGATATCCAGGCCTGCCAGGTGTTCCCCTTGGGCCTACACGACCCTGTGAGCCCCTGGCACCCGGTGGGCCCTTGGGCCCTGGTATTCCTGGTTCCCCTGGAGGCCCCACTGGCTCTTCAATTGGAACTGGCTTACGACCGATCTCGTTAATGAACATGTCGAGTTTTAACACCTCCTCTGAAAAAGCAAAGAATAAAAATGTTTTGGCACTCTTATTGGACTCTTCCTCACAGTGAGGAGGGCAAACAGCACTGCAGACAGTATGCATTTCTGACATGCTTGCTTTTAGAGTGCTTACTATGTACTAGTTGTTCACAGGCCTGTGTAACCAGTTGGTAGATCATAGCCATGGACTGAGGTTCTCCCTGTAAAAAACAGAGTTACAAACTGTTTCTCCAGATAAAGTCAACTGAAAAGAAACTAAAACATTTTAGAAGGTATTTAAAAAGAAGATCAGATACCATTACAGCTGATATAAAAACAAAGAAGATAATGATGATATAACACACCTTTTCTCCTCTTTCCCCTTTATTACCTGGCAAGCCCTGTAGTGAAATATAAAAGAGTGTAAAGATAAATAACCAGCTGTAAGGACAGGTCAGACTTTTATGTGATATTTATTTCCTAGGTCTTACCGTAGGTCCCACAGGACCTGGGGGGCCCCTTTCTCCTATAGGCCCTGGGTATCCTGGCATTCCTTGGAAACCCTGTTTATACATGGTAGATAGAATATGCTAGATGCATAAACCTACAGTGAATCAGACACAAAGTCCTGATAGCAAACAGTTTCATTATACACACACCACATGTTTGTATGACTTTACTTGATAAGGTCAGGACACATAAAAGAGCAGCTCATCACACCTCACTAAGGAGGTGAAGAACCGGTTCCCAGTGGTTCTCCTTGGAATTGTTAGTCTGTTTGTCTATCAATCCCACTTTTCAAGTCCACTTTCACTTGCGTAATTAAATAGCATACTGAATTAGTTTTTTAAAAAGTGTACTGTGTAATATGTGTAATAACTACTTTTTCTGAGTAATGACCAAACACTGATCACAACAAAGAGGGGAAATACCTCCAACATGCACAAACATTTGACCACACAGCATGCAAATCATTTGCAACATATAACGTAACGTGCATGTAATGTCTTTGATAGGTTGCTTAGCAATGGTGGTGACTCTCAAAGTGGAGCCAATGAGAATCCAATGAGTATCAATAAGAGAATTGATAAGGAATTTAATTAAAGTGATACCAATAATTGAATAGGAATTGCTAAATTGGTAACAACTTCAACCTCACTGTATAAAAAATAAAAGAACCAAATGAACAGAAGTTGAGCTGAATGTTGTTTTCTGTGTTGAACAAACCCACCGGCACAATGTACATTTCAAATTCCTTTTATTTTAAATATGTTCATATTGTCTATTCTGTAAAATAGTCAGATTGTCTATTCTTATTTAATTCACTTAATATACAGAATTCACCTGCTTGCTGCTTACATGCTACTACTGCACATTCACCTAATGTATATATTATATATAATGTTCTTCCTCCCCCCCTTTTTTGCACAAGTCGAGGAGCGTGTCAGGTTACATTTCACTGTGTGTTATACCTGTATAACTATGCATGTGACAAATAAAGAACCTTGAACCTTGAACAAAGATACTTTGTCCTGAGAGTGGTGCTAGAGGACAGCTCGTGTAGTGTCTAAAATGGAAAAGGTTCATTCACAGTCTAAACTGTTCCCTGATGATAAGATGCACTTTCTCAAACTCAGTGTGACTGCCCAAACTTAAAATTGGCAGCAAAGGCAAAAATGCATACAAACAGATGACGATGTATTTACGCTTTACCCTGGGTCCAGTGACGCCGGGTGCGCCCATGTTACCTTCCACACCTCTGATGCCCTGTGAGACATGTAGCAGAGAGATGAGGACAGAAACAGAGCTCAGCTTGATACATTCTGTGCTGACTGAGATCAAGCAGCTCACCTTGGCACCTGTGATTCCCTCCTCCCCTTTTTGACCTGGAGGTCCTGGTACCCCCTAGAGAGACAGAGTAGGTTGAGACAGAGAGCTGTTAGAGGCAGATGGTTAGGTTCTGGTGACTCCATTACTTCACTTTAAACTTACCTGCACTCCCGGTCGCCCAGGATCTCCCTTCTCTCCCCTTGCTCCTGGTGGACCCTAAAGAAATTAATACGAGTACGTTTTTTGCACAATAAACTATCCACATGGATGCACATACATTCGTTTAGCAAAGCTTTCACCATAGTTACTGTATTGGTACACATTTAACCCTCTGGGTTCGACAGATGGGCGAGTCCAAATGACATGGTTTGAAGTGCAGACTTCAAACTATATACCAGCTTTTAAATAGTGTTTATATCCCATCTAAAATTTGGGTTATGATAAATAATTTTCAGCATACTTTTTCCTGAGTACTGTTGTCATGTTTAGTGCAGGAAGAAACAGTAAACACTGGACTTTGTAAGGACAGCGCTTCACTTGCAGGCAAAAAAAAAAACAACAACAAAAAACTGTGTAGCCGGACACATGAGGTTGTGCTGAAAAGAAATGTTACAAAACAAGGCAAAGTAAACCGTTTTTAAGGTGAAATATAAAGGTAAAATCCAAAGTAGTCAAACACAGCCAATTATACCCTGGACTCCAGAGGGTTAAACCTACCTTTTTGCCCTGCATTGTAATGCCTCGTGGCCCGATGCTGCCCACAGGTCCAAGGCCTCCCTCAAGTCCAGGATTTCCTGGAGGACCTACTTCTCCCTGAAAAAATAAATAAATAAATAAGAGACTAATTCAAAGAAAAGTGAGACTTACAGTTAGATGGTTCTGGTTTCAACAAACAATCTGAGATATTATTCTATGTTATGTTTTCATGTTCATGAGTCTGATTAAGTTTCCTTCCACTGTCAGTTGTGCATTGATGTAACACTCATTTATTGTGTATTGTGTATGCGTTAGTCCCTGTAGGGAAATTACTCCTCTGCATTTAACTCTTTCACCCAGTGAAGCAGTGGGCAGCCACCAATGCAGCGCCCAGGGAGCATTGTGTGGGGACGGTGCCTTGCTCAGGGGTACCTCAGGGTAGCCGTTCCGACCTTCCGATCATGGGGCAAACACTCTACCTACTGAGCTATCCCTACCTACACTGTGACTGAAACTTCATGGAAACAGCTGTTCAACAGCTGCATTGGTATTTTTTTTTAGCTGATTCTTTGCATATTTTCTTCAGGGAATATTTAATCGTTAAAAAAAAAGTAATGCCTGTTTGCTAAGTCTCCTCTTGTGGCAGGAGCAGCAGGGTTTAAGCTGTTCAACTTCTCAGGCAAAATGAGAAAAACCTGACTGTTATACACAAACGTCTAAATAAAGCCATGACTGCATCTGAAAGGTCTGAATAAAGCTTTCAGCTCACCTTTTGGCCATGCTCTCCTTTTTCACCTTTTTCACCACGAGGGCCTGGCTTCCCCTGGGAAAGAAGACAAAGAGCTGAGTCTTTAACAGTGAGGAATCATGCAACAAGTACTCTGGGTGTGTTTGAGGTGACATACAGGTGGTCCAGGGGGACCAGGAGCTCCAGGGACGTCAGAGGAACAGGTACAGGTGTACGCAGGGGTAGGGCAGCTCTCCTCATCTCTCTTACACAGACACAATAATAAAGATATTAAATGTGCAAATTTACACTGTTCTTAGAAAGGTTCTCTCAATGTTGCACCACCACTTGGTAAAAAAATCATGACAGCTATATGATTTTTTTGTGAAATAATAAGGGTTGAAGAAAGGTGAATGTAAATATTAGCACACTGACCACTCCAGGCAGGTCACAGCAGGTATCCTCTGAAGCCCACGTGGTGTTACAGACGATTTCAAAAGACTGCAGCTGAAACTGGAAGTGATGAAGAGCACAGAACAGACACTGAATACAGGACAGAGGAAGTGATCGTCCACAGTTTTTAAAGGTATGTTTAGAGTGCATTAACCCTCTCTGGCTCAAATTAAGTTTTTGTTGCTAATGCACAACCAAGTCCTGCAGTGGTACTTCTGAGTAAAAACAACTCATAAAATATGTATGTGGGGTAATCAGGTTGTTAGTTTTTAACTGTTGCAAATCGGCAACGCCTGCCTCGAATGGGTTAATAGGCTGAGCTAGAATTAATATCAAAGAATGTGAAATACCGGGGCTGAGCCACTGTTAGGTCCTCGGGTCTTCACCAGTTTTCCCAGCATCTCAAATCCATCGGTGGGCAAGTTGCCTAGAGGACGGGCTGGCCTCTCACCCACGTGCTGACAGTCCACAGACAAGGATACACTCACCTGGCTAACAGAAAGGTGAACCTGCCAAATGGAAGAAAATGTGCCGTTTAGGCGTCTGAGGTCTAAGTCATCATATCTACTAACTCTAACCCTACCTCACACTTTGGGAGAGTCTTCCCCTCACAGTTCAATGAAATGCAGCGGGGTTAAGTTAAATGGTGATCCTAAACTGCCCATCATTGAAAAAATGTGAGAGTGGACGGTTATCTCTCTCCCAGCGACCATAGGGCGCCTCTCAGCGTAGGGTAGCCTATGTTCCTAGTTTTATGTTCACCTTGTGAAAACTGCCATAGAACAGCCTGTGGACCTGTGGCTGGTCAAAGGTCAGCTCCTGCACTTCACCTCTGTAGTCCAGACTGAAATATAACAGGTGCTTGGTGGTTGCTGCAAAAACACAAACACACAGCATAATAAAGTCATCATTTGTTATTTCCCGTAAAAGCCACAATATTGAGCTTAGGGAGGCAAGTTTACAGAAATGTGTTCACTTCTGTTCTCTGTTGTTGTTAAAGAACAATGTAGACGATTAAGGGACTGCAACAAGTCCAAAGACAGGCTTCCAGTGCAGGAGGCGGGGAGGTGCAGGCAGTGTTACTCACGGTCAATCACCACTCCCATCTTTGGCTGGAAGTCATTGTCTGTGAGCTGCCAGAGAGCAAAAGGCTCCCTGGGTGTATCCTGCAGCATTCGGAAGGCAATGCTGATGGTGTGCTCTGGGGAGAAACCTGCGGGGTGGATAAACCTGGAAGGATGGCAAGACAGACCGCAAGATTCACTTTTTTCTATCACTGACTAAACACATTTCTGTGAAAGTTTACATAATTTTCCTTTCCATGCCTGAGTCTCACAAGCACAGCACAAAAAAGGACCATGTGATGTTAGGGTTGGCTTATGAGACATGCTACAAAAAGTTTGAAAAGCATTGCATTAGTGTCTATGTCAGTGAACTGGTGTTTACTCAAATTAAAATACAATGAAAAAGAAAAGGTGGAGGACTGAAAGAAATTCTCACTTGGTGCTCTGTGTCAGTTGGACGTCTCTGTACAGAGTGTAGGTGGGGAGCGTGTTGAAGACAAAAGGCTCGGCTGCCACTCCCTCCACCGATGAGTGAGCTCTCTGAGTCAGACCAAAGGCTTCCATCATGTTGAACCCTAAACCAGCACAAACGTAACAGAAACACAGTGTGGTGCTTCCTTCGTAGTTGTTGTTTTTTTTTTTTTTAAAGTTTCAGTTTAAAGGGAGGACAGCGTGTCTCACCTTTAACAATGCTGTTTCTGATGGTGACTTCAGGGCACACTGCAACACAAGAGTGTAAAAGTAGGCAAAAGTACTGCTGTATTCTCGGGTTTTATTCAAAAACAGTGTGTACACACACCAACTTTCTTAGAAATATTTCTTAGAAATAATATTCCACTTATTGTTTACAATTTAAAAACAAAAGTGATCTCCATCGTATTAAAAAGCTTTGCATATCAGCACCACAGTCATTAAAAAACGATGCCCATTCTTACCGGAGGTCAACACTTTCACTTAATTTCATATTAATCTTGAAGTTATTGTTTATTCCACAACTGCCCGATTATCAAATGGGCACCTCCTTCCTTCTTTTATTCTGGTTTGTCATTCTTCACCTTTAATCTCACTTTTAAACATATTCTAGGTTAAATGTTTATTATTATTATTATTATTATTATTGTCTAATATTATTATTATTATTATTCAATTTTTTTTCTTTGTGTTTTTGTAATTTCACCACAATCTACCTCAATACCGCATTTATATCTAAAAATATGGAAACACGCTAGCTGTGAATAGCTGGTGTGCACATGTCTATTTACAGTGATTCAGTCACTAACATGCAGTAGTAACAATAACAGTGTCTAGTGCACATGGTCCGTGAATCCAGTGGTAACTTTGACGGCACCCCTCTGATTTGTGCGCATACAGGTAAATGATAGTGTTGGTGAAAACTGATTGCTGCACAGGACTGGAACATATTATTGGTGGGCTATTGCCTTTCAGCTGGATTTTGATTCATGCAAAGACAGAAACACACACACACACACACACACACACACACACACACTCTCTCTGACTGGGGAATCTGCTGACCAACAACAATTCTGAACTCGTGTGTTAAATTCAGCCCAAAATATTTCATAGGCTACTCAGAAGAAGCTGAAGATTAAGTATTCGTGGATTTAAAGATTTACCTTCATTGTGGATAGGGTACATCCGGGGATGGATGGCGATTCGGGCTGGAGCTGCAGCTGTAACAAAATTGCATTGAAATTATTTATATAAAATAATTTATAAATATATTACTGTTCATACATAAACTGTGAATTAAATTAGTTTTTGTGTTTGCTGGCCAATGATCATCTGTGTTTCTAAGAACATGTCAGACCTGTGGGATGGAGGATGGAGACTGCCGGGCCCTCTGCTGAGCCAAGACGAGAGTTCACGCTGATGCGATACAGAGTCTCAGGTTCCAGATCAGTGAAACAGTGGCTTCTGCTGAACTCACTCACAACTTCTTGCTTTGATTGCTTGTCTATGCACAAATGCACGACAGAGTAAATTGCCAGAAATCACTGTAGGTTCTGTTACAACTAATAACTCACATATAATGTATATACAGTAGTGTGAAAATAATTTAATATTTTTTGGATGTTTGTCACACTTAAATATTTCAGATGATGAAACAAATTTAAATATTAGACAAAGATAACACAAGTAAACACAAAATGCAGTTGCTAAATGAAGGGGTTAATTATTTAGGGAAAAAAACCCTCCAAAGCAGGTAGACAGCAGCAATTCATGGTTCTATTTACCACAGCAAGACTTCCAGGTCCTGAAGCAGAAAAACAGTTCCAGATAATACATTACCACCACCATGCCATATCAAACAGCACCACTGAACGACACAGGAAATCATTCTGTCTGCATCACAAGTCTGCAATTAATCAGGCCTGAGTGTGTTTAGTGAAACTCAACTCAGCTTTCCAAAAAATGTAGTTAGTTACAGTTAATTCATGATTTAACAAGAGTGGCAATCTTTTTTTTTTCCACAGGACCAGGGAGGTTTCCCTAATCTATGAAATCATCATTTAAAAACTGCATTTTGATGCAAAACACTAGGAAATCAGGAAGGGGGCAAACACCTTTCCACATCACTGTAGACGTGATTACAGAATACCTTTTACATCCTGGATTACAATACGATAACCATCAACGGCAGATACTGGTCTCCATGACACACAGATACTGGAGTGGTCTGACCTGACCACACTCACACTGCTTACCCGCAAAGTGGCTAGAGAGACAGAAAAAAGGCAGAAAACAAGCAAAAAACACAAAGCCAAAGAATGTCATTTATACACCAACTAGCATGAACGATAAACGTAGACACAGTGCACCCCCTAATTTTTGAACTTGCAACCAAGTTTCAAGAGCAGTACTGTCATTGTACCGGTACTGGCTGCTGTCTCATTGTTCAGAGAGCCCATCATTATGCAGAGAAAGGAATCTGTGTCTCTGGACCAAAATGACTGTACGTGTAGTGCTGTAGAAACAATACTGCCCAAAAACCTTGATGTTTCTATATGAGGAGACCTTCAAGTATGCATATCCTCCTGTAAGGGTAAAGTAATGGGACATTTGCACTTTTTGCATGTAAACCTGTCGGTCTTCACTGGAAGTTGCACTTGAGCTGTCTTGGCATCTTTCCCTTGTTTGACTCACCAGTTTTGCCCTGAGCTGAACCGCTGCCTCCTTCTCTGTTGTGGTACTCAGCAGTGACCAAGATGCTGTAGCGTGTATCTGGCTGCAATGACTCCAGCATCACCCGCTTCTGTCCACCAGGGACCAGCACCTGCAGACAACAAACCACACTATCATCTCAACACAGTCAAAACTCATTTAAAGTTTTGGGACTTATGGAATTTATGGAACTCTGACACATGACAGCCGGCTGGAGGCCAGAATAGTTGAAGATGTAATGACTACAACCCACTCACAGTGTGATCCTGGCTATCAGCTCCAGTCAATGCCATGTAGGACACACGATACTGGAGGACATGAGCATTGGGAGGTACCCAGCTGATCACCATGCTGACGGCAGTCTCATCAGAAACCGTGAGGCTGGTTGGGCCTCCACCAGACACTGCAGCAACATCATAGAAGAGACAAAGTACCACAGCTAACGACACTTAACACTTGATACTTTTACCCTCACTACATTTATTTCATAGCTCAGAGTTCTAGTTACTCAAAGATGTAACTTTAGATGTGAAATTTAATCTTTAAGTAACTAGTACTTTGAGAACTGCCATCAATTACACAATGAAGTTCATTTACTTACAGGTTATTGTAGTAGTAATGCTATATTGTACAGAATATGACATGAAGGGCTACTGACCACAGAAAAGTAAAAGGTAACTGGGCCTATAGACTAACAGGAGAGAAACAAGCTTTCTGTGATCCTATGATTTTTATTTCTGTGTTTTTGTGGTAATCTTGGATATCTTAGGTTGTCTCATTACTGTCATATATATCCTATCATTAAAACATTGACTTCTAACAACTAACAGTGTCTCAATTTAATAAATAAATAATTAATATGGATGCATGACTCAAATGCATGACTTTTAACTTGTCTATTTTTTAGGCTGAACACTACTGCTAATGTGACTTAGGTAAATGGTTTCATCAGGCTCGCCCTTCCTGAGTTTTAGAAATGCTCAGGATCAGAAAATGTGTGACTCACAGGTGCTGTAGCGTATGGCCACAGCTTCACTCTGAGCTCCATCTCCATAGAGCGCAGACAGTGAAATCTGATACTCCTTATCATCCTCCACCCCTCCAAGAACTGCTCCTTCACTGTCACCACTCACACGCAGCTGAAATACACAGCAGGGACACACAGCACAACAGTTTATATCGTATTTTTTAATTCATAATATGTACTCCAGCAATCCAATAATTTTCCCCACCTGTCTCAGGTCGCCTCCACTTAGGGAGATCCACTTAATGAGGTAAGAAACAACATCATCAGCTGCAGCTTCCCAGCGCACCGTGATGTCACTGTCTGAGAAATTAGTTACCCTAAGGTCTGCAGGAGGAGGCACTTTCACTAGAAGAAAAGAATAATGTGTATGGAAATAAAAAAAAGAGAGACAGCTACATTATGACATTTTTCATTATTAATCAATAACATTTACAGTTCTGTGCAAAAGCCTTGAGCCACATGCTGAAGTATTTCTTTGGACATTATCTGGTTTTTCACTCCTTTTTAGTCCATTTTTTGAACCTGACCATTTTCTGAGGAATGCTTTTTTTTGTTTTGTTTGTGGAACCACTCAGCACTGACCTACCAATCATTCAAGAATTTAAAAGCATCTAACGCAACTGATGAACTAATACTGTGTCTGCACATAACAGAAAACTTGGGAAAGAACCAATTTTAAATCTTTAAGCACTTTGTTACTAGCAGCCTGTAACAAAAACACACCATTTACTCCCATATCCTCAGCTCAATCTATGGAAAAAGAGCAAAGATAGCACCAACTTTAAAGGCAAAAAATAGTTGCATCAACAAGTTTATTCCCAAAAAACTATTAATA
The DNA here is from genome assembly GCF_036321145.2 of Pelmatolapia mariae. Taxonomy (NCBI): domain Eukaryota; kingdom Metazoa; phylum Chordata; class Actinopteri; order Cichliformes; family Cichlidae; genus Pelmatolapia; species Pelmatolapia mariae. Next base: position 39,569,265 of record NC_086244.1, on the reverse strand, counting down.
AAAAAGACAACATGAAGTCAGTTTGATATAACAAATGTAGCCTAAGGTGATGCCTTCATGCCAAAAACAAATATTTTGTCTCACGTGTGGTGACGTTACTGGTGAGTGCTGCAGACAGGCCTTGTGCGTAGTGAGACTGAACAGAAACGAGGTATCTGGAAAGAGAGGAAAGGTTCTGCACCAGCACTGAGTTCACTCCTGTCACTTCCACCTGGAAGGATATTTAATATATATCAATGACTGACATGGCTGAGGCAGCATTTCATTTATCAAACATTTTGAACTGTTAATGCAGTAAATGGGACAGAGTACAGAAGCTTCTGTACATTAGTCTGAAGTACAGAAGCTACACTTTACTTTATTAACTTTACTAAACCATTAACTATCAGAGAGAAACGGTATGACTGCAAACATGACTCACTTGTCATATCAGCCTATTTGGAGCACAACACTGTGGCGGTGGTAAATTACCAGTGGTAATTTAGTACTTAAAAGGGAACTACTTCAATAGTACGCAAGTGGCTTGGCAACAAGATATCAGACCTCCAATAAAGCACAATTCTTTGCACAATATTTAAGAAAACTGTCCCCACTAAAGGTGGAAACATCTTTCATCACTTCAGGCACAACCACACCATAGAGTACAGCCAGGTTAAACAAATGACTCCTCTGAGCATCACTAGTTAGACTCCATATGACAGGAAGAGCACACTTTTACTGATGAGTTACCGATGGTAGTAAAAGTGAGCTTTTAGAAACTGGTTAAAAAACTTGAACCAAGATACAACATGCCATTTTATTAGGTGCTAATGAAATTGAAATTGTGTAGTCTCCTGAAGAGTTACAAGGTTAAGTTACCTATCCTTTAAGACTGGCTTGTTTGGGAAGGTACCTGCTTGACATCACTGCCGTGGTTGGTGCTGTAGGTGACTCTATGGCCGGGGACCTCCCCAGCCCCGGGCAACCAGCTCACCTTCATCATACTGTGGGTGACTATCGGGAACTGAACACTCAGTGGTGTTGGGAGGGGGACTGCAAAGTAAGAAACAAGAGCAGAAGAACTTTGAAAGTGCTCTCAAGTGTACTGAAGTAACTTTGGAAAGGTACAGTTACCAATGTCTATATTACAGAAGGATGATCTTTGACCATTTTAGCAGAGGAAACAATGGTAGAGTGCAGAACGGTGGAGAAGGAGAAACGTTAAAATAGGAAATCATAAAGACACAGCGTAAGTGAAAGTGAAAAATCCAGTCTTAGACTTTTTAGATAATGTCTCACATGTGGTGGTAACAGCAGTGACAGGGTCGCTGGGTTCCTCCTCATAAAGCGCATAAAGAGTGACAGAGTAGTCTGTGGCTGGCATTAATCCTGCCAGCTCCACCACAGTTGGTTCTGCACCGAATTTCTCCTGCAAATACAGAAACAACATCATTCATCCATCTCATTACTGAGCGCAATGCTTTGTACTGGGACTGTGCTGTGTTGGGATTGTATCTGCCAACATTAGTGTAAGGCTGAACACTGATGTTGTGATGTGATAATAGGCCACTAGCAGTCAGTAGTCTAAAATGACGGTGAGTAATTGAAGATGAGTGTCTAGGAACAATAAGCTGCAATTACAAAGTATTACTTTTTTCTGTATCATTAACCAGCAGCAAAATATAGTCAACACATTCTGTCATCACCTCCTTGGCATCATCAGGCTCTCCGTGGCTGAGTGCTGAGTACAGGATCAAGTACTGTGTTGCGCCGGGTGCAGCACCCCAACTCACTTGCAACGTGCTGTAAGATGAAGGAGTCACTTTCAAGTTGGCAGGCATGGCCAGTGGCACTAAGTAAGAGGAAAACAGACATGTCTTTGTAGTATACACACTTTTGAGTACTTTGTTTGCTGAGTACACATGGTGTGTAAAGTAACAGTGACAGCAACCAAACTTCCATGGGTGTAGCTTTAACTTTAGCTCCTTTAAATAATGAATCACATGTGTAACTGTACTATTATAACCTCACTATGATGCTTGTAGCATATGTATGTTTTTCCCTAGATGTGTTATTCAATCTGGATGAAACTTACTATATAAACTGCCCAGGGTCCCAGTATTATTAATATCTATATAGCTTTAGGGAATTCTTTTTATAACACTCAAAAGCTGTTTTTGCCAACTCACTATATAAGTGATATAATGAAAATAACATTTGACGACTGTTCCTTGTTATCAGCAGAATATAATTTAAGGGAATTCTGCTGACTACAGCAACTTCATACTTACTGATACTGTAGCAACTATGACAAAATTACCACCTTTCATAAAGGATGGAGCTGGAATTACTCTACATTTGTGCTAAATTTCTATACCTATCAATCTTTAGCACCTTTAACAGTTATGCTAGTCTTACATGTTGTGACAGTCCCTCTGAGCGCTAAGCCTACGTTGTCCTCATACACGGGAAAGATAGAGACGTGGTACAGAGTTTGAGAGGAGAGGCCTTCCAGCAGCACAACAGATTCTGAGCCGGGTAACACCACCTGGAAACAAAGCACTGCTTAGACTAATATTCTGAAAACATATCATACATAAAACTTAACATACATATCATGATCGATCCGACAACTAAACCCAAAGAATGTGTAGCAGCACTGGATAGTATTTGCTGTTCCTCTAAACAAGGATCTTATTGTTGCTGGACAGACGTAGCACATGTTACATGTTCTACACATTCTGGGGGTTTTTATACATTATGAATCATCTAGGAATATACATCTATACATCTAGGAATTTTTGTAATAGCAGTGAAGTTCATTTCTGGACCTGGAAATTGTAACATCTTCACATTGACAGTTGAGATTTGTTTACATAACCATCCTTGTGCTTTAAACCGATATGGCAACAGCGCCTGTGAACCAAGCAGCAGCCTCTGTGGCTAGAAAGTGAAAGTGAATGCTCCAACCCCAGAAACTGAAGTTATCTCAAATAGCAACTCGAGACAGGCTTCAAAACAGGGCAAAAAACCTTGTATACCAAAAATGAACAGACCACGATATCATCCACAGCTCAGGAGAGGCCTAGCAAACAGTTACAGGTTAAAGCCGCCTTTTTTCGCATTCATCTCTCAGTCAAGTAATGTAGAACTTTAAACCACATTACAATTTAAAACAGTGCGGTAAAAATTCACATTCATAACAGGAAATAAGTCAGAGGCTGAAATGTTTTATGTATCAGACAGTAAACAATGCTTTTTAATAAGGAGTTAACAGGATACTTTTAAAGACAGGTGGTTGCTCTTTTGTTATGTTCAACATTTAGCTAGCCCCTACCAGCATTAACATTTATGCCTCAGCTCAACCTTCTCATCCAGATCTGATCACATCCATATTAAAACAATCACAAAGATACCAATAGCGAAAATGTTAAACTTGTTGTAGAATGGTGCCTAACCCCATTTTTATTTACAGCATGTGAAAAGAGGCAAGATGCTAACCTCCTGTGGACTCTGACTCTCAGCACTGTGGTACACAACTCTGTACTGTTGGACCGGCTTCACAGGATTGGTCCAGTGAAGCTTCACCTCTCTGGAACCAAGCTCTGAAAACCGGAGATCAGTAGGACTGGGGTAGGAGAGGGCCGGATCTGCTGTGGAACCAGGCTCCATTCCTGGACACACAGAAACACAGAGCATTAAATCTCCAGGAAACAGTTTAAATCTGAACATCTGATGCCATTAAAAACAACTCAGTTTCAGGCAGGAAAACACAGATAGCTACAAAGATGGGTGGCATACGCTTTGTGATGCCGCGCTCCTCTATCCTCCCGCACAATATGTGGACCAGCCGTGCCACCAGCTTGCTGAGCAGAGGGAAGTCATTAACATTGTAGACATTCAGATCCACTGGCTCCGAGGCCACTTGTCTCAACTCCGCTTCATCAGCGTTCTTTACACCTGAATAACACCAAGTTGTGCGATAGTTTAACCAGCTAAGGACATAACATGTTAAAATAAGTAGTGAAACCCCCTCTGAATCTAGTCTAATGACTAAGTAGTTTTAGTCTAAAGCAGGGGTGGGCAACTCCAGGCCTCGAGGGCCGGTTTCCTGCAGGTTTTAGATCTCACCCTAGGTCAACACACCTGCATCAAATGATTAGTTCATTACCAGGCCTCTGGAGAACTCAGCTGTGTTGGATCAAGGAAACATCTAAAACCTGCAGGACACGGGCCCTTGAGGCCTGGAGTTGCCCACCCCTGGTCTAAAGGCTAAATGGGAAAAGGGAAAGGGAAAATCACTTGACCTGCTCTACTTGCCCATCTTACCGACAGCAATGATTTCAATGCCTGCATTTTTCAGCCGGTTGGCTGCAGCAATGGCATCATCCTGAGATTTCCCATCAGTCAACAACACCAGAAAAAACGGAGTGTCAGATCTTGCACCTGCACTGGACCTCATGTTCTCCTCCATGACGTGGAGTAGTGCCTGACCTGGAGACATGGTTAGACACTGACAAATGCACGGTACACATGCAGTATCAAACAGCATCGGCTGAGTGTGTACCTGTAAATGTGTTTCCTCCCTTATATCTGAAGTTCCTCACTGCCTCCAACAGCTGCTCTTTAGTGGTGAAGTTGTTAAGGTGCCATTCTGTGCGTGGGTCTCCACTGTACTGTGTCAGTCCTAAGACAAAGATGCTAAATTATACATGATTTTATCATCTATGTTGGTTCATAACAGATAGATAGAATAAAAAAGACCGTCAAGTTCTTCTCTGAGTGATCCATTTCAATATGTCTGTGCTTTAATTGTCCTTACCTTTTGTTGTCACCTCATAAAACAATAGATGATTTTAAACCATAGTAACTATAAAACCTTTGGTGAAAGATTAGTGGTTTTACAGCATTTTTTATGGAAATAATGGGTGTAAACAGTGTTGTTGCAGCTTATATGAAGGCAGCTCAATATGATAAAGTGTTGCAAACATCAGGGGATGATGACATGAAACCTTGGCATGGTAAGTAAAAGTCGATATTTTAATAACTTAATGCACAAATGGGAACAAGCCAAATATTGATTTGACTTGTCTCTGTTTGAGCCCTGTGATAGCCTAGCAGCCTGTTCACAGTGTCCCCAGTCTCTCACCCTATCACAGCAGGACTTATTCAAGACGTTTATTGTCATGTACACCGCAAAACACAAATGGTTACGCAGAGCAATGAAATTCTTACTTTGCGGGTTCCCTTCACACGACTAAAAGAAAGTATCTGTATTATATCTGTGACCTTGACTTTATTAACAGGTGAAGAAGATGAATGGATAGATGGATATTTCGTTTGTATGAAACATGGTAGAACTTATTTTATCTAAACAAATAAACACATGTAACATTAGTTGGGTGATTTCTGGACCAAAAAATTGAATTCATAAATGTTCACAAAGGATGAAAATAAACTAGTAATATGACACATAGCAGCCCATACACTAACCACTAACAGGGAGGAGCAGCGAGCCTTGGCTGCCATGTGGGCACATTATATAACCCTGTTCTCCTGGTCAGCCTCTTCCCACATGATGGTCAGATATAAAATATGGCAAACGGACTGGATGCAAACTTTATTAAGACCATTAATAATAAACAGTTAATTTGTAGTCAAGACACCATTAGTCAATAGTTTATTACTATTAATAATCTATGAAATACTGACTAATAACCTTTATAAAATGGTTAATAGCTGATACGTAAACAATATAAACAACACCTGGATGGTTACAGTAAAATTTCAACATATATATATAAAACTTTATAAATGGTCAATAAAGACCGTGCGGTGCAGCAATAAACGTCACATGATGGCTCAATAGCAGTCTCTGTAACAGCTATTCATTATTCATGGCTCACATTGTAATATATGCTTAAAATAACTATGTTAAAGGAAACACTGTGAACCTAGTCTATGAATCATTCTTTGACTTGTTAACTCTTGCGAGCTGTTTGGTTAAGTATACGTACCAAAACTAATTCATTTAGGAAAACAGGCGCTTTGGATTAAATGAGAAAGCTGTAGGCCCACGCTAAAGAATACAAACATTTGTGTGTATTTGTTGCCCTGGGACTGTGAACAGGTTCAGGATCAGGGATCAGTAATGAAACCAATCAAATAACAAAAATGGCTGAAAAATACATCATGAAGTATATAAAATGTTATGTGTGCTGATGACAACAGACTACAATTTTTATCTCTCATTAACTGCAATAGATTACATTTGACTGTGTATAATTTATATTTTTTACAAAGTATGAACATGAATTATAAAATTATGTAGTAGTAAATTATCTGTGAGCAATAGTGACAGTAGTAAATCTGTGAGTATTGCAATAACCTGCAATAACAACCAGAAGGCCAGAAATGGAATGAGCAAAGCAAAAAGAGAAACAGAGTGATGTCAATACTCCTGCAACAGTGTGAATGATGATGTCAGGACATCTACAGTGTGGCAATACTCCTATTTGAAATCTACTATGACTTTCACAATGTTAGTGATGAGAAATGTTTTCACCACCATACTCCATGCTCTGTTTCTCACCGATCTGAATGTGATTCGGTCCAATGTGGAAAGGTGTCACTAGGCCCTCCAAGAAGTCTCGGACACGTCTGAAGTTAATGCGTCCGATGCTCCAGGAGCCGTCCACCAACAACATGATGTCTGCAGCTGCATCGCTCGCACATTCAAATGGTTTCCTTGAAGACATGCCTTAATAAACAACACAAGAAGCAAAGGATGTAAAGAACACACGTACTTTAAATGAGGAAACAGATGGCACCAAAACTGTTTTTAACGTAAAGGCGTCTAACTATTATGTACATGTGTCGACATGGTGCACAGATGCAGAAGTGAGCTTTCATGCATGTGAACGTCTGTTTCTTTCCTTCGATTATAAAGGAGAGAGGCGAAACAAATGCCCTGTAGCCAAACAGAATGGTCTGTCATTATCGCTTAGCTGTCCCTCCCCCCTGTAAACACTGTCATCACATTTCAAACACTTACTGTTAAGTTACAAGAAAAGGAAGCTGGTGGAGGCCAGACATTACTTTAGTTTAAAATGAGTGATCACTGCTATTGTGATTGGAGATTCTGTCAGGTTTATATAACACTGGAGAGCACTGTTTATCGGTACCTGGCTGGGTGGGAAATGGGCTCTTTCGGGGTTTCTCCTGAGCTGGTTTACCCTGTGTTGTTCCCTGCTCCTCCTTGTTCTCCATCTTGGAACGATCCCGCTCTTTCTTCTTCTTCCTCTTCTCTTTGCCACTTTTCTCAGGGGTCTTATCTGGGAGTTCAGAGGGGGTATCTGTAGCTGGAGGCTCTGGAGAAGAGAGGTAATAGTAACCACTTGGGTGGGGTTACAGTAAGATAAGCCAAAATTGTTTAGGGGACCAGCTGAGGCTGTGCATGACAAGAAGTCTGATGACTTTAGATTAGTCTGAGCTCATAAGCATCAAAGGGAAAAGTGAGAGAAAACCTTCTTTAGCTGTTAACAAATAAACATTTTCATTTCATGATAAACATTTGATAAAGTCAGAAAAAAGTCCACAGTTTTCCCCAGTAAGTATTTTGACTTGTTTATGAAACTGTATGGGAGTGAACAGTGTCCAGCAGCCAATGTGGTGCAAAGGAAAACATGTATGACTATGGCTCAGATTATCTGAGCTTGTTGCTAGCTCAAGTCAGCTTTGTAAGCATTATCCATGAAAGAGGCAAAATGTATGTGTCCTATCTGATGAATAATAACATGTCTCAAACTAACCAATCGTGGCAAGAACATGTTGTGTGCTCTATGTTTTTGTTTTGTGTGGCTTTGTCACCCCCCCCCCACGGTTAAAATGACTGTGACCATAATATGTTTTGCTGCTGACAGTCAACACCTGTGGATTTAGCATCCATGTTAGCAGCATGCTATGACATTCCGGTTAGCATTAACCCAGGAAAAGTGAGCAGTAATGGGGGCCAAGTTAGGCTCCACGAGTATATTCAAATTAGAATACGTGATCACTTGTTTGACTGGATGTTTTATGTTTAACCAGCTAATATCTCACCTTACTTTGTACTATTTTTAGTCACCCTATAGCCATTCACAGCAATTCATGTCATGCTGTAGACCTGTTTTTTTCTGGACTCACTATTTTTTTAATATAGAGTTATGGTCACAAGCTTATATACACTCATCATGGGCATGAATGTCAATTTGGGGTTAATTTTTCTTCACATCCGCAATTACTTAAAACAATAATTAATCAATTAAATGAATTAACTAATGAATGAATTCATTACTTTAATTACTGAGTGCACAAGGTAGAATTTATTTGGGATTTTCGAGCTTTTTTCAAAGCTTTTGACAGTAAAACCTTTTTCTAGAGTGCATTTGGCTTGTCCATATGGGAAGCTACAAATCTCAGTCAATGCTCAAGGTGTCAGTTTTGGAGCAGGAGCCTCTTTTCATAGTTGGCGCCCTCTCTGTACATGGTGTACAGAGCTAGATAAATATCCATGGAACCTAAGTTGCTTCACACGCCATTATTTAGGAAACTAATAAAGGATTACACTGGAGCAAGCACAATATTCAATAAACTAGTGGCTGTGATATAGTGGTCACTACTATCCCTTGTGACCATAGCAACCCATTTTCTAATAAAAAGCCATTTATTTCACTATGTTGCTGCTTAAAAGGTTAGCATCAAGGGAAAACTTGAGAGTCTAAAATTGTCAACAATAATATTTTCTTTCATATTTTATGCTATCTACCACCATAAACTACCTGTAGTACTGGCAGAGGCAGGAGTGGTGGTCGTAGGTTCCGGATACAGAACTGTTGGTACATCCAGCAGAGCCTCTGTTGCATCTTCCAGTTCTCCTGATCCTGACCCACCTGGCAGCAACTTCTTCCTGTGCTCTCTGGTGCCACTGCGGATCATCTCCTCCTCCCGCAGAGTCTGCACTAGAAGAGAGAAATGTTGATCATCTGTGTAGTATTGATATTGATAATCGGCAACTGCTGTTGTGATTTGGCGCTATATATATATATATAAAATTCAATTGACCTAATTTGTCAGTTTATATGAAGGTCAGTTATATTTCTACTGGCAGAAATGGCTTTTAAAAATCGACTTAGTACACAGAACACATAAAAGAGTAAATCCACAAGAGTCTTACAGATGATGTGGCAAGTTTAATATTTAAAGCTCAAACATCAAAACAACAGCCTGCTGAGGAAAACAAGTTTCTATGATTACATCAGTGTTAGTATTCTGCATGGTGGCCCTAACAACCCTAGTGCAAATAACATAACTAGTGTGTTAGTCATAACATTTTGACATACATCAGAAAATCCCAAAAGATCTTAAGTGGCTTTTATAACGCATGGGCCTAGAGGTGCACTGGATAATGTGCCTGACTTACAGATGAGGAGATTCTAGGTTCAACTCCTAGCTAGCTCTAAGAACCTTTACAAATATCTCTAAAACAAAAACAGTCACTTTGCCAAAACATGCCCAATCTCATTATTTGCTGTTAGTTTCCAGGACGAGCAAATCACAAAGGAGTTTACATGTTTTCAGTGGCAATATGAACATTGCCGGAAGAGAGCCGGCTTTCTTGTGCTGCTTCGTCGTCTTCGGGGGCTTTATTCCTGGGCTGCTAGCGGTAAGATCCACCTGAGACTTGTCGGAGCTGGATTAATCCCCACAACCCCCTGTGTTTACCACTCAGGCTGTCACATGAAAGCATGGAAAGCCAAGCCTCATCGCGGCAGGAACCCTGTTTTACTGCGCAGCTTACCGCATAGCGCAAACTCTGTTCCTGGAAACTCTACCCAGGAGTTTCGCAGCTGGGTCGCAGCGTTAAATGGATGTTAATTAATGTCCGCTCAATTGCCAACAAGTCTTATATCTTAAATGACTTGTTCTGCACGGAGAAGCTTGATTTTATGTTTATCTCTGAGACTTGGCAGCGTGAGAATGAAGTCTCACATCTTTTAGAGCTGTGTCCCACTGACTGTTCATTTCTCTGCGCACCTCAGATATCTGGACGAGGAGGTGGAAGAGCGGTAATTTTTAAAAAGACATTTTTATGCCAGATGATCTCCTCGAGCTGTTACAACTCTTTTGAGATGATTATGATAAAAATTGGACGAGAACAGCCCATGTACGGCATTTTAATTTATCGTCAACCTGGGTCTGCTGCCTCTTTTCTATCAGACCTACAAGAATTTTTAACTTCCACCATTAAACTAGGCAATGTCATCATTGTTGGTGACTTCAACATTCATGCAGAGGACTCATCAAATAGTACCACTAAGGAGTTCCTGAGCATCATGGACTCTTTCAGTTTTGTTCAGCATGTATCAGGTCCTACTCACACAGCTGGGCATACTCTGGACTTGGTCTTCACCTATGGTGTTTCCCTTGACCACTTGAACTTAAATGATGTTGTTTTTAGCGACCATAAGTCAGTCTTTTTTAATGTATCTGTCAACTCAGAGTCTCTTCCCCAAAGTTTTATTAGGCGCAGGTGCTTTATTGATGACTCTGTCATTTTTAAGTTTTCTTCTCTTTTTAATTTTAAACCTTCTTCTGATGATGCTGACATCCTTATTAATTCTTGCCATTCTTAATCAGGTTGCTCCTTTCAAAACTAGTCATTGCACTGCTAGTTCCCGCACACCATGGTTAAATAATCAAACTCGTGGTCTTCGATGCTCCTGTCGAAAAGCAGAGCGTCTCTGGAAGTCCACTGGTCTGGTTGTCCATCAGGAACACTTCAAAGAACTTCTTCACTTATATAATGAGTCAGTCAAAGAGGCCAGATCCTCTTACTTCAATAATCTCATAAATCGTCATTAAAATAACCCAAGAATTCTATTTGATACCATCAATAGTATTGTTTCTCCTCCAACTCAGCATGCTGTGTTACTTTCTGATGAAGACTGTAACACTTTCCTCAATTACTTTGTAAATAAGGTGATGGACTTGAGATCCAAAATCTCCTCAAGTGCCTCCCCTTATGAAGATGCCCCTTTTTGTCCCGGGTCATTTACTTCTTTTTCATCAATAACACTCAATGACTTAATTGCAGTAATAGGTAAAATGAAATCCTCATCCTTAGATATATTACCTCCCTCCGTCCTGTCCGGGACTCTCACTAGCATTGGTCCCACACTACTATCCATCATCAACAATTCACTGAGGCAAGGCTGTGTTCCGTACTATTTTAAACATGCTGAGGTAACTCCTCTGTTAAAAAAACAGAATCTAGATCCTACCTCCACTAGTAATTATTGTCCTATTTCAAGATTGCCATTTATAAGTAAATTACTAGAAAAAATTGTAGAAAATCAGTTCAGGTCCTTACTATGCAGATTGCAGATTTTCGACCCTTTTCAGTCTGGCTTTCAAAAGCAGCACTCTACGGAGGGTCTATAACGATCTACTAATGTCATCTGATGCAGGGAGTTGTTCTGTGATCATTTTGCTTGATCTTAGCGCAGCCTTCAATACCATCCATCCATCCATCCATCTTCTTCCACTTTATCCGGGGCCGGGTCGCGGGGGCAGCAGCCTAAGTAGAGAAGCCCAGACCTCCCTCTCCCCAGCCACCTCCTCCAGCTTATCCGGGGGAACACCAAGGCGTTCCCAGGCCAGCTGAGAGATATAATCTCTCCAGCGTGTCCTGGGTCTGCCCTGGGGCCTCCTCCCGGTGTGACATGCCCGGAACACCTCACCCAGGAGGCGCCCAGGAGGCTTCCTTGTCAGATGCCCAAACCACCTCAGCTGGCTCCTGTCAATGTGGACGATCAGCGGCTCTACTCTGAGCCCCTCCCAGATGGCTGAACTTCTCACCCTATCTCTAAGGGAGAGGCCAGCCACTCTTCGGAGGAAGCTCATTTCCGCCGCTTGTATCCGCGATCTCGTTCTTTCGGTCACTACCCACAGCTCGTGGCCATAGGTGAGGGTAGGGATGTAGATCGACCGGTAAATTGAGAGCGTCGCTTTTACACTCAGCTCCCTCTTCACCACAACGGACCGGTGCAGCGTCCGCATCACTGCGGCTGCAGCACCAATCCGTCTGTCGATCTCCGGCTCCCTTCCCCCATCACTCGCGAACAAAACCCCGAGATACTTGAATTCCCCCACTTGGAGCAGGAACTCATCCCCGACCCAGAGTGGGCACTCCACCCTTCTCTGGCTGAGAACCATGGCCTCAGATTTGGAGGTGCTGATCCTCATTCCCGCTGCTTCACACTCGGCTGCGAACCGTTCCAGTGCGAGCTGGAGGCCATCACCCGATGAAGCCAACAGAACCACATCATCCGCGAAAAGCAGAGATGAGATTCTGAGGCCACCTAAGTGAAAGCCCTCCGCCACTTGGCTGCGCCTAGAAATCCTGTCCATAAAAATTATGAACAGAATCGGTGACATAGGGCAGCCCTGGCGGAGCCCATCACCCACCGGGAACGAGTCCAACTTATTGCCGGCAATGCGAACCAAGCTCTTGCAACGGTTGTATAGGGATCGAATGGCCCGTAGCAATGGGCCAGACACCCCATACTCCCGCAACACCTCCCACAGGACACCCTGAGGGACACGGTCGAATGCCTTCTCCAAGTCCACAAAACACATGTAGACTGGTTGGGCAAACTCCCATCCGCCCTCAAGTATCCTTGAGAGGATAAAGAGCTGGTCCAGTGTTCCGCAACCAGGATGAAAACCGAACGACAAACTCTCCTTTCCAGCACCCTGGCATAGACTTTCCCTGGGAGGCTGAGGAGTGTGATCCCCCTGTAGTTGGAACACACCCTCCGGTCCCCCTTCTTAAAGATGGGGACCACCACCCCGGTCTGCCAGTCCAGGGGTACTGCCCCCAATCTCCACGCAACATTGTAGAGGCGTGTCAACCAGGACAGCCCTACAACGTCCAGAGCCTTCAGGAACTCGGGGCAGACCTCATCCACACCAGGGGCTCTGCCACCAAGGAGTTGTTTAACTGCCTCAGTGACCTCGCCCCCGGAAATTGGCGGGTCATCCCCCTCATCCCCAGACTCTGCTTCCTCCTCGGAAGACGTGTCAATGGGATTAAGGAGGTCCTCGAAGTATTCCTTCCACCGCCCGACAATTTTCTCAGTCGAAGTCAGCAGCGCTCCGCCAGCACTATACACAGTGCAGGTAGAGCACTGCTTTCCCCTCCTGAGATGCCTGACGGTTTGCCAGAATCTTTTCGAGGCAGTCCGAAAGTCTTTTTCCATGGCCTCTCCAAACTCCTCCCACACCCGAGTTTTTGCTTCAGCCACTGTATTCCGCTTGGCCTGTCGGTACCTGTCAGCTGCCTCCGAAGTCCCACAGGCTAACCAAACCCGATAGGACTCCTTCTTCAGCCTGGTGGCTCCCTTCACCTCTGGTGTCCACCATTTGGTTCGGGGATTACCACCACGACAGGCACCAACCACCTTGCGGCCGCAGCTCAATGCAGCAGCTTCGGCAATGGAGATGCTGAATATGGTCCATTCGGACTCAATGTCCCCAGTCTCCCTCGGAATGCTATTGAAGCTCTGCCAGAGGTGTGCGTTGAAGATCTTGCGGACTGGGGCCTCTGCTAGGCGTTCCCAGCACACCCTCACTACATGTTTAGGTGCACCGGGTCTGTCCAGCGTCCTCCCCCGCCACCTGATCCAACTCACCACCAGGTGGTGATCAGTTGACAGCTCAGCCCCTCTCTTTACCCGAGTGTCCAGAACATATGGTCGCAGGTCTGGTGATACGATTACTTCGATACCATCGAGCACAAAATCCTACTTAACAGGCTGAAAGTTCTCGCTGGTATATCTGGCACCGCCTTAGACTGGTTTTCTTCCTATTTATCAGGTAGATCCTTTTCTGTTAGGACTGACAGGTTCTCCTCTAACATTGCTGCCCTAACCTGCGGGGTTCCACAGGGTTCAGTTTTGGGTCCATTATTATTTTCTTTTTATATGCTTCCTTTAGCTGGCATTATTCAGTCTTTTAGTGACTTGTCTTATCATTTCTATGCCAATGACATTCAGCTGTATATGTCCTTTAAGCCTCATCAGCTGGATAGGCTGTCCACCCTAGTCCAGTGCTTAACTCTAGGTTTCTGACTGGCTTTCTAACAATTACCTTGTTTTAAACATGAACAAGACAGAGACCATGATCATAGCTCCTCCTGATCTATAATCTAAAATCAGTCAGGTTCTTGCCCCTTTCTGTCCTTCTGCTAAGCCAAATATTCGAAATCTTGGAGTAATATTTGACTCTTCTTTGGGCCTTGACTCACACGTAGAATCTCTGTCTCGTTCCTGTTTCTTTCATTTAAGGAACATTTCTAAACTGCGACATATGGTCTCCTTAGCTGAACTGGAAAAAATTGTCCATGCATTTGTGTCATCGCGTTTAGATTATTGTAATTCCCTGTTTACCAGCTTGGATAAATCATCTTTCCCGCCTCCAAGCTATACAAAATGCAGCAGCCAGACTACTAACTCGCTCTAGCAAGCGAGCTCACATTACTCCTATTTTATGTTCTTTACATTGGCTCCCAATAGATTTTAGAATTCGTTTTAAAATCATTGTTTTAACGTACAGAGCAGTACATGGCCAGGCCCCAGATTATTTATCCAAGCTTATCCAGTCTGTGGCACCAAGGCTGTGGAACAGTCTACCTCTGCAACTATGTTTGATTGACTCTGTGGAATCCTTTAAAAAGCAGTTAAAAACTTTACTGTTTAAACAAGCCTTCGGTTGACCAACGCTTTTTACATTTTTACATTTTTAATTTACATTTAACCTCTTATATTGTGTATATTGTGCATTTTGCTATTTATCGTACTGTTTATTTTAATCTTTGTGTACAGCGCTTTGTGACTACCTGTCTATGAAAAGCGCTTAATAAATAAACTTTACATACTTACTTACATTAATTTGAATATTATTGCATAAATTTACAGGAACATTATAGTAAAGCAGTAACTACGTCCAGGACAGAAACAACCGCGTCATGCTGCAAACACAACATCAGCTTTTTGGCAGCATCTGCACAGAAAACATGCTAACACAAAGATAGCCAAGAACCCAGAGTGAAGATAAAGGTTAGTGTATGCTGATCCCAGCCCAGCAGCCAGACCCCGAACTTCAACAGACTGATGAGCAGTCAGCCTGCAGCCTGCACTTCTGCCTGTTCATGCTTCTAAAGTTGAATCACCATGACGATCACTTTGAAGTGTCAGCTGGTTTTCAGCTTTGTTTTGTGCTGTCAGCTTTGCGTTCACACATGAAAGACAGATTGTATGTGGGTCTTCATTAGGATAGGGATTTGTGTTGGTGTTTGGGACTTTAAGGTTTCTATTGTTAATGGTAACTATGTGAAAATGTTTTAGGTCATTTTTAAACTAATTAATAAGTACTGGAACAAATTAATTTTTTCAGGCAAGTAATCAAGTAAGGTACTGCATTATTTTTAAGAAAAGTAACAAGTAATGTGTAATAGACAAGTTTTTTGAGTAACCACCCCGACACAGATCTTAACCTTTATGACGTCTATCACTGAAGAGCATACACAGCACTGGTCAATAACACATCCTTGAAAGTTGAGTAAACTTTAGCACACTCCATTCAGGAATCACCAAAGGATGCACATGCAGTTAAGTGGTACAATGGATTACACATGTGACTACAACTCAAACTACTCTAGACTAGACTCATGGTTAAAGGTCAAAGAACCTTTATGAGCCCACTGTAGTCACTCGTGTCTCAGGTTATTCACTGTGCTAAAAGTTGCTTTAATTCATATGCAAACACAAAAGGAGAAAAAACTGTAAGATCTCCAAAAGTCTTTTTAGCATATCCTTGTCTGGAATTAAGGGACAAAAATTTGCAGTTAAACATTTAATATGTTTTCTATGTTATATTGTGAATACAAAATGGGTTATTAAGAGCTGCAAATGAGGATGAAAAGTAAGAATTGCCTTGACACAGTAACAGTAATAAATAAGTAAGGGACCCTGAGGGAGTTAAAATAAGATGAAGACACATCAGGAAGGAATTCCCAGACTGCCATCATTCCAACATGACAGCCGGCGTTACGAATTTCCAAGTTGAGGCATTTTCTGGCCTGCCTGGACACGCTTACCTCGACACAGTAATCTAATACTTCTTCCATCCTTTGCAAGCAGCCAGAGGCTACATGAAAATATAATACAATCACACGAGAGAATCATTTACAACTTTACAATATGGCAACAGTGAAAGGGACTCACAAACTGGGGAGGAAAACAACCCAATGGGCTACAATGCCTGAGTCTAAGCCTCCAAACACAAGTGACCCTTCATTAAAATGAATCCTGCTATTTCTGTCATTAGGAATTAAATTAAATTAAATCTGCTCTCCTCCCTGCAAGCTGCTCCTCCTTAAACACAGTCACACAGTGTGGGTGACTGTGTGAGGCTCTTTGGCCCAGAAAGCCATCATCGACTGTAATGTTACCAGTAAGTTTGTGTCAGAAGGCGGATTTACAATCCTGGCGAAACACTCGATCCAAGCATGTAATCCAACTGGTAATATTAGTACTCAGCCACTGTGAGTGTGAGGTTATGGGCTTGCATGTGTGAAAAAAATGATCTTCAGAATATTATATAAGATGACAGTTGTCACTCATTTAAACATATATACATGTATACAATCTACATGAACCTCTTGATTACTCTCAACAACTCAAATATATTTATTATCTCCTACTATTATCTCTGCTCAACATACAAAAAGCTTCTTACTTACACTGTAAGTAGGAAACTTACAGAAATCCACAGATGATGCTAAATATATAGTCTCACAACAGACAGACGATTTTAAATCGTCTCCATTTCTCCGATCAACCCTGTTGTCTTTCTTACTTGTGAATCGTCTCTTTGCAAGAAGTTTCTCTGTCGTCCCATTGAGCACAAGGACCTGGAGGTAATATTCCTGACTGGAGTCCAGACCTGCCACTGTTGCCCGGCCCCGGGTGGTAGTCAACATGAGCTCTGGCTGTGGCACCTCTGGAAAAAACAAGCATTTGGGGTGACTAATCTTTCTATATAAGTAAAGCGAATTATATAAAAAACACATCACTGTGTGACATTAAAGACAGAGTTTGCATAACTTGAGTTACGCTTGAATTCAACAGGAAACATAATAGAAACCGGCAACTATTTGTGAAGCATGTTTCTGGAGATAAATAGTCATTAATGAATTAAAATTGTGATGTACTTAGAAACTTAGAAAGTTCATATACAAAGTTCATATACAAATTACTGATTTCAAATTTTAGAAACATGTGAGCTCAAAAACTTACCAGCTCTGCAATTTTGACATTACTCCTTTGTTTGCCTTCGTAAGTCAAAACTTTGACTTCTTATGTATAATTCTGACATACGAGGTCAACATTTTTACTTCTACAGGGTGGGCCATTTATATGGATACACCGTAATAAAATGGGAATGGTTGGTGATATTAAAGTCCTGTTTGTGGCACATTAGTATATGTGAGGGGGAAAACTCCTCAAGATGGGTGGTGACCATGGTGGCCATTTAGAAGTCGGCCATCTTGGATACAACTTTTGTTTTTTCAATAGGAAGAGGGCCATGTGACACATCAAACTTATTGGTAATGTCACAAGAAAAACAATGGTGTGCTTGGTTTCAACGTAACTTTATTCTTTCATGAGTTATTTACAAGTTTCTCTTTGTTCACAGCCATTGACATGTGGAAGAGGTTAACACGTGAGGAGCGAATCGAAATTGTGTTGATATCTGGTGAACGCAGTAACCGGGTCATTGCAGCAGATTTCAATGCAAGACACCCTGCGAGACCACCCATCTCCCATGCTACAGTTAGCAAACTGCTTGCTAAGTTTCGTGAAACTGGTTCAGTGTTGGATTTGCCAAAATGTGGATGCAAGAAAACTGTCACTAATGAAGAAACATCAGTGGCTGTCCTAGTTTCATTCAGCAAGAACCCACAGCGTAGCACTCGCCGCATGCCACTGGAGAGTGGCATTAGTCGAACATCCCTTCGATATTAGCTACTCACAAATGGCACCCTTACAAACTCCAGCTACTGCAGCATCTCAACGAGGATGATCCAGATCGGTGCACAGAATTTGCAGAATGGGCAAAACAAAAATTGGAACAGGACCCTCAGTTCACGCAGAAGATTTTGTTCAGTGATGAGGCAAACTTTTATGTGAATGGTGAAGTTAACAAACAAAACCACCGCTATTGGTCTGACACTAACCCACATTGGATGGATCCCTCCAAGACTGTTGGACCAACAAAAGTGATGGTTTGGTGTGGTATATGGGGTACAACGATAGTGGGTCCATTCTTCATCAATGGAAACCTCAAGGCCAGTGGATATTTGAAATTGCTACATGATGATGTGTTTCCCTCTTTATGCACTGAAGCTGGCACGTTCCCTGAGTTTTTCCAGCAAGATGGTGCACCACCACATTATGGGTGCCAGGTCCGAGCATTCCTAGATGAACAGTTTCCTGGAAAGTGGATTGGTCGTCGTGGGCCAGTTGAATGGCCCCCAAGGTCTCCCGATCTGACCCCCTTAGACTTTTATCTTTGGGGTCATCTGAAGGCAATTGTCTATGGTGTGAAGATACGAGATGTGCAGCACCTGAAACTACGGATACTGGATGCCTGTGCTGGCATTTCTCCTGCGGTGTTGCTATCAGTGTGTGAAGAGTGGGAGAAGAGGGTTGCATTGACAATCCAACACAATGGGCAGCACATTGAACACATTTTATAAGTGGTCAGAAACTTGTAAATAACTCATGAAAGCATAGTTGAGTGCTACGCTGTGGGCTCTTGCTGAATGAAGCTAGGACAGCCACTGATGTTTCTTCATTAGTGACAGTTTTCTTGCATCCACATTTTGGCAAATCCAACACTGAACCAGTTTCACGAAACTTAGCAAGCAGTTTGCTAACTGTAGCATGGGAGATGGGTGGTCTCGCAGGGTGTCTTGCATTGAAATCTGCTGCAATGACCCGGTTACTGCGTTCACCAGATATCAACACAATTTCGATTCGCTCCTCACGTGTTAACCTCTTCCACATGTCAATGGCTGTGAACAAAGAGAAACTTGTAAATAACTCATGAAAGAATAAAGTTACGTTGAAACCAAGCACACCATTGTTTTTCTTGTGACTTTACCAATAAGTTTGATGTGTCACATGGCCCTCTTCCTATTGAAAAAACAAAAGTTGTATCCAAGATGGCTGACTTCTAAATGGCCACCATGGCCACCACCCATCTTGAGGAGTTTTCCCCCTCACATATACTAATGTGCCACAAACAGGACTTTAATATCACCAACCATTCCCATTTTATTACGGTGTATCCGTATAAATGGCCCACCCTGTATATTATATTTTATATAATATATTTTACTGGATCATGCAAAACTAGGCAGTATATTTTTATTACTGAAGTTATTAAGTAAGCAATAAATCAGTGAACAAAACTTCATACCACTGCCATATTTTTCTGAACAAAAACCAAAAAAGACCAGGACTAAATCTTAACAAGGGTCTTTTGAACAACCAACAGTTCCTACTTTTTCTTCATCTGATCTAAAAAATAACTTTTACACACTTTCTACAGTGCATTTTCATCTGATGCTTCAAATTCCAGATACACTGCCTGTTGAAAGTCTGGGCAGTTCTTTGTAATGACTTTGCCAGAATTGGACAGCCTTACCTCTTTAATCCTGTCAGCACCACCTTTTCATTCTCTTCCTGCCATCCTACAACTTTAAACACACTACAAAAGTGCTGCACTAACTTCTTCTTTTAAGTTCATCTCTGTCTCTCTCTTAGACCTGCCTAGACTTAGCTGTGCTGTGTGGAACGGGAGCTAAAATGCCGACAAAGAGAAAACAATGCTTAGGAAAAATCACAGATGTGGAGATAGAGGGGAGGAGAATGGGCTGTATTTTTATCCAAATTATGACCTGCAAAGCAAGAGAGCTGGCAGTCTGGATGGCAAAAGAATACTTTACAAACCCATTTTTAAGCAGTTTCAAACTAGACGGGATGTGTGGTATAATAAAAGCTTATGAATAAACTTCATGATGTTTATTATGTCATTAAAAACTTATAATTATTATACATTTGAGACACTTGGGAGCGAGTGTACTGCTGGAAACCATAGGAAAATGTTACGTAGCATTTTCAGGATTGAGTGTGTTCCTGTTGCTTCCCAAACACAACCTTACTTGATGTGCGAAACGGTGTTGGAACATTTATCAGAGAAGCAAAAACTTCACACACCAGATGTGCATCACTATACTAAAATACCTCTGCACAATAATACAGGACAAAATCTCTTACTAAATCAATCAAGTGGCGGCGCCTGTTCGTTGACAGTAGAGCCCAACCAACATATCGGCCAATATGATGAATCAGCATTTACAGTGGCTGATAAATAAAAATCAAAGAAAGGACAGAAGAAACACCCTTCAGCCATGTTACAAGTTTTGATGTTGTATCGTTTGTCTACCAGAGGATACTCTGCAACTTCCTGTTGGCAATGCGTTGCCAACACAACCAAAACGTAAATGAACAATCCACGAGTTGTATGAGTAAAAGAACCGTATTTGTAACTGTACTGTTATCTTAGTGAGTACTTACATGAGTTAGGGAAATCTGTTTACGTTTTGTGTTGCTGAAAAAAAAATAATCTCATAATATATTGTTAAATCACCAAATATTGGTATTGGTCTTAAAAATGCTATTTTGGTGTTTGTTCTCTTCTTTTAGAAAATGCTATCAAGTGATATTCTTAATCCTCCCAAACCTTGATGACCAGTGGGTACCACCTGTGAACGCTACCAAGGTTGTTGTTTTTCTTATTTTTCCCATTCTGATGACAACATGTGATTTCAGCCTAAGACCTGATTCATACTTTCAATTTCATTCCAAGGCTTTTAGATAGACTTTGTAGGTATATCAAATTGGAGGAGCTCCTAACTCTGCTGTCAGAGTACTTTCTTCACAGCTGGAGAACTCTCACCTGAAATCGGTCTCACTCTGACCTTGTAACCCTGAACAGGCCCATCAGCCTCCTTCCACTTCATCTGCAGTCTGTCTTCAGACAGGACCGTCAGCTTAAGACGACCTTGAAAGAGACAAAGAGAAGAATAAAAAATATCTGGCTTTAAAATGTTTAGCGCATATTTCTGGTTAAAGACTTGGGTCAAGGGAAAAAGTTGACATGACATTTGCAGACTTTTCAAAGATCAAAGACACAAGCAGTGAAACTTTCTTCATTCTTCCCGTTCTCTCACTTCCTTCTCAACACATCAAATTCATCTCTTGTTCTGACTTCATCTACATAATTTCCAGCAGGGGTTTCCCCAACAACCAGTGTCTTTCATGTTTCAATCATGCATCCATCAAAGCATGCCCTGTCCTCCCATCTAGCATAGAAACAGGAACAGGACGCCAGTTGGAGACTGCAGGTTCAAAGGTCATGTCAGAGGAACGTCACAAAGTTACACTGTGACAGGGTTTTGTATTTACTACGCAGTGGGGTTATAGATGGAAAGGAAGATGGGGAAGGAGGAGAGGGGATGCAAAACGGAAGCAAAGACATGAACAGCATGAATTACAGAACTTTATAACTTGTGTGAACACATGACCCTCAGCACTCAACAGATCCTTTCCTGACTAGCAAGCATCCATGTGTCTATGTAAAGGCCTCTGTCTGCGACTGTGTACTGGGCCCAGGGGCCACTGGGGGGTCTTCATCTACATGTGTGCCTGGCAGGGAATCACATAGGGACTGACGGGAATTTAGAGAGACAGGGTCACGGTCTAACAGATCCACTAAGAACAACAACTTTTCCAGACAGACAGGCAGTTATGCAGCCAAATACAGTATCTGTATTGTGCTCTAAGATTTGTGGGCTAAGAACAGCTGGATTTGCCCACCATTTCCAGTTCAACACTCAAAATATAATAATTTCCTTGAGACTTCCAGATTGTTTCTTTTATGGGATGTAGTATTAAGTAACCATGAGGTAAATATGGAAACTAGCAAAGTCTCAAAAATACCTCAAAGTAATTGGTTTGTCCTTATATGTTCATTTTGACAGCCAATAAACTGAATGGTGAGTTGTTTTTCTCTGTATTTATTATTGTGCGATCTACTGTACAATATAAAGCGCCTTGAGGCGACTTTTGTTGTGATTTGGCGCTGTATAAATAAATTGAATTGAATTGAATTGAATTGTTTATTATCAAACTAAATACATATTTTCAGCATAATAAAAGAAACACAGTCTTTGGATGATTATGACTAATATGGTTACATTAGTTCAGTTCATTTGGTTTTGGGAGTGACTGCTTTTCCAGAGAAAAAGACCTAGCTATCATTCTCTTCATAGCAAATACGTTTTGATGCTTGAATTCAAATAAAATCATTGACCCGATAATTTGTATGCTGACCGTACCAATTAAAAAAGGTTCTGCCATCCGTGCCAACCTGATTTTTCTTGTCACTGTGTGGATACACAATGACAGCGACACACAGAAAGCCTCAAAAGCACTGACATCAAATGCATAGAACGTTGGAATAACTGTATGTATAAATGTGGGTAAATGCTACAGAACACAAAGTAGATACATTATGCCAAACTTTGTGGGTACAAGACATTTATATGTAAAAGCTACACAGCAGATCATAAAGACATTATCGCGACTTCACTATTAGCTTGCTTGGTAAGAGTCAAATGATTATTAGATATATGTGTATACCTTGGCCATGGACAGCAGAAGACAGCAGCAGGACACTGAGCAGGAAAAATGGCATTAGCCAGGAAGATGACAATGATGTAGCAAGGAGGTGAGGAGACATGAGTGGAGCCTAGAAATATAAAAAAATAACGCTGTCAGTATTATTTCATTTATGTATGCTCTTATTTTTACATACACACACACAAACACACACAAACACACACATGCATGTCATTAGGTACACATGTTCGACTGACTTTTGACGGAAATATCTAACCTGCCCAATAAGCTGGCAGCAAACCAGCCATCAGAATGATAAAGAAATGTGATTTAAGTGACTTTAAACATGGCACAGTTGTTGAGTTTACAGAGAATGGTTTGAAAAGAGAAAATAACCAGTGAGCAGCAGTTCTTTGGGTAAAAAAGGCAAAAGTAACTCATAAAGTCGATTTTTACAACCAGGGCATGCAAAAGAGCATCTCTAAATGTACATGTCGAACCTTGAAGCAGATGTTCTACAGCAGCAGAAGACCACACACAGTGCGGTTTCTGCTTCAGCTAAGAACAGCTAAGAGGAAGAATTCACACAGCACTAGATAATCAATGATAAATGGACTGTTCTTATATAGAGCTCTTCTATGCTCTTTGAGCACTCAAAGCACTTTATGCAACTTCCTTCATTCCCACAGTCACACACATTCATACACCGATAAACACATCAGACAGCAGCTTGTTCAGTATCTTGCCCAAGGATAGTCTGTATGCAGTCTGGAACAGCCAGGGACCAAACCACCAAACTCCTGTTTATTAGATGACCTGCTCGACCTTCTGAACATGTAAAAAAAAAAACACCCAATGAATTTTTCATGATAGTGTGTTTTTGAGTTCAATTATTTCAGCTTTTCAGATTTTTTTTTTAAATTTTCTATTTCACAATATAAGATTTGTGGATCAGATTAGAATTTATAAATCAAACAAATTAATCAATCATAAATCTTATTCTACATTTGTATTGCTCATTTAAAATATATATTTCTACTTTGGAATACCTTTCATATCAACATAATGGGAAAAAAAGCTATTAAAAACCAGGTAGTTTTCCCATGGGAATTTTTATGTCTGACTCAGACTACAGATGTGCCTGATTTTGTCCAATTACAGACCTCAACACAGCTAATGATACACCAGGCTATAATATTAACAAACGTGCAGCGCTTGAAGAGGCCGTAAACCTACCATGCTTCTGTCTGAGACCCATTAACACTTTACACAACATCCATTAAACACCTTCAACTAATTCTAGATCCCAGGACTGAACTTATTTCATATATATCAAATGTTGTGTTTTTTACACTCCAAAGAAGGAACATTATTTGGAGTCTTGGAATCTTCTAAGAACAATAATTTCTTGCTCAAAGCTAAAAGACCAAACTCATTTTTTTAAATCCCACTTCCATTAAAAAAAGAAAAGTTCAGACACCATGTAAATCACAAAGAATTTAAAATGTTTAAAGCCTTTAATCAAAAATAGCCAAATTAGTTTTGATTAAAAATGTTAAATTGATACTTTTCAGTTTTTTTGATTTTTAAAAAATCTGTCCTCATTTCAATTTGGTGCCAGCAACACATTTAAAAAATGTGGTGGGGTGGCAACAGAAAACAAAACAACCTAAAACTGAGAGAACATTTACAACCAGCTAGGCAACCAGCAGCATGTCACATGCATGATTTGCTCTAAAAAGCCCTCTCAAGGAGTCTTTTATATGTAAAGGGGAGGTTTAAGAATATTGCTCAGGATCAAACTGCAAAGAGTTTAGGAATTTCAGCGTCTGCTTTTTTTGTTCCCCAAAAATCTAACTAGAATTTGTAATTTTGAAAAACCCTGTAAAACTGTAGGAAGATGATCTTTAGAAAACAAGGACAAAAGGAATGTCATTTGTTCTTTGTGAATAAGAACACTGTTCAACAAACACAGGCTGAACAAAGACACAGTTAATACAGCTGGAGTTCACAGACCTTCCAACTCGTGGCCGGGTATGACAGAAGTAAGTTATCCACGGCTAAGTGTGACATGGAAACACAAGTAGAGATAAGGAGAAATATCAACACACATACATAGACCCAAAGATACTGATTTCACTGTAATAATTTATATTAACAATAATTTGACATACAGTACTGTGAAAAAGTATTTGCCCACCCCCTGATCCCTTTTTTTTGTTGTTGCATTTTTCATACTTTAAACCCCAGATCATCAAACTACCACCACCATGTTTGACTGCTGGTGTGATGTACCTTTTATGAAATGTTATGTTAGTTTTACATCTGATGTATGGGATGGAAAGCTGGTGGCAAATACTTCTTCACAGCGCTGAACACTCATTGTTAGCATTTTAGACTTATTTTAATGGATTCCTGTCTGAACTTTCTTGCCTGTCTCAAGCACAACAGGCAACCATTAGAAGAGAGTTTAACCCTCATCCTACCAACATATTTAACATGCATGGATTAGTTATATAGTTATTGTCATCTAAAAGAATTATTAATTCAAATTAATTAAAAATGAATTTGCATATTTTATATAAAACAAAAATCTGTACTTTTCTTTAAAACAACTTGCATCTTTTATCCAAAATGTAATTCATGTTACTTAAAAGCTTATTTATCATCTTTTGAGTGTGGAATCACTTAGTTTTCAATCATTTTAAATAAACATTATTTCTGTTGTATTTATATGATGAAACCAATCAGGCTTCAGATAAACACACAACCAGCCAACCCAGAGAAACAATCTCTACCATGTCCTGGGTATGCCCTGGGTCTGCCTTCTAGAAAAGTCCTCACCTAAGAGGTGGTGAGGATCCCTGAACTCACGTCAACTGCCTTCTTTGGATGTGGAGGCATAGCGGCTGCACTCTAAGTCCTGCCTCTGAGGGAGAGCCTAGACATGATTCAGAGGGAACCCATTTCTGCTTTTATTTCATTTTTCCGTCACTATCCAGAGCTCGCGGCCACAGGTGATGGTTGGGACGTAGATTGAACTATAAAGACCAGTGTACCAGTAGCAGTGCACCAAGCCGTAGAAAACCGAGATGATATCCTGAGACCACTGAACCCTCCACGCCCCCCTTACCTTGGCTGTGCCTAGAAAATCTGTGCATAAATATTATGAAAAGAATCAGTGATAAAGGGCAGTCCTGTCTGATCGGCCTGACTTTCTGCAGGCGGTGCAAAGAAACAAATTACTTGTGCAGGAAGCAGAAATGACTAGAGATAACTAAAGTTAATTTAGTTGCCACTCAGACTGGGGATTGTCATGCAGCGGTATGAGCTCTCCTTTTAATGTGTGACATGACTATGTCCATGCCACTTTACTAAGAACTAATTGACTGACAAAGAAAGAAAATACATTTGATATATGACAAAAAAAATTTACCTCTGGGGTTTGCACGGGCCCCTGACAGTACGATGAGGGTTAAAAGACATTTCCAACATGCATACCCAATGTCATCGTGTGAAGTATGTGATGGAACTACATTGGGGTTTTTGTATAGTTTTCTCATGTTTTACATGTGCCTGCTTGCCTGAATGTTGCAAAGTCAGTGCTTGAGTGGCACATTGTGCACTTATCGATGTGCCTGTCAGACAGAGAGCAAAGGAGTAGTAATGTTATGCAGTTCCTGTGGAAGTGCTTTAGTTTTGCTTTGAACTAATTTTTCTTGAATGAATCCAAAGTCACACGCTTATTCTACGAATTGTTTTTACTTAATAATAAGATAAGAAATCATTGCACTGGTGTTAAAGACATAAAAGGAAACATCCAATCTAAAAGACTGGATTTATACAGGGTATACAGTCACTCAATTTTGGATGCCTTTATTGCCCTTGGAGTGACCTCACCAGGAAAAAATGACACCATCACGAAATAGCTTGAACTCCGGCTAACTGTTAGGTACCCAGGTGGCAACACTTGACCCTGGATATCAAATTTCAGTGTCATGGTTCCTCTTAGGTAGAAGGTTTTATGACAGCTGGTAAGAGCTATGAGGTAAATACACCTGGAAACAAGTCAGCAATTTAAATTATGGAACACGCTAATAACCACCGGATATAAAACTGTAGCTTGTTGAATATAATTACAATAAACGCTTAATATATATTTAACTTACATCGAATTAAATACTGACTACTATTTTAATGTACACACGTTTTACAAAAATGTTAAATAAGTGAATTCTTTAAAGTTGTTAAGAAATTAGCTGCTGGAGGAAGCTGTTTTGACGCAATATAGCACGCCAATAACTGCGTAGATATATCTAAAATAAAGGTGTATTTCATGTTTAAATGACTGATAATTAAATACTGACACTTGTTTTTAATGTACACATAACTCGCACAGTGCAACACGTTAACTGGTGTCAAGCACCACAAAAGTAGCACAAGTTTGCTTTTTGTGTGGTAGGTGTCTCGCAGGTCCAGGTGTTTTTTTGTTTTTTTTCACAGCAGCTTGAAACAATGCACTGCATCGCAAGTACAGGCTACAGTAGGTCCTTCATCTAACACCTCGGAATGAATAAAAAGAACACCGTCACAAACGCACTTGGCCGTTTTCTAACACGGTCGCTGTCAGAGCGGCCAGGTGAGCTCTTACCTGGCGGTTCGGTGAGTCCAGTTTATTCCGCACTGCATTCCAGAGGCGGGATGTCAACATGCGCAGGTTTCTGCTCCACTCTGAAGCCTGCTTCCTCTCAACAGGTCGTATCTGAACGTTTCAGGGTGAAATCTGAGAAGCAAGGCCCTCCTGCTGCTCCGGCATGGGCGTGGCACTCAGAAGAATGCTATAAAATCCTCCACACAGCGGGAGACACTTTTACAACCATACGTTTGAGCTATCCTATGTAACGTACAGTGAAATATTACCCCGCTTGAGCCGCATACAGTTCTGCTATATAATACCATGTGCTCTACAGTTAAACACACAGTGCGCTTAATCAACGGCGAGTACACTCTTATATTCCCATCCCTTAGTGCATGAATAATTAGTGCATTAATAATTTCCAACAGATGTGTTGGAACACGACTTTATTCTTGAGTCTAGTCCGGTATCCAGCTCCCAGGTTGGAAGTCAAAGAGTTTACTTGTGTCGTTTCAGTACAGCGCAGTGCAACGGACACAATTTAGATTTAGAAATCTATAGTAACACAGTATCATTTCAATAATTATAAAAATAGATTTTCAATAAGAATCAACAATAAACATCTTGAACTTGAATGTAATGGCAACACTTGTGACCTCAGCTGACATGCAATATAAAGTGTATATAAACGACCTGTATATAAATGACCTGTGATAAATGATAGCTGCACGCTTGTTTGGCTTAGCAGAGGTAGACAGCAGAAAGAAACAGAAAGTGGTTTATGATTTCTGGGAAGAGACATCGCTGCTGGAGTTTTCAAATGTATTCTTATGGCTTTGGCTTTGAGCAGCACAAGTGGAATCTGGTCCCCCCCCCGACACACAGACACAGACACACACACAATGATACATTTGCTGTACAGAGGAAAAAATATTAGATTTCAGTTTTTTTTTAACTTTTAGATTCGACCAACACTCCAGAACCAGTGAAGTGTAGATTCAGATGCACTGCAATGAACATTGACTCATAACTTGTGAGTGTACAATTAGGTCCATAGTAAGTACTGACATAAAGTTTGTGATTGTGCACTAACTGCCTCTGAAATAGCACCAATTCACTAATTTTGTCCCATCTCCTTGGATTTAGGGTGTTTCCATGTCTCCTCTCTGTAACCCTGCATAGTCTGGGGTCGGGCTCCATGAAGTTGAGATTAAGGTGGTGCACAGGTCACATCATCTAATGAATGACTCAGTTTTTCTGTGACCACACACAGCACGTCTTTATGCCTCTGGTTTGGATTAATCCTACAACAGCGTAAATCTGGGATCGAGCAAACATCTCCATGATCGTTAACAGAAACCTCTGGAATATCAAAAGTAACGAAAACCAATTTTGTAGTTTATTTTCTGAAATAACACTCAAACAACACTGCATTTAAAGAAAATCATGACAAAAAAAAAAAACAATAAACATTTAGAAATGGCTTTAAACTCTAACAAAGTCATCATCAGTTATTAAAATTGTTCCTTCCATCTGCTTATAAGGCACATTAAAGGTCAGTTTCACTATTCATGACATCTCAAATTATGACTCAAAAAGGCTGTAGACAATTATTGTCCAATTCAATAAACACTCTTCAACTCTACAAATTAAAATATGCAATCAATGAATATTTTAACTCCATTAGCAAAGTTAGAATTTTAGGCAAAAGTCCTGACATCAATCTGAGCTCTGTAAAAGCTGACTTGTGTCTTTGTAATGTTTAGTACTTTATGATTATTGAAATCTCTGACATACAGAGACATACAGAGACCGTCATGCATTAAACAGCTGATTCAGGCAATGCAAAATGAATCTGATTATCTCTGAGCTTGGGATTGTTAATTGGGGGAAAAAAACCCCAAGCCCCAAAAACCACAAAACAAGGAATTTCAAAAATGAAATTTTGATGGCAGTTAACTGACTAAACTAAAAAACCTCAGGATTTAATTCACTGAAGCTCTGCTGTCTTTCATGATCCGTCTGTCATCTATTGTATATTATCTAAATCTAATTACAAAGCCAACCAAAGAAATAGGAATCAAAGGAAGCACGGTAATCCATTTTTACCATCAATAACTTATAATATAAAAGTTTGCACTCTGCCTCATCAGCATTTGTCCATGAAATAAGTTATCAATAACAATTTGTCAAATATATGAAACGATATGTGAATACTGCAGAGCTGACAGAGAACTGATCCACCAGAGCCGAGGTGCCAAAGTATCCTGTTAAAGCTGGAGTTTACTCCTTTGCTCTCCACACATTCTTTGTTAATGCACGCATGCATCTGCTACATTTTGAAGGTAAAATGTTATCAGCTGTGCCACGTTTAAAGTACCATGTAAATATAGAGTCCATAAGGAGGCCCTGAGCCAGACTGTGACTCGTGGTGGGAAAAAAAAAAAAAAAAAAAAAAGAGTCCCACACCTGGAAACACTTCTCTGACATCACTGTTCAAACCATCTAACAAAAGAGTAGGGAAGGAATGTGCAGCATGGAGACTGTGTCCAAGTCCTGTCAGTGTAGAGTGATCTCTTCTTCTTCTTCATCATCATCACATTCATCAGTAGCCGAGTCCTTACTTTCATCCCCATTTCGCTGCAGTAACGGCAGCTCGAGTTCTGGGCTCTTACTCTTGAGCTGCCTTAAAGAAGGACCCTTATCTGATGGAAGATAGAAAATTTACACCATCAGCATGGTCACCACTCGGCAAAGTCTCCTTCCTCCTTGTAAATTTTCTTTCCTTTTTAAGGATTCTGAAGAAAACTGTGACATTACATGTAGAAAATGTGATATGTAAACTAGAAATCGGAGAACAGACATTCTCACCCAGAAATGTAACTTAAAACAAAAAAAAATTTACATATTCAAAATTTCTGGATTTTACTAAAAAGGAGCTTACCAATGGTTTTTGTGTAGAAAATAAAAATATATTATATGCCATTAAAAAACTGCTTTGAGTATTTTTATATTTTTAGGATGAAGAGCAGTAAATATGGTGAAAACATAAATAAAACTTACTTTTAGAATAATATGTCTTGAGTCCCACGTGTAATGAAATACCACACAGACACACAGCGAATCCCAGCCAGTTAAGCATACTCATTTTGTCTCCCATCAGAAAAGCAGCTAAAAGCAGAGTGCATACTTCCTGCAGGAAATCAACACAAGGAACAACAGAGAAGAATTCATTAGACAGCTCTGAAAAAACCCAAGTCCACATGTATATGCAGTAACAATCCTTATTTATTACATAACATTTTTAGAACATATTTACAATTTCACTAAGTAAGTACACTGAGAACAAAAAACAAAACAAAACAATGTATGTGTAGACATACTTAGTCAATAAAGTTGATTTTCATAATAAAGATGTTTTTATATGCTTACATCCAAAGCCCTAGTGAACCCTCTGGTCTGTCAGAACGTCCACAAAGATTACACATAACTGCTTTAGTAGCTCACAGTAAGCACCAAAAGAACCGCAACCTCCCATATTAAACTCAGCTATGGCTCTGGTATTGCGGACAGACTTTCTTTGGCTTCACCAATCTAATTCAATTCTATTGATATAGCACCAATTCACAACGACAGTCACCTCAAGGCACTTCTAGTGGCAGCCATCCACCAGCTGGAGGTGAAAAAAGATGTTGACAACACAGAAAGTAAGTAATTACCTTAAAGATCCCTGATATGGATAAGGTGAGGCTGGAGGTTCGGGAGACCAGCAGGAACTCAGAGAAGCCCAAACCAAAGGCCAGTGAGCCGCCGATGCTTAACGTGAAGAGGGAATACAGGAGAGGCGAGAGCTCCGTCACCCGGAATAACTTCTCTGAGGTGCTGAGGCTCAGCCCTGCAGGCACAGAGGAAAGAATCAGGACAGATTTTTTAGGAGTGGCAGCACTCCAGGTAGATCGGCAATTACGCAGTTACAATAGTTTTCCACGGACTGCTTATAGGGCTTGCCCACTCATGTCTTTTGAAAGTCCCATATCTTGTAGAGATTTTATAAAGGAGTTCCTTTTTGTTCTTCTAATGAGAGGCATGTGGTGAACCACCCTGCCACTTCTGCTTCAATCAGCAGTGTTTTATTTGTAGATTACATCTCTGGTGTGCAATGTTACGTGCTTGACTGTGGCACAAAAGCAGAGGCCCTCTGTCACTGAGCTACATCTGGACTGATGTGCTCATGTGAGTCCCCTCAGTAAGGCTGCCCTTCGTATCGAGCTGAAATCAGTCCCACTCTTTAAACACAGCTCTATTACCACAGTCAGGGCAGATTATTCACATGGCTACCACCTCATGCTCAGAACTGCCAAAAATCATATCATTCAGTTGACTCTGATAAGCCAGCTGAATGATACCAGCTGGCTGAAATACACCTCTGTAATGCAGTGCATTTACATTACACTGCATCAGTGATGTGATTTTTTCACCATTCAAAATAATTAAATGTAATGTTTCTTAAGAACAGTGAGAACACTTCTCGTAAATTCCATTTTATAAATAATTTGGGATATCATTTATCTGAAGTGAAGGCAGCTGGACCACACCTCAAACAATCCCCTTCCACTCCAACGTCCACAAATGCATACTTGTCCCACACACTTGTTTGTTCTTGTGCCCCATCGTCTCGCTCCCATGCCATCTCTGATCTGCCAGGCCAGGATGAGCCGCGAGGAGAGAGAAGACGAGGCAACAGGAGTTTAACAAAATGCGAGATTCTTGCAGCCTTTAAAGCAGTGTCGGTGAAAAGAACTGTGGCTACATTACTGGCCCAGTTTTTTGCTTTTAATTACATTCACAGTGTGGCACAATGTGACGCACGGATCTCTGCCTTTGTTTATTATGTCATACGTTTTAGGAATTGAGACGGACTTCAAGACTCTGCACTGCAACTTATGTACAGGTGGGAGTACAGAAGAGAGACGTTACAAGGGAGCTCAAAGCAGAGAAATGAGAAGAGCTTGTAGGGTGCTACAGCATATTTGCAATTTCAACACACTGGCCGTTGTGTTGAGCTCAAGTCACAAACCTGAAACCAATCAGGTCTGTGTTCTAAATTTCACAACTTTTCACACGTTGGTTCTTGGGCCTGCCACAGAGTCCAGTAGCAGAAGGAAAAGAAACACTGTGGGTGCCCATTAATCAAGCACCTGCTACAGGGCTTTGATAATCCTCCACTTTCTGCAGCTGAGCTGAACCCCTGAGAAACTACTGCTAATCTATTACACATGTGAACTATTGCCTATTTACATGTAAATGAGGTGTGGGTGTCAGAATAGGCACCGTGTTGACACATAATCAGTTTCTTATGACCATCACACTGCACAGTGGGGTCTGTAAAGGTTTTCAAAAGACCTGAAATGCCATAATTAGGGGCTACAGAGCTTAATTTAATGCAGCGACAAAACATGAAAGAAAATGAACTTATGTCTATACTCACCTTCATTAAACAGGAAGAGAGGAAAGAGCCCAAGGAACATGAGAGGTTGGAGGTGGTACATGGCATCTATTGGGTTTTGAAGGCCTAAAACAGTGCGACATGAAAAAGATGAAAAATGCAGGGAACTGTGTCCCAGCTGGGAAACCTCAAATCATAGCAGAGTTTTAAATCAGTACTTTACAAGCCTGGCATATAGTTAAAGTTACTGCTGTTGGGCTTCAATGTGTTTACTTTGTAAATACTTATGGATGGGTGTTGCTGTATAAACTCAGAGGAAAGACAGTGGGAAGCAACAACCCCACTTCACCTGCTGTTAATGTTGTGTCAAAACCTGCATTAGAGCCATCACTGGTGGATCTTGTTAACTTTTTGTAGACCATTCAAGGATAACGGCTAGGTTGAAACCACATAACAAGATATTTTGGGTCTCTCTGATAGTTGTTTTCTTTTTTTTTTGTATTTCACACCAATCCTCTTTGAAATGGCGTGTATATCATGTTTTACTGTATACCTGATGAAAGCCACAACCCAAAATTCATTGGTGTAGATCCAGGTTATAGGCTTTTTAACCTCTTTGGAAGCTGTCACTCCACAGTGATTGAACACTTACCCAGATCTGCTTTCTGCGTGAGGACCTGAGTGAGGGTCCATCGAATCCCCCCTATGAAGGATGCTAGGAGCACCAGAATAAAGCCTTCCAGGTTAAACTGGGTCGACTCAAAGGTAAACATAAAGAGACCGCAGGAGATCAACAGGACCACCAGGATCAGAAACGGGTTCTGGATTAAAAGGGAGAAAAGACAATGACACGCAGCAGTTTCAAGTTAAAATTGCACAGAAAACAAAAGAAGAAAGAAACAGAGGATGACGGATAAACAAACAGAACAAAGCACAAACCAGAGGAGAGAGTAGACGAGAGGAAATGATTGCTCATTACTGCTCATTAGGGCTGCCACGATTAGTCGACTAGTCACGATTACGTCGACTATCAAAATCGTCGACGACTGATTTAATAGTCGACGCGTCGTTTGAAGCTTTGTAAGATCACAAAAGATGCAGGAATAAGTAGTAGGATTTAAGAGTGTAATAACGGACTGAAACAGAAGATGGCAGCACTGCATGTACAAGGATGCCAGCTGCCGTTAAACCCCGAAGAAGAAGAAGTAGCTCTGTCCCAGAATTCATAGCGCAGCCCAGCTCAGTTTCCAACAATAGCGGCAGCTAGTTAGTTTTAATATTACTCTTATTATTCTTTCTGGGTCACAAAATAAACGTTTAACATGTTTTCAGGCGAGAATGTAACTGTATAAACCTCAAATATCTGCTCAGTTTATCAAGACACCACATATTTTCAAAAGCGCTCCGACGTTTTCGGAGACGTCTGTTAACCACTAGCTCGATAGCTAGCCGGGGGAAAGGCTCACTAGAGCCCGTGAGAACACCGGACTCCCGGCAAATCGTTTTCAAACCCACCGCCGTCTTTCGCTACTCAGGTTAAACATGATACATAAGTCACTTAGATAACTTAAAAATGTTATTGTTTGGCTTTTTTTAGTATTTTATTTGTTCCTGAGTAAATCGGTTTGCCTGAGATTAAAGTTATAATTTTTACATAGCTGAATAAACGTCAAGCAGACAACTGGTTATCAGAAGTGTGAGATGCTCGAGAATATACTCCGGTGTCCCGTTATATTTCAGATAGCAAGGAGTTTATTAAACTTCACCGAAACAATCTGCAAATTTCATTAAAATTTAATAAACTATCATCTCGTCTTTATTTTTAGTTAGCACATACTTTAAACACTTAAAGCTGTAAGCTAATGATCGTTATATAAGAGCAGATGCATGCTGGTGCAATAAGCTGTACGTTTTACGTCCAATGGATGCATGACCTGATTAGTCGACTAATCGCAAAAATAATCGGTGACTAGTCGACTATCAAAATAGTCGTTTGTGGCAGCCCTACTGCTCATGTGATGAAACCCCCATCAAGCTACACAAAAACACCACTGTGCTCTGTAACAGGAACAGGAAGTGATACAATACCACAGTGAGAGCTCAAACGCCTCAAAGCGCTGTGACTGACTATTGTGATTTGGTGCTATATAGAAAAGGTGGACAGAATTAAATCTTTAAGCTATAACACCGTTAAGAAAAATTGGCAAATTTATAACCGAACCATCACCGCTGTGTGTGCAGCACTTTTTTCAGATTAGAAAGTTCTCATGTTCTGCTACAGCCACAGTGCACTTTGTGAACGTTGCTGGATGTCTGCTTTGTGCATTGCACCACAATTGAGAAAACAGACTAAAAGAATTGCCTCTTGTATCATTTTTGCCTGTATAAGAAGCATGCTTAATTCTCCAGTTGTGTCTGCGTGACATTAAAGTGAAGACAAAACTGCACTGTCAGCGCTGCTGTCAGTGTCATGTGATCGGTACACTCACCGGCTCCTCCAGTTTAAAGACCAGAGAGAAAAACAGGATAAAAAGCACTGCTGAGGACTTGGTCATGGTATACCTTGAATGACACAAAATAAAAGTCGTAGAATATGTAAAGAACAATACAATGACTGGTTAAGATAAAATACTGACACATATGAACTTCTAATAAAAATGTCCAAACCACAAACTTACAGGCTAATGGTGATGAAGAGGAAGCTCCAATTGGAAAGTCCAATATCCAGCGCTGTTGCAATGGCTGCAGGTAAGAAGGACAGAACTCTGGATTTTTGCTTTTCTTACTCTTTGATTCACTTTTTCCTTCTGACTCTTTTAAACTGATCTTATTACAACTTAAGTTTGGGCAGAATTTTAGTTTATACGAGGCAAAACTGGTTTGGCCCCCGTCTAAATCACCAGTCTCCAGACTCAAGATAAAACTCACCTGTGGGTGCTACTTTTCTGAGGTACTCTTTCCACCTCAGTGTAACGCGAGGTTTCCCTGTCCACCACTGCACAGCCTGTCGTGTCAGGGCTGACAGACAGAAGATTATTGTGAGGTGAACTAAAGTCATGAAGAGGGGGTAATGGAAGCCCTGAGAGAGGGAGAGAAACAGTTGGGGTCATCTAGGATGGCCTAGTCAGTGTAAGTCTCTTTCTCAGGATCCAGGAGATCCCCAGACAAGCAAAGCAGAGCGTCCTCAGATGCTTATTTTCATTAATCACCTTTAATACAACCAAGCATGTTATAGGAAACTGACATGGCTGTATGAGCTTCTTTACTCACCTTCATTAGCCATTTGTTATAGAATGTGATGCCTATAGAGAAGACATAGTAGAGAAGAACTAATCCAACAGTGCGCAGCCCCCTGCACAGGAACTGGACTGGGCACGCCATACGGGACTGCCAGGACCAGCTGTCCACAACACAGCTACTGCAGAGGGGCCATCTCCGACCTGAACCCACATCCTCCCCGAACAGCCATACCAGACCTTTTTACAGCAGAAAAGGAGCAGGAACACCGCAGAGAAGAAAAACAAGGTTAGAGCAGGACTGCGTTTGTGCACATTAATGCTAGTTAGTGGAACAGGCGCTCACACAGAATTTAAGCAAAACCTATTTGATACAATGTTAGCATAACGGCAACATTCATTTTAGCTCAAATTAAACGTTATCAGCTACTAGCATCCTCTTAACTGGTTCTGCTGGAAACAATGTTGTGCTAATCTTAAAAACTGTCCGTTAACCAACAGGAACATCAGACAGCACCAGCAGACGAACTCACCAGCAACAGTCCTCCAACAGTGACTGAGAGAGGAAGGCTCACTGGGTAGCTGCTACGTTTTATAGGTCAAACTGGTTTCTTTGTTAACTTGCCTTATAGTTCATTAGCTAACATCAGCCTGTCATTTAGCATCTATATTAACTTGTTAACATTACAAGGCCAGCAATTAGCTATAATACTCAATCCGGTTGACTGAGATAAGCTTTGAACATCACTTGGCAGGGCAGGAGTCCACAGCAAGATCCACGGGGACGTGTCACTTACGGCAACGAGAACGTGCTAAGCCCCCGCGGTGAGGCTCTCAGTGTTTACTTGGAATCTGAACCCTCTGTTCAAGCACCGAGATCCATTTCTTTCCACGAATGCTGTGAGGTGTTGTTCTTCGATCAGCCACTTGAACAGTGCTCCTGTTTCCGCTCACACCACCAACTTGCCATCGCCCATTGTGCATAGTTTGTCTAGGTCTAGGGTTTAGCCAAAATAATACCAAATGAAATTGGCTTAGCTTAAACACACGTAAATGTAGCTTTTTACATTCTAAGCGAGCTACGTGTCGGTGATTCCCGCATACACCCGGCGATATGAAATTAAGTTTGGTCTTCCGATACAATCAAACAGATCGTGCTTTAAAGGAAACTCACCGTCAGCTGTGTTGGCTATACTGACGAATAACGCGAGTAAATTTAAACACTGGCGAGAGCTGGCCACAAGGGGGAGTATCTGTGATTTCTAGCCCTGTCTGTTTCCTCTCCAAACCACCACTTCCTCAGTCAAGGAAACAAAAGCG
This sequence comes from Pelmatolapia mariae, assembly GCF_036321145.2. Classification (NCBI taxonomy): domain Eukaryota; kingdom Metazoa; phylum Chordata; class Actinopteri; order Cichliformes; family Cichlidae; genus Pelmatolapia; species Pelmatolapia mariae. The sequence goes on along the minus strand of NC_086244.1, from coordinate 39,531,795 downwards.
GAAGTCGGCGCACATAACAAGCTGTTGTTGCGAGAAAGTTGTGAACAAGCACAAGGTAAGTTTAATGCTAACACGTGTTTAACAATGAGCAGGTAATGTTGAGGTTTGAATAACGCTTGCGGGTGTTTTTCAGCAAATGGCGGAGGAGGAGGACGAGCCAGGCTTCGACGAGGAGTTGGAGGACGGCTCCGGCGGGGTGGATGTCGGCTACGGCAAGAGAAAGAGACTCTTCTCCAAGGAGCTCCGGTGCATGATGTACGGATTTGGAGATGACCAGAACCCTTACACGGAGTCTGTGGATATTCTGGAGGATCTGGTGATCGAGTTTATCACGGAAATGACCCACAAGGCCATGTCTATCGGGCGCCAGGGTCGCGTCCAGGTGGAGGACATCGTTTTCCTCATTCGCAAAGATCCCAGGAAGTTTGCTAGAGTCAAAGACCTGCTGACCATGAACGAGGAGTTGAAGAGAGCTCGGAAAGCTTTTGATGAAGCAAATTATGGCTCTTAAACTCAGAAGGGACTGGTTGTTATTCCTCCCATGACCTTTGTTTCTTTTAATTTACTGTTCGTTTGCTCGTGAGTTCATTCAGTTTTCAGACTGCATGTTTGCGTCATGTGTGTGTGTATAGACAGTATAACAATAATAAGGAATTTCACAGTGCATATGCTTGAATTCAGACTTTTTGGTTAAGAAAAATAAAGCAACTTGCCAATAGTTTTAAAATGAGCAGGTCCCCATCGTCATTTCTTGTGCACAAACACAACTTTTTTTTAAGCACCAGAACCAGAAAACTTTAAAATGGGCTTAAAAAAGAACTCACAAATGTTAACAAATAAGTTTTTCAGTTGTTTAAAAAAACAACTTGTGTTCCTGTTAATAGGATTCTAGGAGTAAACATAGCAAAGGGTTCAGCATTCAGAGGGACTTTGGTGAAGAGCTCAACAGTTTAACATTTCTTAGCATACAATTAAAAGGACGGGGCTTTGTTTTCTTTTTTTGTTTTTTTATTGTAAATCACTGCACGGACTGCGTTTGCGGTCACAGTATCCACAAATGCAGATGAAACATCAACCAATCACAGAAAAAATTTATTTGTGGAAGAAACACTCCCCTTCCTTTCGCTTGAACACATTAACCCTGAAAAGCCTGAACTATGAAATCATTCCCAGAAAAATTAACATAATTTGAAACTGGCGTATTTATTGCCTTGTCATGATTTTATAAAAATGACAAATATCAATTTACAATTTGAGTTTAAATTTGAATCCCATTTGCAAAATCTGGTAGTTTATTGTGGATTCAGTAAAAGGACTAGATGTTACAGTCCCTGATAATGCATTGCTTTAAATGGTGAAAATCTTGAGGGATGACTGTTATGAGGAAAGGCAGCCCCGAAACTTTACCAGAGGCATACATCGTTTTTTCCTTCCTTGGTTAGGTTTTGGGAATAGAGATCTGATCTAGATTATCATATTAAACTTTGGGACACATCGTCAGTAGTGGACCTTGGATTCATCGGGTGTTTCGGCCATTATCACTAGACACCCTCATCCAAGAAGGCCCTGCCAGGGTTGATCAGGCTCGGAGTGTGTCACTGGTTTATGTTAAATTGTTATTTATCTTCTTTCTTCTGTTTAGTTTTCTACAGTTTATTTTCTTCTATCTATTCACTGGAACTTATTTAGGGTTTTCACTGGTGATGCAGAGGTCTTAAAATCTAACAAAACCTATATTTCAAATATTATCCGATTCTCTTGGCATTACAGAATTAAAGGACTCAGGCAAAGTGGAAATCCATGGACATTAGGTCCTCTGTGGGCATTAGGTTCAAAAACACTGCTGGACATCGCACGAGGACACAATATACAGTATTTTATAAATCAGACAGCCTTCGCTAATGAGCTCACCAGTAGCTAGAGGCGAAGCAATATAATGTAATAGTAACTATAATGTAATAGTAACAATGTAATAGTAACTATTGCTATTGGAGGGAGAAAGCAGACAAGCAGCTGTCCAGTGATCTGAAGTTCAGCAGCTCCATTTTATAGGTCAGTGGAGCTTATTTCAGCAGAGCAATGCTAAAGCACTGTGATTTATAACAGCGTGTCTCTGTGGTGAATGTGTCCAGGTCTTTCATAACACTTTTGTTTTAAAGCACAGCATTGTGCTGTGTTACCAATCTGATATGTGAAGAGTGGATCTGCACAAGAATTTAAGCATGATTTTATTTTGAATAAGTAAAAAAAATTTAAATATTTAACTTAAACCCACAGATTGAATCCTCAAATGTATGTGAAGTATCTAAAGAAAAGGCTTTAGATAGATTCAGGTTGTGTAAATGACATTACACGAGGAGGGTTGCTCTTCATGTCCCCCTTCTGGACACGCTGTGGTAATGAAACAAAAAACACAATACAGTAAATTAAGCCACAAACTGCTGAGCAGCTGAAATCTTATGTCAGGCACGAATGAAAAACAAACCAAAAAAAAAAGAAAGAAGCCAATTTGCCTTGTAAAACTACACCAGCTGGTGTCATCATCTCCCAAACACTCACAGAGGGTTGTTAAACACAGAGGGAAACATGTTCCAGTCCCAAGTTTTCAGGAGCAAGTTGCTGGTATTCAAAAATAGGACTGTTCCAGATTTTTTTTATAGAAAAGTGTCATAAATATTTGTCAAAGCAGACAGTTTGCAACCCGCAATTAAACTTTATCAACACAGCCAGGAATACTAGACATGATGCCGACCTCATCTGTGCCCACATGTGTGATGAACTGAGGTTTTGCGACTGTCCGTAATGTCCAAATAATTCTGACCTCAGTCGAGGCTTTTGGTTATTTTAAAAGCAAAACTGGCTGTGGTTGGAACAAAACGGACAAAAAGAGGAAAAGAAACAGATTTTATTAATATTCCTCAAAACAAAATTATTACACAGACCATAAATATGACAGACCAACTACAAGTGAGCATGTGTTAGTTCATTTATTTCAAGCAAATTACTTCTTTGTACAGTGAAGTGGTTGAATTAATTGGTCTAAGCAGCAGGTAACAGGCTGCCCGTCTATCTAGACTACATCTAGATCAGAGCTTTACCAGCAGAGAGGGGGAGGGGGTCACTGATGATACCACATGCCATGCGTACTGCAAAAGCTGTGTGCAGTGAAAAAAAAACCCCTGTTGCAGCCTTGCTGTCCTGTTACAGGGCTGGGTGTCAGCATGGCATCTAGGGGATGTCTGCATTTACAAGCGAGCCAGGGAAAAGATGTTGCCCAGCCAGCGACCCCCCACTGGGTGCTCTAGCTGTCTGTTGAGGACTTCTATAAGGATGGAGAAGAAAGGCAGTGAACCAGGTGGACAAGAGGGAGGAGGAGGGAGTGGGTCAGAATGGGGGTTCACAGAAGGGTGGAGGAATGTCCATGAGTCTTTCTTGTTCTACTGCACATTCTCCATCATCTTGAGGAATTCTGATAAAGAAAAGAGAAATTGGACAGCATTACATTTTACATCCATTTCTTTATTTACTTGAATAAACTGTAAAGGAACAGATAGTAGTTCAGCTCAAGCAGGAAGCCGGGGTGTAATTTGATTTTAAGATGATGACAGGAGTGTAGGAACTGTACAACACAGCCTAGTAGGCAACAATATGGTCCCTAAAACCTGATATGCCATAGAACAAGACTGATACAGCTTATTGGTACTCTAGCAAAGCTGCAGCCTCTTAATAAACAGGATTTTTTCCCCCCTCATGCACTCTCTACCTCCTTCATAGAGACTCCTTAAGGTTCAATAATAAGTGAGCTGACAGCTTCATCATTTTCATTTGACACATACCGTCAAAGTCCAGCATGCCGTCGTTGTTCTTGTCTCCATCCTTCAGCAGCTCATCGATCTCCTCCTCTGAGATGGCCTCGCCGGTGCTGCGGATGATAAGGGCAAACTCTTCTCTGTCGATGTAACCGTCGCCGTTCCTGCGCACACGACAACAACAAAATGTGCGTGAATGTAAAGGTCGAGTAAAGGTGATGTAGCAACAAAAAACCCCAAAACAAAACACACACACACACACACACACACACACACACACACACACACACGCACGCACGCACGCACGCACGCACGCACGCACACACAAACGATTAGTGTAAACAGTGTGAGCACGAGCGTACTTGTCAAACACACGGAAGCAGTCTGCCAACTCTTCCTCGCTCTTTCCGGCCTGGTCCTCCTTCATCAGTCTCACCATCATGACCAAGAACTCCTCGAAGTCGATGGTGCCGCTACCTGGGGGTTTAGTGGAGCCACGTGATCGATAAGCATCAGATCAACCCATTGTCGTGATAACTTTGTTGACCGTTTTACGCATGGAAACACCGGGACTTCAATAGAACAACCCAGAATTTGTTAGTGCAGTAAAAATGTCATGTTGACGGGGTGTTTAGAAGTACCACCACCAATCCGGCTAATTACTGAATTACTATAAAGTGTCCCTGTGTGTAAAAACACTTAAGGCGCACAGCTGGTCTGCTGTGTCGCCATCAGGCATAAACTACATTTCCCGTTTCTCACCGTCCTCATCGACCTCCTCGATGATCTCATCCAGCTCCTCTCTTGTCGGGTTCTGGCCCAGCATCCTCATCACGGTACCCAACTCCTTGGTGCTGATATCACCGCCACCATCGGTGTCGAACATGTCAAAGGCGGCCTTGAACTCTGGAGAAACGAGAATTGAATGAACACGTGTGTTTGTTCCAAGCTGGCCTCATTTCTCAGTTTAGCACTTTTTTGCTTTATTGTTCTTTTCCCCCGAGCATTAATCGTCGCGATAGGACACCATTATCCTTTAAAATAGCACCCCAGTTTGCTTTTATCGACTGAAAAACTGCGAGGTCCGCTTCTTTGTGAATAATTCTCATTGTGGTATTCTTGGTTTTTCTTTCATACCAGTTTGCTCCATCTGGCTTCACGCCGTGGATTTCATAGAGTCATTCTCTTTAGGCTGTACGAGCTCTTGCTGGTAGAAAAAAAATGATCTGAAGTAGAACTGATTGGCTTATTGTGTGATTGCATTTAAGGGTGGTATAATTCAAAACATGTATCACGCGTGTATCATTTCATAGCTTACTGTAATGGCGTTATTTAGGCTAAGCAACTAGTACTGTACTCACCAGCCAACATGTCCTCGCTCAGGTAGGAGCGGGCCTCTTGTTGCGCGTCAGTCTGGAAGAAAGCAGGGTCCAGTGCATCACTTCACTCATTACATGTTTCATTTAGGCTTAGTTGATTGTTCCAGTTAAACTTGCTTGTTTTAGCCAAGCACGGTGGCAAAATAATTCTTTATCATATTTTCTATTCGTTTTAAACAACCTACCCCCCCAAACTACTCGGATCATCTCCACTGTGCGTAAAAGTATTTTTACGCACAGTGGAGATGATACAATTCAGAGATTCAGGATTGATATTTTAAACTTGTGACTGTAATAGTTACAGAGTGATTAATGGTTGTAATAATGATACTGATACATGCTATCACAAGTCACACGATAATATGGGTGCATCTCGAAAGGATTCTTGAGCTTGATGAAAATTAGTCCGGCTATTTCAGGCTCAACACATTAGCTTCGCTGTATAAGGCCAACAGACATCCAATCCCGAGGAATTTGTTGCCTAAGCAGAATCAGCACCTTCCCAGCTGACACCCATCCTGCCCATCAACACCCAGTGTTAACTTCCCACAAGGATTAAAAGTAGTCTATTTACAACAGATAACTGGCTAAAATATGAGTTTGAGCATATTTCATATCAATTTAACTCAAAACTAGCAGAGAAAAAAAAAACTACGTGGAAAAAAATGCTGAATTACTAAAAAGAAAAAAAAAACTATTTTAGAGGAAAGCAACATATACATATCCGAACAACACCAACAGAAAGAAATATGCTTCTCAGAAACTCAGCTAATGATTTTTACACATTCACATGCCTTTATTCCTTTATTGCTCACTCTCTAATGAAATCAGCCGATAGCTGAACTGGTCATTTGCACAACTGATTGGTCTTACCATGTTTGTGGATTAGCTTTTCCCCCCCAAATATCCAAGGATAAAAGAAAAGCCCAAAGGAGTGGTCAATCCGTGTGCACCCCAACAGAGAGACTAGACATCAAGTGATGGTTCAGAGACACTTTAAACGGGACAAGGAGGTCCCGCCCCCTGCCTCTCACAGGCCTCCAGATTTAGTATCCTGAACTTTTAGGGTTCTGGGGCCAGGGCAAGCCAATCACACTTTCGAGGTGAACGCTCCACTTTATTGAAGTTGTGGTTTTAAGTATGCTAAAGAAGTAAAGAATACATTTTCAAATGAGAGGAGATCCAAAGTTTGTGGTGGAAATGCATGAAAGCATCACACTGAGATTCTCCTCAGATGTTGGATATGAGAAGGAACCCAGCTTACTTTAAAAGAATTCACTCTGGAAAACCAGAGAGAAAGAAAACTGAAAATACAGAATTTTTCTATAAAATAAATCAAAAAGCACCATACTTCTTAGAAAAGGCCCCGTTGCAACTCTCAGTAGTGAGATCCTAAAACAAGATGCCCACCCTCCCTTCGAAATAATAAAATACAAACACAAATCTGGCTCACATCAGTACATGCATGTCAGTGTACTGTTGATTTCTATTTCGCCTTGTAAATACAAAACAAAAAACAACAAGGGGGAGCCAAAGATTAGTGAGTAAGCTTTGGGTTTTGTGGTGATGGAGATTCAATCTGGATGGGAAACTCTAAACCAAGAGGAAAATGCTGTGAGACCAGACCTCTAACCCCTCCTTAGAGGTGCCCTGAATAGCCGGCAGATTTCAGACCCTGCTGCTACTTAACTTATTAAACACAACCAGCTGCTCCTTATATGGTGTGCAGTTCCCAAGGGAGGGACCCAAGGTAAGAGACCAGAAGGGAGGACAGGATACTGAGAAGAGGAGCAGACCTGAAGAGAAGGAGGTGGGAGGTGCTTTTGAGAGGTGGTGGTGGGGGCTTGCAGACTATATACTCCAGAGGGAGAGCTGCACATTGCAAGGGGAGATTTAACTCATCCGCTCTGTGAATGTCCAGCTCAAGCCTTTGATTCTTGGGTTTGCATCTCATGCTTGGGGCTATAATCTGAGGGTTATTGACTTCTGTGCTGGAAGACTACTTCATGAACAGGCTACAGGCAATAACACGCTTAGGAGAAGACTAAATCGGAAGAGGTTTATTTGAAACAGATATTTTGTCAAATATGAGACTTCTTTTTTGTTTAAAAAGACAAGGAGCATATTAGTTACCATCTATACAACTATAGTTTGCATGGGGGCTAGTTTAAATCTGGGAAGTAAGATTTAGTCAAATCTAGGGAGGCTGTAGAGTGCATGGTGTGTCATCTGAATGATCTCTCTAACTAGATTCATTTGTCTAAGAATCATGTGGCCGTTGAGATAAAGGTAATCTGAAAGTCCTAGAAAGGCCACAAGAGACAAAAATCTAACAATATAAGACATGTTGGGCATGCACAGCAGAATTATTTACAAGGATGACCAAAAAGTGGGAGAAGAAAGTTGGTTTATTTAGAAAGTAAAGATTAGGGTTGAGAAGATATGCAACATGCGATAGTGGAGGGCGGGGGCAGCGTGGCGGTGTAGCATTTCTGGAGCAACAGCAGCTGCCAAAGGGGACAGCTGGGTAGTGGGCATAAGGAGGCGCCCGGGGAAGAGAGCCTTCGTCTTAAAAGGTTTGGATGGATATTTATAGACATCCTCAACAAGTTCCCAGGTTTCATGTGAGAAGGGGAAACGTGGTGGGTTGCAGTGTTTGTCTTGAATCCATTTTGAAATCTCAGAAAGTTATCCTATTCATATTTGTGGACGGGCTCCTAGAATTTAGAGCTTGCTCTGAGCAGATTTCCATCACACACGTCCTTCAGTTTCTCTCTGAGGACGGATCACCAAGGAATGTAGAGCTGGTGTCTTTACTGGACGTTCTCCATCATCTTCAGAAATTCTAGAGACAGAATCAGAGGCCAAATGAGTCAATCGGCCTGCCTGTCAAACCCAACACACAGTGTAGATAAAGCCTGTACATGACAAATGAGATGTTAACCTACATTTTTATATTTATTGTCTGGGGAGCTAGAGACCCTATCCATACGTAAATGGACTGATCCTTATATGGTGCTTTTCTACTCTCTGAGAGCACTCAAAGCCCTTTACACAACATACAGCATGCCTCATTCACCCATTTGTATAAGAACATTTCTTTCTATGCTTAAGTACGTTCTACCTAATGTTCACACACATTCTCACTCTAATAGATGTATTGGAGAGCAAGCTGGGGTTAGTATCTTGTCCAAGGACATTTGGCATGCAGACTGGAGCAGCCAGGGATCAAACCACCAATCTTCTGATTAGTAGATGCTCTGCCTCCTGAGCTACAGCCACCCCAGTATTTAAAATATAGATTGTGTATGAAATGTTTAAAATAAAAACGATATAAATAAGGATTTTGACAACACAGCAAGGTATAAGACAAGAATGAATTTGAATTTTAAATGTTTGGTTGACCCTGCACTCTGACCCCCGATTACTATCCAAGGCATGTTTCTATGCTAGGTATGCTAATTTATCTATGCAATTTCATTTTTCTCATATATGTACATATCATATAAGCATGTAGCTAATACACTGAATTAAGACAAAGTTTCATATTGTATTCATTAAAATGTGCGTCGTAGCCTTCATCTGTCACCTGTGACATTACATCATTTCCTCTGGGATTAATGAAGTATTCTGATTCTGTTTCTTTATCGTCTTATTTTATTAACTAGCCATGGTTAGCATGGATGTATACACATAACGAGCATGTCTTGAGACCCCCTCAGTTATAGATCTAAATCTAAATGTAACAATATGTACATGGTTTTTTTGCTCCACCTCCAGTGCTGCTGGTTTACTTGTGTGCTTCATGTCAAACTGCAATTGAGCCAGAATTACAACTGAAAATGGTTCATTTATATTTTTAATATTCTTAAAGATATTAATAATAAACACGGTAACATTTGCTGCAAGCTGGACACATTTGAAGCTGTGGTGGAGAGATCACGGAACAAACTGTCATCCATCATGAGGTCCACCCTCTGCACCAGTTATTGGATAGCTAGCAGAGCACCTGCTCTAACTTGCTAACCTGATTCAGGTCTGCATCACAGATATAAGAAGACTTACATATCACATCTGTCTATCAGAGGGCCGTCTCCCAGATAATGTATTATTTTATATATATAAATGTATTGCATATTAAATTTTTCTTCTTCTTCTTGTTATTGTTATAGTTGTATCAATTGCTGTAACAGGAAATCTCCCCAAATTGAAATAAATACATTTCTTCTTCTTATATTTTTTAAAAAGACAGTATTATTAAAAACGCACAGGGAAATACCATTAAATTGCCAAACAGCAATCATAATCCAATGCAGACTGATGCAGATTTCGATTTTTTTGTTTTCTAAGCAAAAATTGCTGTTTTGATTGTAGAGGTTGCAAACCCTTGTTCATGACTACTGTGTGGGTGATGAATTTAGCTAAAACTTAGTGGTTTTGTTAAGGCTTGAGCTCAGAGGCATAGCTGCTTTGATGGCAGTGCTGACACAGTGATAGCTGTAAAGTAGGTCTCACCCTCGTTGAGTCTAGGTGCCGAACACGTCCTCATGCTTTGTTAAAAGTGTTAGTGTCTTTTAGAGCCTTTTTAGTCAAATTACCTGACAATTAAATGTCCTGGTGTGAGGTATGAGGCTGTGTATTAGTATTTTATTATTTTGTTACATTGTTACACTAATCAGCAGTTTTCAGTGCCTGTGTATTGCACATGTTCAGTTTATAAATGCAATGCTAGTGTTGCTCTTTGTTGTAAACATGTTAACCCCACAAAAACCAAAATGATGATACCCAGAGATCCAACCTTGGTCTACAAGCATTTGGTGACATCGTCATGGCGATGTCATGTCCATCCTTTATATACAGTCTATGATTTTACAAAAATCAGAGTTTACAAAATCTGCCTACTGGTTCCTTAGCTTAGTTTGGTTTTTCCATAGCAACACCAAAATGTAATGATTTACAGTTTTATGTTATACAGAGACTCATTTTCCCGTCTATTTTTTGTCCTTCCTGGCATTGCTGTCAGGTTGCCACATTTGCCTGATTTTATTAATGTTTTTGTTTATCTCTTAAGCAAACTGTTTCCAGTTTCCTGTTAAACACCAGGTTTGGTAGGTGTACTGGGCTTCTCCATTAAACAGCGCTAATGCATGCTTTAAACCTGAGAGTCCATCCCAGAAAGTAATATTCAGTCTACAGCTGACACCGCTGTTGTCATAATTAAACCAATGAAAATATTGTTAAGGAAGCCTGGTTTGTTTTTCCTCCTTATGTGTTATTATAACAAAGAATAGGAAGCATGCAGCATAGTAAATAGCAGTGATATCTCACTTTAAAGGTACAGTGTGTAAAATCTCACCACTGGATGTCAGTAGATTGCAGATTGCAGCCAACTGACTCAGTTACAGTATCCACTGTAGGACAAACAACTCTGGCTGCCGTTATTTGTAGTGTGAGTAGTCTGTCAGCCTGCTCTTTACCTCAGCTGCCAAAATGTGTCCACATCTATTTGATCTGACGGGAGTCTGATACAAGTCGGGGAGTCAGTGAAGCTCACTTTTGTCCTGAGCTAAGTTGTTGGAGATATCCTGAACTGTCGCTGTGCTGCTGTTTTTGATGCTGTTAGTTGACGTTAGTCAAACTTTGTTTGAAGTGGATCTAACATTGTTGGTCTCGGACTCTTAGCGAATAAACTCTTTTATGAGATCAGTTTGTTGGAAAATATAATTACACATTGATCAATGTATTTTTATGAGAACAATATTCTTTTTTCTTTTATATAACCGTAATACTGACTGACTGTACCTGTAAATACAGGCTTAATCTTACCATCAAAATCAATCTTTCCATCTTTGTTTGTGTCAGATTCCCCAAACATCTCATCGATATCTTCCTCTGTCACTGTTTCTCCAGTCATATGAAGGATTTCTCCAAATTCCTCACGATCAACAAAACCATCTCCATTCCTGTAGATTTAAAAAATATATACATATCAAGTTCAAACTCAATCTCCTGTCTTCCTGCCAATTTAAACTAAAGTCAGTCATTTTCTCTAATTCTTGTGTTTAGACAATTATGTCTGTAAGCTCTTTTGAGTCTGACAATACTTTTGAGTTTTGATTTTAATGTAAATGTTTCAGGGCTAAAAAGTCAGGTAACAATAAACTGGCTATGGGACTATAGTCAGCCTCATCATTAAAGGCTCTGACATGTAAAGTATGACATAAGGTATTTCAATACTGCAATAACTTGTTATTTTCAAATATAAAGATGTGTAAGTTGATATAAATCCCATGAGAAAGACTAAATCTTTGAACACAAAAGTGAGCAACAGGTGCTCATAATTCTCATTTGTCTCTCTAGTTATTTGACACGGTAGTTAATTTATTGATTCTAATTTGCTTTTCACATTAATGTATGAAAACTTTATTAACTGTATTAAGTTTTGTGATGACTTTTAGTGTCGTACTTGTCAAAAATACGGAAGCATTCTGAAAGCTCTTCTTCACTCTTTCCTGCCTGGTCCTCCTTTAACTGTTGGACCATCATGACCAAGAACTCCTCAAAGTCGATGGTACCGCTGCCTGAAGACAGAACAGATCAATATGGGAAGATTACTGTTTTACATTTACTGGGTAGGAATGAGTTTGAGATGTCTTGTTTACTTATCAAGTGATTATCTCCAGTTCACCAACTGAATCTCGTGACAACAGCTGGACACAGACTTTTTATCCAACCATGATCTCACCATCCTCATCGACCTCCTCTATGATGGCATCCAGCTCCTCCCTTGATGGGTTCTGGCCCAGCATCCTCATTACTGTGCCCAACTCTTTGGTGCTGATGTCACCGCCTCCATCTGTGTCAAACATGTCGAAGGCGGCCTTGAACTCTGGGTTAGAGAATGAAAAGTTCAAATTTAGGCAAAACCAGAACTTTTTTTGTTTTTGCTTTACTGCCTAAGCAAAGCTTAAATCATTAATTTCCCATTAATTTTCATCCATAATACAGACTGTAAAAAGTCTACTTGAAAATCACTGCTGGAACCTCACTTAAGGTTATCACTAATTTCTTCATGCAGAAAAAAAAAATACAGACCTGCAATCATCTCCTCAGTCAGGAAGGACCGGGCGTCACTTTGGGCGTCAGTGGGCTTTAAAAAAAAAAGGAAAAAAAAAAAGGTGGAAATGCATCTGTAGTCAGGCAAGTGGATGCTATAAGTGATATCGGGTCATAACTAGAACAAGCTGTAAGGAGTGGCTATTAGGAAGGGGATAAATGAGCTTTTTCCCTTCACTTGTCACAGTGGGAGACAGCCATTATGTCCTGTAATAACATCACAGTGGTGAAAAGCTATATAGCGTTCTCTTTTGTTCATTTGCTTAAATCACATGTCTAGGACCAACACATTAGCATCACAAAAGGTTTCTTCAGAAATAAACTACTTCTCCCTTCTTAAGTGTATTTAATCCTCCCCCCTCTCTCCCATGTCATTTGCTACAGTTCATGTTCTATAGATTAATGTTCTGTAATATTATTTAGAACATAAGACTAGAGTTTTGGTCTTTAAGCATTTTGCTACTTTAAGTTTTTATTTTTGTTTGACTGAACACTGAATCACAGTTAGTCTGTATCTCTGCTCATCGCGCTGCTCTTCGAAATGAATGGAAATCAGTCCTTCCAAGAAATTCAATGGGATTTAGTAATACATAATAACAAAATAAAAAGCCAGAGTTGGGAAATCAAAGAGAACTGCATATAGTTAAAAAATTAGCTGGAGTACAATTTGCGGTAATTGGATAATAGGCCTTCAACTGCATTCACAGAGCAGATTAATAACTTTTTTTCAGTTTTCGGGGCAGTCAATAGTTGTAACTGCAAATGGCTTATTAAAAGCAAGAAAAATGACTTTGTAGCTATATTTCTGGAGAGTGCAAAGTTAAACTTGAAAATTTTAGGTACATTTGTTGGGCAAAAAACCCCCAAAACATTTTAATATCTTTCAAATCCATGTGACGTGTGAAAACAAGGCAGCTACTTTTCCCACAGGTTCTTCAGCACCACTCACAGTGATGCTCACTACAGTGTAACTATTCTACAGTGTTAATACTGTGAATGGATGTATTTTAAAATCATGAACCAAGCTATCATCTTTTGATGATAGCTTGGTAAAACTAACCAAATGCCAAGTGGAAACAAAACAGTGAATAAAAACAAAGCTGAACAAATTTAAAAGCATCTGACCAACATTTCCCAAGAGTAAGAAAATAGTTCAGTTTTCATGAACAGCCAGACTTTGTTAAACCATCCACCTTTAAATTTCTCAATTTGTATTCAGAATTTTACTCTAAAGAGATCATAACACTGGTGTGGATCATACAGCATTTCTAAGAGGAATAATTTGAGACAGATTTGGCTTTTTTTTTTTTTAAATTTGTAAATGTGGATTTTTTTTAGATTTCAATTAATATTTTAACATAATTGTGATCCCAAGCAGTTTAGCAAACAGAATCTTGCAGAGCTTAGCATAGCAAAGATAAGAAAATAAAAATAAAACTCCTTTTTCCTGTTTTCCTTGACAAAATGTTGATAATGTTGCGACATATGGAAGGAAACCCACCCCCTTCCCTTTAAAGCTATTTTTAAGGTGAGACTTGGGAGAGGATTTGACAGGGATTTTCTCAAGGTGAATTTCCTAAATTAGGACACTAAGAAAAGGCAGCTTGTCTTCTCACTTTACTCAGCTGTGTACATCTATCTTTAGTACCACTCCCTCCAATCTAAATATCAATCGTAGCGGGTTTAGTTACAAAGTGATGGAACACAAAAGCAGAGTGAGTCTGTAAGCAAACAGCAACGAGGAGTCAACAGCAGTTCATAGCAACAGGTTACTAGTCAGACAAACTAAATTTGTGTGTCTGTTGTCTATCAGGTGTGTGCCCCGCATGACGTTTCCAAATATTTAAGGAATTCCAGGATGATTTATAAAATCCAGTTATGATGCGGATGAGGACTTGCTGGATGAGCAGAGCCAGTTTGCTTCAGGTATTTATCTCCGTCCTGTGTCATCTGCATTTTCTTCTCATCCCTTGAAAACCAAATCAAATCCTCAGGATGCATCATAAACCTAAGTCCTCCTTTTCGTCCTTTACCCCCTCCTCCGTTTTTGGTTTCTTACCATGGTGGCGGGCTGTGGTGAACAACACACACCAGTACAAATGACAGACAGCTGGGAAAGAAGGTCTCCTTTCTATGCAGTTCAGGTAGCTCTGTGACTTTACTCTACTCCATAAGTACCCTCTCATCCCACCAGCATTTGACTAAAAATGATCAGGATTGGGCCGGAGACCCCCTCCTCGGACAAAAGCCGGCCAATCAAATTTGGTTTTAGTTTGTGCGCCCTTACAATCTCCTGATGGACATCCCCTTGTGTGGCACAGTGTCCAATCCCCCATATTTAGATAACAGACAAGCTCACTGACATTTATTGAAAAAAAAAGAAAACACTGTGCAGGCATCAGGCAGCTGAAGGTTATTTTGGCAGAGGATCAACTGGGCATCTCAGTGCAGAACGACACTTGATTTCACATGGACCAGAGCGCATGCACGCTCGTGCACATCACACACACATACATGCACACACGGATTAACACCTCCCTGCATGCATAGATTCTCTGCTCCTTCCACAGTGTCCGTTAACCCATCTATCTGCCCTCCTCCCTGTCCTCAGGGCTGCTGACTTGCCCTTGCACCTATGACATCTGAAACATAAGAGCTGTGCAGAAAGACCTGTCACCTCACACAACTGTTCCCCGTCTTAACCATTTTAGCTAGTGGTTTCTCATTACCTCAACAGAAAAGCAAACCTCTAATTACCATGTCAGTAAAAGGCTTGATCGAGCCAAAGTCAAAGTGAAATTTCCACAGAAACTCATTCAGAATCCCACTGACACTAATAACCATAAATTAGCAACAGAGGCTACTTCACAGCACATCTACACACAGTGGAGGAAACAATTCTTTGAAGTTTGCTCGCTTGTAAGAAATGAATAGTTTCAAGTATTTATGGTAGTTGAGAGGCAGAATATCTGCCAAAAAACACACACTGAAGCATTGACATAAGTCATAAATTGATTTGCTTGTCACTGAGTGAAATAAGTGTTTTAGTATGAGTGGAGAATGCCTTGTTGGCAAGCACAGCTGTCAGATGTTCCTTGTACTTGGTCACCAGGTCTGCACACATCTCAGGAGGGTTTATGACCCACTCTGTTTTTACAGAGACTCTCTAAACTCACCTTTTGGTTTCTTGGCTGCCACTTGGTAACTTGAAGCTTCAGCTCTATTCACAGGATTACCTCTGGAGACTAGCTAGGCCACTCAATAACTCTAATGTGTTTCTTCTTTAGCCACTCATTTGTTGCCTCTGCAGTATTTTGGGGGTCTGGTATGCCATCCATGACCCATCCTCAGTGTTCTGATTGAGGGAAGGAGGTTCTCGTTCAATGTTATGGTCCATTGGCTCCTCAATGTGGTCAAAGCCATCCTGTACCCTTACTAGAAAAACAGCCCCAAAGCATAATGTTTCCACCTCTGTGCTTGACTCTGGGGACGGTGTTCTTTGGGTCACATTTGGGACTCCTCAGTGGGCTGAAGTGAATACCAAAGAGCTCAGTTTTGGTTTACTTTGACCACAGCACTTTCTCCCAGCTTGCTCTGAATCCTTTAGATAGTCAATGGGAAACTTAAAACGGGCCTCTAACTTTGCCTTCTTGAACAGATGCTGCAAGATTTCAGTCCATTACAGCATAGTGTGTTACAAATGGCGTTTTTGGTGACTGTGGTTCCAACTGTCTTCAGATCATTAACAAGCTTCTGCAGTATACTTTTGAGCTAATCTATCACATTTCCCCTAATCATCCTAACTCTGTGAGGCAAGATCTTCCATGGAGTTCCAGCCTAAGAGGGAATGACGGTCATTTCTTTTATTTCTGAATAATCACACGAACACTTTTATTGCTTTTGTTTTGTACTTATTTTTGTGTTTTTAGTTTTTCTCTGCTCCCTCGTTCTTTACTAGGCTACCTGTCTACACACAAACACACAGGCAGACAAACATCTTACTTGTCTGATAGATACAGTGGAATATAAAAGCACACCCACATGTTTCCTTTCCACTTCAGACCATTAAGTCAGCTGTTGGAAACAGATTAGTCGGTCCAATGAGCAGTAAGGCGCTGTCACTTTTTTCACACGCAATCTATTTATGCCTGAAAGAACGGAGAGAACCATGTGATTAGCGTGGAAACAAGAGCAGCTGTAGTTGCTGATCAACATTTCTTATCTGGAGATAAAGTATTCATTCATTTGATACAAAGTAATAATCATTTCTAAAAGGTTCACCAAAAAAATGAAAAAATGAGGGCTCTAAAAATATGACCAATGTGTAAATGCATTAAACTCACGTCTGCTTTTAGCCTTTCAGCTCTGTTGATCTGTACCATCATTAAACACTTTTCTCATGAGTTTAAAATCCAGGTACTCGTCATGATCAATACGATTCAAAACACTTGAAAGGCAACAGAGAAAATGCTCAATTTAAGACTTCAGCAATGAATTAGCCTATGTTAAGATTTTTTATTTGCATATATGTGCAGTTACTACTTCACTGTCTCAAGTTAAACATCTTACCTCAAAAGATTCATTCAGACTCTTGATAATAGCAAATTAATGTTAGTTTGAGTCTGCTCGTAGGGTGACCGCATCCAACGAACTAAACGCTGGGCAAAGGAAGTGTTTGTATGAAATGATGTGGGACACACAACTAACGCTGAGACATTCTTATATATCTAAAAAAATAAGCACATCAACACACAAGTTACACAGGTTGAAGCCGCTGCTTGTGTCATTTAAAAATGTATTCTATTTTATTTGGAGGTATACTTGCGTATTCCCTTTTTCTACATAAAAACAAAACAAAAAGCATCCATCCTTCACAGTGGCCTCCGTCCCAAAGCTGAAGAGTCATTTGTCTAAAGAAGGAGAGTCATATCTTCTAGAAACCTTAATGGCGGACTAGCTCAGTTCTCTGTAACGCTATAATGGATATGCTGAATGCATAGAAAACCTACCAATAGTCAGTTTTATTGGAATACAAAGAAAAGAGTCCATACAGTATTCATTTTTCTCCAATTTCACAGTTTTTACAGCAAATATGAAGCTCTACATCTCTACAGTTTGTTCAGTTCCATGGATTTATTTGAATTACAGCTCCATTGCATGCGGAAAGATGATTTCACATGCAGCTGAGTGTTGGGATAGTGACTCTAATCTCGAGGAGAACCTGGGCGGCTGATATTCAGCGACGGGTTTATGAAAAGTGTGCCACTGTCTCCACAGCTTCACCACTGTGGTGTGGAGGCAGCATTATCCTGGCTGCCTCAATCATGTGTTTACACAACATTAAAAAAAAAAAAAAAGTAATTTTTTTACTTCTTCAAACACACAGTGTGTCAGTATCAAACCTAAAAATAGAATTAGTGGCAAACAACCTGCCCGTTTCATGAGCTGTATGTTCCTGACACTTCCTGTGCTATTAATTTCCACCCCCCCCCCCCCCTTACTATGATTTGGCACATAATCTCTTATCTTGTTCAGAAACTGATCTTGACTGTGGATGATTTAATTACTGGTGATTTATTGCTGGAAGTTTACATTCACACTTATAATGAAAAAAAGGTTAAATGAAGATCTAGTCAGCGTTTATCTGGAGATTTCTCCAGTCTGACTGATTCTGGCATTTAAAAATCATAGAAAATGGATTTTGAGTATATTAGCATGCTAAAATTGCCATTTACTTCAAACATTGCTGTGCACGTGCATGTCAAAGGTGCAAGCTGCTGCATACTTAGCCTTTGATAAAAACCTGCCTGAATAGAGTCAGGAAAAAAAATCCAGCTGCGCTGATCACACTGTGCACCTTTTCTCCTTAATCCCTCTCCTGTAGATAACGCTTTATCACCCTCCTACTGTTCTCCATGTTATGATCCTCACCACCTCCTGTTTCCATCTTAAGCTCTTCTCACTCCTCTCAGTCATCACCCCTTGTCTCCCCCAGAGGGCCATAGTGCAAGTTCAGCTTCCAGGCTGTCCAGCTTATGTCACCAGTGTTACTGGAGTGCCTGTTTGGTGCCTGACTGACAGCACCAGCTGAGGCTGACTTCCCAGAAGCAATCTTCCCCTGCTTGGGTGAGAAAAAAAAAGTGTGGCTCAGTTTGACGACTTTGGTTCGATAACAGACCAAGAGAAACAAAAAGTTGTGTTGTTATCAGCTTTTTTTCTCGTTCTGTCTTCTTTTCTTTCTCTTTCCATGATCTCTTCTTCTATAACTCCTTCTATTCCTGGACATTCTCCACGGAGCAGCTGAGTCCTCTGGACAAACACACCCTAAATAAGGCTGGAGGTATGCCATCACTCGTCCACGTTTAGCCTCCACCATCTTGATCCTTCACTCCTTCTTTTGCTACCCTTCTTTCTGCTCCTTTTCCCTCTTCGAGCTAAAGACTGCTCTCCAGTCTTTAGCTCAAGTAAATGTTTCAGTAAACTAGCTGCACAGTTCATGCAGACTTATTAAACTAAAAATCTGCTGGGAGACTCCATCAAGCGTGCTGTTTCAATCCCAGGAGGAGAAACAAATCCCTTTCTGCTGTAAAAATCTTCCAAAGCAAACATGCAGCAAACAGTTGTGACGTGTGAGTGTCAGATTCCAGCTACACATAAGGTTTGCTCACAATAGAGCAATAAAGCTACAATCACAGCACTTGGTGGCTGCTGGGGTTTTGTCCAGACCTTTGAGAAGTTTTTAAAATGACAGCAAAGTAAAAGAGATTTTGTCCTTCTTGTAGAGAACAACATCATGTCATAGCTGCCTCCAGCTGATGCTAAATAATGCAGCCAAACCACCTTATACTGAATACTGATCTGCCACAACATTAAAGACTTTGTCAGGTGTGACAAAGACCAAAGGTGCACATTTACTCCTAAAGCACTCCCTGATGGCACAACACAGCAGTTGGCACAACCACACGACAAAAACTGCTCAGGCTTTGCTCAAGGAATATGTAAAAGAGAGCACACCTGTTACTCAGACAACCTCTTCTTTCCAAATGAGCATGCACATGTAGTGCCACAACAAGCCTGATCCACAGACGAGCCACTTCTTTGCTGCTTTTTTGAGTTCACCTTTTGTACAAGTCAGCTCTGTGAAATCCTCATGGGTCTCAAACAGAAGCTCTCCTTAAACTGAAACTTGGCGCCCTACCATCCATCATATCCTCCAAACCAAGAGCTTAAGATCACCCGTAAGGGAAAACTTTGAACATCTCATCACCTACAGTACATAATATCATCAAATGATTCACAGAACGTGGAGCAGTTTCTGTGCACCAGGGACAAGGTCTAAATCAATATTGCAAGCCCATGATCTTCAGGTAGGACTGTATTAAAAACAAGAATGACTGTGTCATGCAAATCCTTGCATGGACTCAGAAACACTTGCAGAAATCTATGTCTGTGAACACAGTTCAGTATGCTATCTAGAAATGCAGGTTAATGAAGCTGTGTCATGCAAAGACAAAGCCATATGTGAACACAATCCAGAAACAGCTTGAAGTGTATTAAAACAGGTCACAGCTCTGGGCACAGTTTTTTGCAGATTGGTGAACCTCTGACCTCTCTAAGTTTTTTAATAATCAAAGCAAAGCTGGAGTGAACCCTGTTTATTGTTTTAGAAACACAAATAAAACTAATTCTTGCTCTATACAGTACATATACTTATCGGAAAACAAGGAAGAGGAAAAATAGATTAAAAAAAGAACTAGATACCCAGAGTACATACTGTAGTGATTTGGAGTAGCTACTTGAACATGTATTCAAAACACACAAAAACATAAGGCCTTCAACAATGTAATAAATCTAGTGAAGGGATTTGTGCCCTTGGAAGGATGTGTGTATTTATATAATCCACATGAGTGTACTTGACACTTATAATGTGCATGCTTTTTTAATCTTATAAGATAGGTACCTTGGTGTTCATCTGAACAGCAAACTGGACTGGACTCATAACTCAGACGCCCTCTACAGGAAAGGGCAGAGCAGACTGTACCTGCTGTGGAGACTCAGGTCGTTTGGAGTGGAGGGCCCACTCCTGAAGACCTTCTATGACTCTGTGGTGGCCTCAGCCATCTTTTATGGTGTGGTCTGCTGGGGCGGCAGCATCTCTTCTGGGGACAGGAAGAGACTGAACAGGCTGATCCGCAGGGCCAGCTCTGTTCTAGGATGCCCTCTGGACCCAGTGGAGGTGGTGAGTGACAGGAGAATGGTGGCTAAGCTGTCATCCCTGTTGGACAACATCTCCCACCCCATGCATGAGACTGTGACAGCACTGAGCAGCTCCTTCAGTGGGAGACTGCGGCACCCACGGTGTGGGACGGAGAGATTTCGCAGGTCTTTCCTCCCCACTGCTGTCAGACTGCACAACAAAGACTCCAACTGATCAACACAC
The DNA here is from genome assembly GCF_036321145.2 of Pelmatolapia mariae. Lineage (NCBI taxonomy): Eukaryota > Metazoa > Chordata > Actinopteri > Cichliformes > Cichlidae > Pelmatolapia > Pelmatolapia mariae. Next base: position 39,511,051 of record NC_086244.1, on the reverse strand, counting down.
ACATTCACACATGTGCAATAACACTAATGTGCAATAATCTTTTCTGGCATCGTTGTATTTTTACTGAGTTGTATATAGCACTTGTATTCTATTTTTATCTTATTGCATATTTTATTCTATTTTATTCTACTGTATATAGTATTTTATTTTATTCTATTCTGTACAGTTGTGTACTGTATTTATTCTTATTTTATTTTATTCTAATTTTTGCTTCATAACTTTTGCACTGTCCACTTCCTGCTGTGACAAAACAAATTTCCCACGTGTGGGACTAATAAAGGTTATCTTATCTTATCTTAGTAGGTTGTCCTGAAATAGTAATGTATTGCCTCCTGTTGTAGTCATTATTCTTCTCAATTTTAGTAATACAATTATATATCATATTTATTACACAATCACACAAAGCTATATGTGAGTTTACAATATTCTGCAAATTTAAATAAGCTTTCATATTTAAAAATAGCTTGTCAAACTGGCCTCTGGGCTGCAGTTACCATTCTCGAGCACTAGGGGGCAGTGTGTACCTATATGTCAAAAGTTGATTTCGAAAGTTGATGTACTTTGATAAGTTCAACAAGTTCGCGTAAAATGCACTCACATAATATGTTCCGAAGCGCCTGGGTGTCGCAAATCTTCTCACAGGCGAAGCTGAAAACCACAATACAAAAGGTGCAACTAAACAAAAGAAAAGCAAACTACTTTTTTTTTTTGATAATTGGCGTTTTATTGTTGAATCAGGAGAAATTCAGAAGCACAGTAAGGTTTCCAAAAACTCCACAAGGACATTCAGGGAAACTGCTTTGACGCGCTACAACCACGTCAAACACTGTGATCGTGTTTTAGTTGGTGTATTCTTTTATTTTTCAGAAACCTTTTCGCTCTTTTACACTCTCCGTCCCCCCTCCAGCTTTCATTTTTATCTGATCCACTTTTACAACTTTCCCTGCTTCATACTGCCTGCATACGAGAGCGAGCACGAGAGAAAGCCACTGCAGGCGCATTCATGTGAATCCTTGGTGTGCGCACCTGTGCACCATGGAGACTGCAGACCGAGTCCAGAGTCTGTGCTGAGAATCCTGATGCGTGGATTTTACGTGGTCTGTGAATTGTTTGTTGTTCAAGTTCAAGAAACCACCCTAAGGTCATCATCGGGAAATGTGCCCCCCGATGGCCAGCCCGCCCCTGCAGTGTGACATCCAACAGCTGGTCACAGAGAACTGTGGGGGTGTGTATGCGCGCGTGTTGCCAGGTCAGATCGTACAGGTGTGGAAAAATGCTGAAGGATGCAGACCTGTGAATGGCATTAGGCCGTGGGGGAGGACGTAGACATCATAGGCTGTTGATGCTTCCACAGATTAAAATGACAGCTGTGCTGGAGACGGAGGCGCACAACCTCACTGAGGAGCGCGACAGCTTCAGCCAGGAGAACCAAACTTACCCACACGCGACTGGACAGCTGAACAATGCCAACTGCCTGTTTCTGTCTATACTACCTGAAGGACAGGCGGTTTCAGTGCTGATTTGCTTTTTTGTCTTGCTGACCGCCTTGTCGTGCTTTGTGAACGCGCTTACTCTGTTCGGCCTCGGACAGTCGGAGGAGTTTTCCTGGCAGCCGCGCTTTATCCTGCTCAAGAACCTGATTTTCAGCGACCTGGTGCAGACTGCGACCTTTGGCCCGGCGGTCATCCACTCACTAATCCAGCGCCGCACGATGGCGTTCAACGGATGGTGTTACGTTCAGTACTTTTTGGGTGGAGTCTCCGTCTTCTGTAGTCTCGTTACTATAACTTGCATGGCGTTGGAGCGATACATATACGTCTGTCATGCCATCCGGTACTTGCCAATTTTCACTAAGATCCGCCTGCGGGGTGTCCTGGGGGGAATCTGGCTGTACTCGGTTTTCATCGGCGTCTCTGAAATTGTGCTGCTGCACACCGGGAGAGGAGAGGAGGATGAAACGGTCACCACGGGGCTTCTGTGCGAGCCAGATGTTGTGGAACAGCACCTGGGGTTCCCCCGTGCCTCTGCAGTTTTTCGCAAAACCGTGGGCTCCCTCACCCTGCTGCTGTGTCTGCTGATACACGCGTTTTCCTACTTCAGAATGTACCAGGACGCGCGCAACGCAGTGATACCTTTCAACGCGGTTAACGTCACAGCGCGCAACACTGTGTTGTTTTACTGCGGGATGCTGTTCCTGCAGCTGCTGCCGTTGCTCCTCAAAGTCCTGTCGGACGCGCTGTGGGAGTTTAGGGCACCGGTGGCGATGATGGGACAGTCCTCTCAGTCTCCAGGCCTCTGCAAAGTGAAGACCACCCCCACGGCCACGGCGACCGCGCTTCATATATCGCTGCTGGTTATGCTCATAGTGCCGCCGTGCATTAACCCGCTGGTGTACGGACTGTGGAGTGTGGAGATGAGGCAGGCGCTGACCAGCAGGTTGCGGTCGTGGACAGAGAGAAGGCGGGCTAACGAGCGCGCGGCGGAGAGAATAAGACTGGAACACATGGCGCGTCGAAATGGAGCTCAGGCGGGATAAACCGATTTAAGAGATACAGCTAAACTGAACTACTGATGACAAACTGGATAGCACCAGGAGCAAACTAAACTTTCTTTCTGCTATTTATCTTACTTTTAAGACTCTAAAGCAGAGATGTCCAATTCATTTTACAGCCCAGTTTGTTCTTAATTGGGCCTAACAAGAGAAGCTCCCCTTTCTGTCAGTGTAAAGATGTTTAAATACACCTTTAATCCCATTTAATATAAAAAGAAGCGTCTTTTCTACATGATAAGAAATGCTGCTGCAGCAAATCAAAGAAATCTGTCAGCAAGGAAAAAAGGTTGTAGAAAATTACAGAAAAAGTTCTAGTAGTAATTGCAATAACAGGAGTTTTTTTTTTTTTTAATGAAATCATAATAATTAAAAAAAGATCTTTTTTTCCTCCATTGACTCTTTGTAAAAAAAAGAAAAAAAAAGAAAAGAAAGTGACAGTAGATGATGAAAAAATAACAGGAACTTTTTGTGTTTTAACTGTTATTGTTAATCTGTCACTTAGTTACTTGGGCATAGTGTGGATGGCATGGGGAAGGTCTTTAGTAGTAAGGAAGGTTTTTAAGTAGGAAAACCTGTAAAACCTTTGACAATACAAAAGTCTGAAGTCGATGCCCTCTGTGACATTTTCCGAAGCTGTTTAGTGAGTCGGATTGGAGTATTTGCCGGCTAACTCTGGCCCCCGGGGCTTATGTTGCACACCCCTGCTCTAAGGTAAGAGAGGCTGCAGCGGAGAACCAGGTAGCGTACTCCCCGTAACACCTGTGATGTGTGTCAGGTTGTGGAGCACAAGTCCCTGCAGTGATCGCGTTAGCATTTGATATTAAAGTAGCTTTGTGTCGTGTCGCTTATACGTGTGTTTATACTGTGTTCAAAAATATGACAAATGATGTGGCCAAATGCTGCAGGAGCTGAAGGACATCCTCTTTTTAAAGTAGCTGCAGTGCTTTCAGAAATATTTTGCGCTTTGTGTGGTCAGTCAGCAGGCTGGTGGCAACACCAAAGCATCAGTGCCTCACCATTGCAGACACTCTTCTTTAGGTCTGCACGCAAACTGTCACGCGGGAGCATTTTTGTACCGTGTTTTCCGTTTTTTGAAGCATATAAGCAACTTCAGATAGAGTTTTGATTTGCAGGCCAGAAATAACCTGATTACAGCACATTCTGTTTGAGTTGAAATTGTTCATACCACATTACAGTACCTAGCCTTCTCTTATATTTGAGCAGGTTTACCTCAGCAGAGAAAGAGCTGAAAGGGAATGGACCCTTCATTAAGTGTTCTTGTCATGCCCAAATGTACAATGTTGATAAAGAATTAAGAGATGTCTTTTAGGCTAAGCTACAGCTCTTGTGTATGAACAGGAAATCATCTGCAGATTCACACAAAGTCATCGGACAGCATTTCACTGTTCAGCAAGAAAGCGACTGTACCTGTGATTTGAAAATCTTGCAAGCCTGTATTTTATTCTTTATAGAAGAAAGAAAAGATATCAAACATATCAAAGCAGGCTGCGCTGTCATAGTTTCATGATGCAACAAATGTTTTCAGCTGGTAAAAGGTGTGGCCTGCAGGCCCGCCAGTTCAACGCCCACACTCGTTCACTACAAAGCCATGACTGTCTGGCTGAACTATGCAAGGCCTTTCTTTAAAAAGATCTGATATTTTGATATAATAATAATCTTATTTTTAGTTTAGTTTAGCTAACTGTGTAAGATGGGTTGTAATCTGGGGTTGTCAGAATCAAAAATATGAATCATGACTGAAAAAGATGTGAAGCTAAATTTATTAAAACCATTTTATTATAGACTGTAGGATTTAGTGGCAGCTAACAATGAGTTTACTAATGAGCTTTAATTTTTCCAAGGTTTACATGTAAAACTTTGGAAAAGTTTTCAAGATTGCATTCCAAAACCTTACATGTAATCAGGTGACTTAAAGTCAGCATTTTGGCTCTAAATATCTTTTGAGTGTATGTGGAAGAACTCATTTTTTGCTAACAAAAACATAAATGTTGACTGTGTTTGTTTGAAGGGTCGTTTTGCCACCTATCCTCCCTGTTTAACCAACAACAGCAGATTAGTTTTTTATTGCACTGCGGTTACATGTGTTGTAGCATGGCTAGTTTTTATGTGTTGTACCATTTCAAATGTGTCTTGACAAATTAGGAAACTGTGTCAGCTTATTTTCAGTAAGTGTTGTGTCTTTATGGCAAAAATACACTGAGAACATACGAATGCAAAGGAACTCAACAACAGACAGCTAAAGTTTAAAAAAGTGATGTCATCAACATTGCTGTTTCTTAATTTAAAAAAATGTCGGTGATAACCTTTAAAAATGTGGTCTTGCTTATAAAATGTGCTGTTGCGTACATGAATTGTTGCTACATTGTAAATCAGTCACATCCTAAATGTGTTTTTTTAATCAATCTTTTAGCCAGTTCAGCTGTTGTTGAAGATTTTTCAATCATAATTGTTAACTGCTGATTGTTGATATTTTAAAGTGAAATATTAATCCTCAAATGAGCAAGCGTAATTGATTTACACGTTATTCAATCATCACCATGTTCCTGTTATGATTTTCCAGCTTCAGCCTCCATACAGAGGCGTTGTGACAGTGTCTAATTATTGCTTGAACTATTTAGGACCTCCTGCAGGTCAAAACTGTAACTTATTTGGCAGTCAGATTAATCAAAGCACTGCAAGGTGTTCTCATATTGTGAAGATACTGTGAATTAATTTGTTACAGATGTATGTCATCTTTAAAAGGAAATTATTAAAATGGTTGAAAACAGCTGATCAATGGTCGTCTTGTGTCTGCATGACAAGCATGTGAAATTAACATATCTGTACGCTGACATTTTATAGGTTTTATACAGAGATCACTGACAAAAGAAGGCATTACTTAAATTAGTACATTTACCTCAATTCATGCAAGTTTAGCTTTTAAAGATGACTGACTGTTTAAGTTATTTGATTGTATGCAAATATTTCATGTAATTTTGTTACATAAGTATAAAGTTAAACAGATTGTATACATGCTTACAGTTGTGATGATTCTTAGCGAGTTGCACCTCAACCGGATGCTTTTGGTAGCCATCAACAAGCTTCTGGCATAATTCTGGCTCGATATTTAAGCCTATTTTACACCCGTAGGTTGGCCAAACTTGCTGCGGTCTCATGGTGTGCAGGTTAACATGTTTACCTTGCATGTAAACAAACCACAGTTTGAGATCAGAAAGCGACACAAGTTAGTTTGTGTACCCCCAGATACATGACAAGATTGTGTCAGGGTGGGGATGGAGTGGAAATCAAAATAGGGATACATTTGTTGGTGCAGTCCCTTGGAAAATAAGGGAGTAGCTGAAAGTACCTTCAGATGATTCCCTAAAAGGGCAAACTAATTTGATTGTCACAGCATTTCTGTTATAAAGCACTGATAATAAAATAAAGTCATTTTCCTTCTTGTTGGAGTGTCCAATAACACATAATAACTAAATGTTCATTATTCAGCTCCAAATCAACCCCTCTCTGAGATGTTCTTTCTCCCATGAAACTACTTTTAGTGGTTCATTAAGCAGTATTCAAACCCTCCATAAGGGAAGTGCTGAACTGAAGGTACAAGTTAATCATATGACACCCATGGGCGTCACACTACTTGTTGAGCCTGTCTTTTTCTTCCTCCTGGCGGGAAAATGACTTCAGCTGCCTGGCAGTCTGTGGCCCAGTTCCAGTCCAGCCTCTGCACCCCCCCCCCCCCCCCCTTCTTGAGTCATGTTTGTGGCTGAATGGATTCCTAATGAAAAGCTAGCATAAAAAGCAGGGGAAAACTTTGGCCCTTCAGGCAGAAATGGGATCTTGTAACTGTGTCTATAAATTATTGGAAAACTTGTTTTTAGTTTCATTTTGTTAAGATGATTATTTTTCCTGAAAAAAATGCTGTACTTCGTCTTCATCCTATTCTTATTCTCGGTTTTTAATATTAGCCTCCACAACAATAACAATAATAACCAAACAACTATCGAACACTTTTCAGGAAACTCTTACCAATTTCATTTTTTTACTGATTTGTATCTACAAAGGCTTTAAATTTGCTCTGTGCTGCACACAAAACAATAGCATGGTTTGATGGAGTGTAGTTCAGTAAATGATATGAGTAAGAGTAGAGTAAAAAGTAAACAACATTTAAAAATGCTGACTGGCACCTTTCAGCTATTTTAACCAGTAGACCAACCAGCTGTTTGATTGTTTTAACAGATAACTTTAAGTAATGCGGACCCACATTCCTTTGGACTTCACAGAACAGAAAGCCAAACATCCCAAACAGGTTTGGTGTATTACTGTGAAACACAGTAATTCTGCCCAGTTTTGACCTGTTTGAGATCAAATTGCAGAAGTTGACATTTCCCTTTTAAACAGTATTAGTCCAGCAGTGTTTACTGTAGCATGTTGTCCATACTTAGTTGTGAAAATGTCAGAATAGCTATTGTAGTTTGTTACTGAAGTACAAAAAAGAATAAGGAAGTTACCTATGTTACGTTGTCAGTAAATGTTCTGCTATTAATAATAGCATCACCGGTGTTTGAGAACTGAAGCATAAAAGAATGAGGAAGTCTCCGAGCAGTCACAAAAAGGGAACACACACTGTCACATTGTCAGATAAGCAGAGTTGCGTGCACTCCACCAGAGGACCCAAACTAATCAGCACCAGCCTTTGTATGAGTTTTTCTTTTTAAATCAGAGTTTTGTTAAAGCTTGGCTCTCTTTAAAGTCCCCATGGATGCTGCTGTGAATCGGCCAACCCGGCCACGCTCTTTAGACAGTGTAAGAAGACTGTCTACCCAAGGCTGCTTTGAGAACACCCTGAAGTTTATTTGTGAGTTTAAGCCTGGTGATGAGGATCAAGATATCAGCACGGGCTGCGAGCCGATATCAGTCACCCTCCCTGCACAGTGCAGTGTCTACCAATTGAGGCTCCGCATCTGTATGGAGGTATGTAAACCTGCACTGAGTGGTCTATTGTGCAAAGGATGTTTTCCTTTTATTCTCATAGACTGTGTTGGATGTAGTTCTGGGTCTATAAAGTGAAATCGATAGCGCAGTTCCCAAAACTAGTTTCTTTATAATGGAAGTATGGCGCCGCCATTGCGTGCAATAGGTCGGCAGCCTTATGAAATTTCCCCTTGTGGGACTAATAAAGGTATATCAATCAAGTTGGTGCTCTGGGGTGGGTGCAGTGCAGACTGGTCTGTTCGCAAAATAAATTCAAACTTAGAGAAGTCAATAAATGTGAGGTTAATGCTCACCTTAGTAAACAGAACACTGAGGGTACAATAAACAATAAAGTAGTATGATTAAGGATGTAGCAAATTCATTACAGTCAATAACCAAGTCCATACCTTGTTTGGGGTGGCTGCAGAGTGGGTCATCAAGTTGGTGGTTGAATACTCGGCTGCTTCAGTCTCCATGCCAAATATCCTCGGGCAAGGAGACTGGATCTAAGTTGCACTCTGATGCACCCACTGAATTTGTGTGAATGTTAGATAGGAAGCTCTTATGGAGGAAAAAAACATTTTAAAAAGTTTATAAGTGAATCAGGCACGTTGTCTAAAGCACGCAGGTAGACAAGTGCTATATAAGATACAGTCCATTTACCTTTGTGGTTGAATCAGGAAATACATTAAATATAAAAATACATTAAATATAAAAATAAAAATATACAAATGAAATATCTGTAGCTCTGTGCCATAGTCACCCTTTGTGGAAAAAGGAAGCAGCTAAAAGAGGTTTCTACGTTGCTTTATCGCCAAACCGTACATGGGAACTATCAACTGATTTAGCTGGCTTCTAAAATATTATGTACTTTCAGCTAAAAGGCAAATGTTAGCTAATATGCTAAACTAAGATTGCACGCTCATATGACATGGTATTGCAGAGTCCCACTAGCAGCTATTTACAGTATAGCTGTTAGTGTGCCTCATGCTTAAGCATTTACAGTACTGTTAAAAACTTAAGCCATGCCTCATTCTTTAAGGAAAATGTGAAATAGGTACAGTGATTCACTGAAATGTGCAAATATAAATGGAAATAGACTAAATAAGGCAGTATATAAGTTTGTACAACGCCAGTCTTTTTCATTTCTGTTACAAAGCCTTCAGTAGTTCTCCAGGTTTCTCCAGATTTGGATGTTAGCTTCCCTTTGTTCCATTATCTGTTGAGATGATCCCACACTGCTTCCATAATGTTGAGGTCTAGGCTTTGGGAGGCCAATCCATAATGTTTTCCTATCCAGGTATGTGTAAAAAAACAGAAAAATTTTACAAGAATTTCAGAAACCCTGGCGAAAAAAAATTATAAGGAAGCATTTTTTTTCCAAGATGCTGCCACAGTAGGCAGCTTGTTACTCAGCTCCCAGCTTGAGGTAACGCACAAATTTACCCGCCGTGGGATTAATATTATCTCATCTTATTGCTCTTTGGAGCAAAATATAATGAAACGATGGGGGGATCAAGACATTTTTTCAACACTATATTCAAACTACAGTAATCAAAAATTGTATGTATTTATTTTCTCATGTATATGACTCTATGCCTTCAGGCACAGGAGCAAAACTGCCACCCAGACCCTTTTGCAATATTGGACCCCGAGAAATACAGCCTGCTCTATGCCAGGGGTGGCGACTGGTATGAAGCCTACGATGACTGTCAGGTTATCAGGACATTAGACATTCCATGGTTACGTAATGACCCTCATTGCCTATCAGCACACATAATAGTAAAACCACCTGTGGCAGTTGATCCAGAGGAGAACGAGAAACAGCAGCAGTGCCTGACTTATCTGATCGGACATGACCTGGAGAAAGAAGCATCTGATAGACTTGGTGAGCTCACCTTCACCCGTCGGAAACTGGCATCTGCTAGGAAACAAGAGCTGAAGAAACGGGATGACAAGTTGTATGCCACAGAGCCTTGGATAACGCATACCGCCTTACCAGAAGAACTACAAGAATGGCAGAACAGAGACTTTCCTGTCACCTTCCACTACATAAGCAGGATCAGCTTCAGCATAAAGGCTGACCTCAGCACAACACCAGAACTTCTTCTTAAAGTTTTTGAAAGGGTGATGAATGACCGAGGGCTTAAATACGACGGGCCTGATAATCTCGTGTTGAAAGTTGCAGGCAGGGAGGAGTTTTTAACTGGAGACTACGCCCTGAACGATTTCCTCTGGGTGCGACAGTGCCTGAAAACCAACCAAGAGCTTCACCTCTTTGTTGTCCCTGTGTCGCAGCTTCCCTCAGAGGCTGTCAAATTTGTGGACTGGCCACTTGTTGATGGTTTTAGTGGCCAGTTCAGTTCCCACAATGATCTCAGCCTTAAAGGGAAGGATTTGGATGACATCTTCATGATATCCTTGTGGGACTGCAACAGAAATTTCAGAGTCAAATTGCTTGGATTTGATATCCCACAACTTCCAAGCAAATGCCCTCAGTCTGTTTATGTTGAAGCATCCATACTCCATGGTAACAAGGTCCTCTCTTCAGTGTCCTCCATTCCCAAGCCCTTTTCAGATGAAGTGCTGTGGAATGAGTGGCTGGACTTTGATGTTCTCCTTAGGGATCTGCCACGCGGAGCTAAGCTGGGTCTCACTATTAACGAAAGTCCTAGTGACATGTCTGCAGCAACAAAAGTGTCATCGCCTTCAAGCAACAAAACAATAGACTTGCTGAAAGGGAGAGGAAAAGTGCTCTACTTTGTCAACCTACTCCTCATAGATCACAGGTGCGGATTTTTTGTTTTTATTTAAGCAAAATATCTTTATAAACAGTATAAGGGAAAACATACATAAGCAGTTAGTTATAAAACTGTCATTTAAAAATCTCCGCTCTCCTGTCAAGTCATGCTTAGTTTGTAATGTTAGCCAGTTATTAATTAAGTATACCAATAATATCCAAAATTTGATACCATGGTAACACCACAAATCTGAGTAACAATGACAAACGTTTTACAAAGATAATACACACAAAAGTTGCATTGTTGGATGTTTATGCCATTTCAGTGCCCAGTTCTTGCACATGCTTATTTTCCATTTGGTGTACTACACCACGATATCGCGGCAAAGCATGTAATAGGCACGCAGGTCCGCCGTGTCCATTTCACGCTTTTCAGTACCAGCAGGGGGAGATAATATATTTAAAGCCATAAAGTCGCTAGTGACCAAGATATGATTAACCGATTAAGCTAGGTGGCTTATATGTATTACATGTAAATGTGTTAGTAATGTCCCGTGTAAATGCTTTCCCGTGATTATTTTTTTGTTGGCTTGAAATAAAATATCCCCCTCTGCTGTAACTGAAGTATACTGCAACTTCTGGATTCGTGTACATTTCCTGCTTTTGAGAGGCAAAGCATCAAATGACACGGTGGACCGGCGTGTCTATTACACGTTTTCCCGTGATACATTTCAGGCACCCACGAAACTTTAATATTTGAATAGGATGTTAGTATGGAATTTTAACAGGTGTGAAATTTCTGAGTTAGCCAAATGTCCTCCTTTCACAGTATCTGGACTAGAGTTACAAGTCTAATCAGTTCATGAAGTAGGTTGTTTGTAAGTAGGGACCCAGTCTTTTGCAACTGCTACAAATCCACGTGTGTCCATGTGCGTGGTTTTATTTACAGCTACAAAATGTTGATAACATTTGGGTAACTGATGCATATACTTGTGTGTATGCATGTGTTGCCAACCTTAGTGTCAACATTGGTTTTGAGATCTCTATTTATTATTCATTTATTAATTTATGTTTTATTTATTACATATGTGTATTTATTATTACTCCATCTGATGTCTTAGTTTGTGCTCTTATATTCTTCATTTGAGAGAACATCGAGACATTTCTTGCAGTACTGTAAAACTAACTATTATTTACACTGTGTTTCAACACGGGACACCACCTATCCCTCCAGGTCTGTTCTGAGCCAGGGGTCCTACACACTGCACATGTGGCCACACCCTGGCCTGGATGATGAGGCCATCACCTACCAAGCAGACAAGCTGTCAACTGCCACTAACCCAGACATAGCTGACTCCATGGCTATCAGCTTCCTTTTAGACCGCTACAGCTTTCCTGTGGTTGTCCCAAATACTGTTACCAACTCTGAATGTTCCAACTCCAGAGAACGTGGCACTGATGAATCTCATGTCCCCCCACCCTTGCCTATCAAAAGATATTCTTTGCCAGCAAACTCACTGAGTGACAATGTAACTCTCAAATCCCCAACTACAGCCATCAATACCAAAAAGCCATGCCTCAGAAGGTTTCGGGAGGAGAGTGTCCGCTATGCCTCCAGTCTACCCCAGTACTTGCGTAATGTTGACTGGATGAACCGCAATTCGGTCGAAGATGTCCACTGGCTACTGGGATACTGGCAACCCGAGGAACTGGATGTAACAGTGGCATTGGAGCTACTAAGCATGGATTTTGCAGACGAGTTTGTCAGGAGACTGGCAGTGAAGAGACTGGAGAGTCTGTCTAATGATGATGTGCTGAAGTATTTGCTTCAGCTTGTGCAGGTATGTGTTTATATGAAAATAGATAAACAGATTCATTCATATTGCCTGACGTGCAAAATGTCACCCGAAATAATTAAACTACTATAAGCGACCTGTTTGGTTTGCAAAGTGAATCTGTCTTTATTCCACTCCCCATTCTATTGAACAACAGGACTGTATGTGCTTTTTAAAATTACAATTACAATACATAAAACAAATCATGATGACTGCTAATGTAAACTGGTAAACGATTTCCTTGAAGCCACAGACTTGTTTCAAAATGTTCTCTTAGAGTCTGTGTGGAATGCATCACCAATGCAATGACATTTATCAGATTTTATTGGTTACATTAGACATCATCCACTTATCCATCTCTTCTCTGACAGCTTTCATTTTGCTTCATGTTTTATTTTCCCTTTGACCCTTACTCCAAGATGCTTCCATTCATTTCCACATTTCTGTTCTGTTCTTTTTCATAAGGCCTAACATTCACCTTTTGTCTAAGTCAGTGTAAATATCCAGTAGAATGTGAACACATTTAACCATTTAACCATCCCCCATCCCACTATTTAAGGATATTTGTAAAATCACTTAAAATGACTATTAAAGTGTGACAATGACCTTTTCCTTCACCTTTAACTCTTACAGATCCTAAAAGTGGAACCTTACCATGACAGTTTCCTCGCTCGGTACCTCATCCAAAGAGCTCTGCGGGTGAGTCACGAAGCATCCACTGTGACTGCAGTGTACTGACATGTGCAAAGTCGTCAGCAGAATATAGTTTTGCCAGACAAAATTATTATTTTTTGTCTTTTTCTAATGAAGAGAGACAAAACAAAACCTACTTAAAGAAACTAAATAATCACTTGCAGTGGTGGCTGGTGGTGAGAATGGGTGGGTGGGCTAACAAATACAATTCATAGACGGCACTGTAGCAACCGCAGCATCACATCCCTGGTTCCAAGTTACAGCCACATGTTGTCATAGTAACAGTAACAAAGACTATAGAAAAATATCCAGAATGAGCTAAGGCTAAAAAATGTACTCTCTTACACACACACACACACACACACACACACACACACACACACACACACACACACACACACACACACACACCTTCTTACTAGATATTTTTGTACTAGGGATGGGTTTTAAAAAATCAACTTCCCAATTCAAATGAATTTTAAATAATCTGATATTGATTCCTTAAATCCTTAAATTACATTTTTCAAATAGAAATGTATTTTGCCGTGTATGAGACTTGCAAGAGGTTGACAAGAGAAAGCCATGCAAGAGTTAAGTGACCTGGTGCCACAAGCCTAAAGGCAGATGTTTGGCAGCTGTATTTGGATTCAAGAACTGTGAAGACAGCGAAGAGTGGACAAAAGCAAAGCCATATGCAAGGCGTGCAAAATGGAGGTGAAATACTGTGGAAAATACCACAAATCTCAGGAAAAAGTAAAAGTTGAATAAAAGTTGCAATATTGTAACTGCTTTAGAATCTGTTGTTAATTTGGAAATTAATAAATTTAATTTACAAAGTTTAAAGGGTTCTTTGATAAATGATCATAATTATAATATTTCTGACTGAGTCAAAGTCGAATTGAGTCAGGACCTTGTGAATCAGAATGGAATCAGCTCTATTCTGTACACATCAGCATGTCATTTTTTCATTGCTCAGTGATGCCAGAAAAATCAATTCAAGCTCTGTGGGATGCACTCCAGAGTACGAGGCGGTATTCACAGCAAAAATAATGGTCATTATAGAAGAGCAACAGGCAACAGGAAGAAAGTGTGCTACAGTCATTTAAGGAGAGAGAGAGAGAGAGAGGGAGAGAGAGAGGTGTCGGACGCACTGTCATCGACCTCTCTGGGCCAGATCAATCAATGGTGTTAACCATTAGGTGATTTTTGGACCCTCGTAAGATGACCTCTTATTCTATGCTGATGCCACAGGGATGTATTTGTGTTAATTTCAATGTTTCAGAAACAGTGCTCTGAAGTTTTTTCTTAGTCAGCATCTGCAAAAATGACATTGCAGACTTCCACACTGCTGTCCAACACCACCATCTCACCTTTTTGGTTGTTTCTGCTTATCACTGGGAAATGTTTCCTTGGGATAACTTTACTCAAACTGCAGAATTGAGCCTGTTGAGAATTGAAGCATTATGGTACCACTTAGATAATATAAAGCCCCGTTAGGTTCTATGTTTGTGTGCCGGTCCACAATAACAAACAGTGTTTGACTCTCTAGAATCTGCACAAGAATGCTGATGTTTTGTGGTCAAATCCGATTTTATAATTATACTATACAAAAGCACTAAAGTAGCTCCCAAATTTGATTGGCTCACAGCTTATAAAAAGCTTGTGACAAGCTTAATCATGGATCTGATTTTCTTTCTTTCTTTTTATTTATCTATTGTTGTATTTTCATTCACAATAGTCATAAAAAGGTCAGGTTCTTGTGTGAATAAAAATAACACCTTTCATTTAAAAGTTTTTCTTTTTTTAGGTGAGTTTAATAAAGGTTTCAGTCTGCTGGAACATTAATGAATGTTTTTACACCAGTAAGATGTCGACTGCGACCAGATCTGTTTCACGCTCTCTGACTCACTCACATCTTTCACTGCAGAGCAAAAGAATCGGACACTTCTTCTTCTGGTACGTTCGCAGTGAGGTAGCAGGGTGTCCGTATTTCCGACAGCGCATGGCTGTGATTCTGGAGGCCTACCTGCTGGGCTGTGGTCAGGCCATGCTCGACAGCTTCACCCAGCAGGTCCAGGCGGTGGAGGCCCTGCAGGAGGTCGCTGTCATCATTAAAAACCTGTACCCTGACAAGACCAACCTTGATTCTACAAGTAGGGAGCATAATTTTTCTTAATTAATATATCAAAATTTTATTTTTAAAAAGCTAAAAGTATTTAATTTAGTTTTATTTCACTGGTTTTTACTGAATGTTTTATCATGGTGCAGCATCTCTATCAGATTCAGGTCAGGACTTTGACTAGGCCACTCCAAAGTCTTCATTTTGTTTCTCTTAAGCCATTCAGAGGTGGACTTGCTGGTGTGTTTTGGATCATTTTCCTGCTGCAGAGCCAAGTGCACTTCAGCTTTTTTTTGTTTCAGAATGTTTAGTAGACAGCAGAATTCATGCTTTCATTTACCACAGCAAGTCTTTCAGGTCCCGAGGCAGCAAAACAGGTATATAACAGGTACATAACATGTTGTCCCAAAAGTCTTGGGGCTCATCAAGATGTTTTCTGGCAAAACTGAACAAGCCTGTATGCTCCTTTTCATCTAGGAACTTCACTCTGCAGGTAATTTTTGTCATGCCATCTCTCACCTAACACATTTTTAACATTAACAAAACTTGATCAATTCCTAAAAGAGTGAAAATACATTTTCAAGAGCTTAAAATAGAGTGCATATAAAGAGTCATAAAAAATATTCAGATTAATTAAAGACCGCAAGGATGCAGATTTACCTGTTTTGTGTTTGTTTGTTTGTTTGTTTGTTGTTTTTTAATCAAAAAACACCCACTCATCCTTGAATCCGAATTACTCTGGAACACAACAAAGACCGTTTCTTTGGAGAATTCATTTTTTAAGATAGAATTTTAAATTGGACCTATTATACTTTCCTTTATTTTCTGTTATATAATACTCTCATAATTCAGGTTTTAAATGTAAGCTCCACGGGCTTCTCAGTAAAGGTCCTTGCATCTGAATGCAAGCTGAAATACTTTCCTTGTTTTTATGTTCTTGAATGGTGCGTGACAAAAGCATTTCTTTTTGGAAAGGCCATTTTTAAGATGGATCTATTAAACTTCCCTCTATTTTTACCTCTGCCAAGGAGTTTATGTTTGTGCTAGCGTTTAGGTGCACCCATGTCATTCTGTCTGTAAACACAATACAACTCCTCTCTGGCTCTGCTGATGTCATGTAGGTACATTTAAAAAAAAACAAAAAAAAAAGAAAAGAAAATGAAATTCATTAAAAGTAAATCCCTTCATACTAAACACAGTCCAGAAAGTGAGCTACCTTGGCAGAGGCACTCTCTGAGTGCTTCTTGTTAATTGTGGTTATTTTTTTATGTTCTTACATGTTATTGTTTCCAAGTTACTACATTATTATTTATCTACCAGCTATAGAAGGTTAGCAAAGCTTTGCATGTAACTTTGAATGTACTTTGGAAAAGCTTCTTCCAGCTGGCCTCGTGTTGAGTTCCATTTTAATATACATGAAGAAATCCCATCTGTGTATGGTTAAGTATGGCTGGGTTCCTGTATGTAGATGAAGTAGTGCTGCACACCTGGTGTTCATCAGCTGATGAATAACAGAAGCTCTATCCCTACCTAGGCTTTGAGAAAGACATCCTTGAAATGCATTAGATGTTTTTATAGCAACTTTTCAAAAGCCAAGAACTCTAATCCCCAAAAGCAGCTGTTGTTTCACTGTTAAACCACTTCACTAAATTATATCTGTTGATCTTGTTGTAGCTCCCCTCCGGCTTCAGGAACTTCTTAGAGACAGTAACCTGCCAAATGAATTCTTGCTGCCCTTTGACCCTCGCATTAAATGTGGAAGGATCCTGGTAAGCTTTGCTGGCTTTCTGTCTCTATTTGTACATTGAGCTTTAGGGTTATGTGAAAGTGTGGTGAATAAAAAAATGTTGGGTATATTTTTATATATTGCATTTGAGCATTTTGTGTGTGGTTTAGTCTTATATTCTAAGTTTACTATATCCATTATTTATAAACAATGCAAAAGGTTGACCTTTTCATCAAAAGGGCAACCTCTTTGTGATGATGTTTCAGGTTAAGAACTGGAGACAAATAGATGTGCACATTACTTGGAAGGACGAGAATATGACAGACACAACTTATACGTTGTATGATGATAACACAAAGCTGGTAGCAAAAAATCCCAGGAATTAGACCTCAAGGTCCCCTTTTAGGATCAAGTTTGAGAAAATTTAGGATAGTCAGGCTTGTAGTTTTGTACATAGTTGAGGAAATGTTATCAATTTCTACAGTAGAATTATTATAGTTGACCATTGTGAATTCCTCCTTGGCCTGTTTTTGTTTTTTTTGCATCAAATTTTCTGTCTGCTTCATATAATTCAAGTATAATTACTTACTTGAACTTTTCTTCAACATAAATTTGTTACTTTTGTTACAATAAGTACACTACAGTAAAGTAGCTATATGTAATCTTTTGTTGTTGTTGTTGTTGTTGTTGTTGATTAAATCAAAAAGGCTGTGATAAAGAAAAATATCCCACACAAACAAAACGGTCTGCTTTACTTCTCTCTGATGTAGCTCAATAAATGCAAAGTAATGGCCTCAAAGAAGAAGCCTCTGTGGCTGGAGTTCTCTCCCATGCCATCGCCTACCTCTGCCACACCTGTTGGAATAATCTTCAAAGAGGGGGATGACCTCAGACAGGATATGCTGGTCATTCAGGTCAGACAGATCTTTTGTTGCTTTGATTACTTGAATTCTCTTCCTCAAATAAGAATACTGATTTTTTTGTGAATATATTTCCTACATGCTTGGAAAAAGGTGAATATACAGTACTTCATACTTCCATCATACGGTACTTCATACTTATCTGACCAACCCTTATATTTAAAATTCATATAAATAACTACGTATCTTTTTCTGCGCTGCTCCTTTATTTGTCCCTCAGGGCTCAATTCTTGGACCAGTTCAATTTTTCATTTTTTGTGTTGCTCCTAGGTTATATACTTAACAGGTTTGGTATACCCAAAATACACAACTTTACTTTTCTGCTAAAAAAAAACTCAACAGTCTATCGTAGTTTTACATCAGGTTGAAAAGACACATGAATGTTTGCATATTTCTGTTTAGGCACTGGTTCTGATGGACTCCATCTGGAAGGAGAAATCCCTGGACCTCAATCTTGTTCCATATGGCTGCATCTCCACTGGACACAACATAGGTATCAGCATCAGTGTGCTTTAATAGTGTCCACAGTTGGTACTGGATGACTCTTTTTAGTAGTGGTTGTTGAAGTTATACTTAATATAATTTACTAATCAGTTATAATAATCAGTTATAAAATACACACATTCTGTACTTAAGTAGAAGTACAGATATTGGTGTTTTAAAAATACTCCAGTAAAAGCTGAATTACTCATTTAATGCCTTTACTCAAGTAAAAGTGAAAGAGTACAGGCTCTGAAATGTATCTGCTATATTATTGTAATACAAAAATAATATTAGTACATGAAGATAAAAATGTTATTCAAATCTAAATTCTACTTCTTCATCATCATCTCAATCTGTTATTTAGGACACAAGCAGTGAAAGAGAAAAGAAATAAATGGGGCTGATCTGTTGTAGTGGCTCAGCGTGGGGAAAATACTGACAGCCCACAATGATTTCTAATGTCAGCTCCAGTAGATTTTCTTAGTGGACAAGCTGTGATCAGCGGACATGCAGATCACAGCTCTGAGGTTACTCATAATGAATATGTTGCCCAAATTAGTCATCTTATGTAAGCTTTACTTAAGGCAACTGAGAACTATTTAGAACTAATTAAGTGTGCCTATGCCAAGAGGCACACTTATTACTATTCGTCGGATTTATTATTCTTTTTATTAAGTGTGCCTATGCCAAGAGGCACACTTATTACTATTCGTCAGATTTATTAAGTGTGCCTCTTGGCATAGGCACACTTAATAACTTATTACTATTCGTCAGATTTATTAAGTGTGCCTCTTGGCATAGGCACACTTAATAAAAAGAATAATAAATCTGACGAATAGTAATAAGTGTGCCTATGCCAAGAGGCACACTTATTACTATTCGTCAGATTTATGCTGCTTATTAGGTGTAGTTTATTTTCGTTGTGCTGACTTTTTACAATCAGTTACAATAACTCGTACTCCGTGCTAGCTAGCACGACGGAGTTTCTATACAGCTGTGTGCGCGCTAAGTTACTGATGTTGAACTTTATTTTATTCATAAGGGTTAGTTCGTAGAGTTGCCAACCGTTCCGTACAAACGGAATTGTCCTGCATTCAGAGAAAATATTACGCGTTTCGTATTGAGCTGAAAAGGAACACAGTTTGTCCCGTACTTCAGGTAGAACGGAAGAAGACACAAAGCTGGATTTATTCTGGCGTTACGCAGCCTCCCCTGTCATTCGTTGCAACTTCAATCATGAAACTGATCAATGATCGGCTTTTCTCTCGTTTGTTTATCGCGCTAAACAACAGCAGCACGTTTAAGTTTGATCAGCTGTTGTTAGAATTCATTTGATTTTAATTTCTAGTATCAGCTGATGTTTGCTGGAGCCACAGCTGAAAAAAGGGCTGGTCCAAACCAGGAGATGTCCTTACTAAATCATCAGAGCTGAACTGGTGATGGAGAAACAGGTTTACCTTTTAGGTGACATGAATGAATTGAAGGGAAGTTATGAACTGTTTCTGAGAGACAAATAACACCAAGCTCCTTTTCAGGCGAGAATGTAGTTGTGTAAACTTCAAATATCTGCTGGTTTTATCAAGACATCCCATATTAGCAACAGTGCTCTGACGACGTCGATGCTGCCTGACAGCTAGCCGGCTAGCTAGCTAGCTAGCGCACTTGGCTGAAGAGCGACCCGGGCTGCCTTATAGTGACGGCGGGGCACTCTGGTTTAAGCCCCCGGTCTGCCGCAAGGACTCTATTTCTCAGCTGGACTTATTTTTCATTTATATGGGCTGATTATTCATTTATTCGTTTTAGTAACGGTACAAACAGTAAAAGGTGGTTGTCCACATGCTGGTCGATGTGGAAAAATAACTGAGTTGTTTGGTGGTGGCTAATGCAGAGCTCCAACAGAGGACAGCTAGCCACCGGTGTATGACAGAAAGGACATGCAGGAAAAAGAGAGATGCGAGGCGGCCGCCGATCAACCGGTGGTGGCGAGAGCGTCGTGTGATCAACTGATCAGTGATCGGCTTTTCTCTCGTTTGTTTATCGCGCTAAACAACAGCAGCACGTTTAAGCTTGATCAGCTGTTGTTAGAATTCATTTGATTTTAATTTCTAGTATCAGCTGATGTTTGCTGGAACCACAGCTGTAAAAGCGGCTGGTCGAAACCAGGAGATGTCCTTACTGAATCATCAGAGCTGAACTGGTGATGGAGAAACAGGTTTACCTTTTAGGTGACATGAATGAGTTGAAGGGAAGTTATGAACTGTTTCTGAGAGACAAATAACACCAAGCTCCTTTTCTGTGTAGCTGACAGCTGGTAACTGTGCAGGTGCGGATCTAGCAAAGGTTTTGCCAGGGGGCCAGGCATTACTAGGGAAAGGGGGGCACAAAGATATACTTTTCTTTCTTACTCTCATATAAAATATTTAGCTTTTATTAAATAGTTATCTGCATCTTACAACCAAAGTTTGTATAATAATACACAAGACTGGCTGTAGACCATTATTTTTACACAGAACACTGTGTAAAAATAACAAAAAGTGAATGCAAAAGTGCATAAATATTTATTTTACGTGTTTGATGTGTGTGGCGGGGCGTGGTCTGCAGTGCCGCTGCAGGGGAGGTGGACCCACCTGAGCAGCATCTGCAATCACGCCTCTCAGGCGTAAAGTCTGTGCTCTCTCGGCTGTTTTTTGGGTGTGTGTTGGGTTGTGAGTTGAAAAGCTACAGCCGGCTGTGTGGGTACACCAACCATGTGTGAAAAGTGGTCCATAACGTAATGCTTCAAAGCGTGTTCATGCAAACATTGTCGGGTCTGCCGTGGTACAATGGGACTTCTGCTCATGAACCTCTGTGCACAGCGTCTGCAAATCGGGGCTGTACAAAGTCACTTCATCTTTACACAAAACTGTAAGCTGTCATCTGTGAGGCGTGAGCAGTGTTTGTTTTTACCATAGTTCATGGTGGACAATGGCTGCTCTGCTGAGTTTTGCTCTCTGTAGCCGTATGAATGGCAAACTACACTGATTAGCAGCGGCATAGGCACACTTAAAATTTCTTCTGAAATTTTCGCTTTCTAGTTAGATTTTACACTATATAAAGACTGAATTCAGTGGCTGAATCTAAGCACCGTCAGTTCATTTGTAAACGAATGTCTGCTACACTTGATGTAACCCAAGATCCACAGTGGCTGACCACCACAGCCACTGTGTTTCAGTCCAACACAGTACTTTACTGTGAATTCACCACATTAATACAAGGTAACCTGTTTATCATGTGCAAAACTACCCAGAATTTTCATGCAACATTTCAATAACACAAATTTGCTATGCTTAGTTTGTTTTGCAGGACGTTTCACAAAATTAAAATACATAAATTATCAAAACACATCACATACAAATCCAATATGTGACTAAAATTATGACATCACAAGTAAGCATTAAATTTGCAGTTTATCATTTGTCACTGAGCAGTCCTTACAGCTTACATCTTTTTCCATGAGTGAAGTTAGCTCTCAATGTTTTCTCTTCCTGGAAATGCAGTAGACGAAGCAACAAACTGTTTGTACGTTTGTTGAGCTGATAGAAACATTGTAAAAATGTTATGTGTTGTAGAAACAGTTCTCCCTTTATGCACCATTGCTATTAGCTAGATGCTGACTACAACATAAAGACACCGGCACTTGTTCCGTCCCACTTAACCCCCGAATATAAACGCTATAAATGATACCGCTGAACCTAAAGTAACGAGCCTGTTCTGAAAATGTAAGGAGCAGAAAGTATAGACATTTGTTTAAAAATGTAAGCAGTAAAATAAACGGTCAGAAAAATAACCAGAAGAGAACAGAATACCGCTTTATTGTCACTGTGTATATAAACAGTCAAATTCAATTCAATTTTATTTATACAGCACCAAATCACAACAATGGGTTCCTCAAGGCGCTTTATATTGTAAGGTAGACCCTACAATAATACATACAGAGAAAAACCCAACAATCATATTACCCCCTATGAGCAAGCACTTTGGCGACAGTAGGAGGTTGAAATAAATAGCAAACAGGAGACATATAGATAAATATTTACAAAAAAGAGAAAATTACACATTGGACAGTTGTAGGTGAGTCTGGAGGTGTGGGACCTGATTGACCTGAGGCCCCAACCAGAGGGCAGCGGGTTAAACTAGTGGTGGGCGGGGTGCAAGGGGTCACCTGTGATGCCCCTAGTTTTCCTAAGACGGGAGGATCTGGTGATGGTCTCCTGGAGTGGCAGAGGGCAGCCAATGATTTTTTGGGTGGTGTTAATTACCCTCTGCACAGCCTTCCTGTTCTCAATAGTGTCCCCTGCGTAACAAACACCCAGGCAGCAGGAGAGCACGCTCTCCACTGTGGAGCGGTAGAAGGCCAGCAGCAGCTTCTGGTCCAGGTTATTCTTCTTTAGGACACAGAGGAAGTGCAGCCACTGCTGGGCCTTCTTTACCAGGGTGTTGGTGTTGTTGGTCTAGGTGAGATCAGCGGAGATGTGGGTGCCAGAAACCTGAAGGTGGAGACAGATTCCACCTTTTCTCCATTTAAAATGAGAGGGGAGTGGATCCATCTCTGATCTGTAAACGGAACAGAGAACAATCTAAAGCTTAGAATGTCCAAAACGTACAAATTGGACTCGTTCTTTTATTATATTTGACCTGAAATAAATTCATATTTCAGGTCAAATAAATAAATTCATCATGAAAGTGTTTACGAAAGGCAGGGCCTAAGACATTTTTATAAGACTTTTCACAATCACAGCTATCGCCCCAAATTTTTATTTATACATGTTGTTATGGGGTTTTCTGTATAGTATTTGATCAATTTACCAATTTAACCTATGACCAGTTTACTATAATAAATTATGTAACATGCCTGCTTATTGGACTGTGGGAGGGAAAAAAGCACCCACCCACATGGCACAGGATCAACATGCAACCACTGCACCTGCACAGTGTCATGTTTTTTGTAACAGTATTTTGTGAGAGGGTTTTTTCCCCCTGGAATTAGGTTTCTGTGTTTGAAGTTTAAAACACATGTTTAAAGGTGAAGCACAAAATGAAAATGTCCTTGTCATCAGGTATGATTGAGATTGTGAGGAATGCAACAACGATCGCTGCGGTCCAGAGGAGCCAAGGAGGAGCAACTGGAGCCTTCAAAAATAATGCTCTGTTTGAGTGGCTCAAGTCCAAGTGTCCACTCCAGGAAATTGTGAGTAAATCAAAAGCAATCGCAGGTCCTTTCTGTTGTTTCCCTCAGTAATAAGTAAAAAAAAACAACTAAAACATGAAACTGTTGTGACTTCATTTGACTGCAGCACTTCAAGAACGTGGAGAGATTTGTGAATTCCTGTGCTGGTTACTGTGTGGCCACATATGTACTGGGTATAGGCGATCGACACAATGACAACATCATGATCAGAGAAGACGGTAAGCAGCACAAATCACTGAAAACACCTTATTGGCTACTGTTATCACATGTTATTTACTGATTTGTTATTATCCTCTTATGATATGACAGATGCTTTTTGTCCTCTAAAACAAGCTGCATGATAAAAT
This sequence comes from Pelmatolapia mariae, assembly GCF_036321145.2. Classification (NCBI taxonomy): domain Eukaryota; kingdom Metazoa; phylum Chordata; class Actinopteri; order Cichliformes; family Cichlidae; genus Pelmatolapia; species Pelmatolapia mariae. The sequence goes on along the minus strand of NC_086244.1, from coordinate 39,487,424 downwards.
GAATTCATGAATGAACAAATTAACTGATAATTCGAAAAATCTGAAGTAATCTTGCCTCTCAGGGAACTTGTTTCACATTGACTTCGGACACATCCTGGGTAACAGGAAGCACTTTCTTGGCGTGAAAAGGGAGCGAGCACCTTTCGTCCTCACACCTGACTTCCTGTATGTCATGGGCAGGGTCGATGGTCGCAACAGCCTCTACTTTCAGCGGTTTAGGGTAAGATGGCTTTATTATTTGTCCAGCTTTGCATGAAAATGTTTTAACGGGTCCCATAAATAGTCAGCTTCTCGGTGGATTTCAACCTTTTACCTTAGTAATTCGCTGTGGCAGTCAGGCTGAAGACGTTAGTTCTCTTAGTTCTTTTGTCCATAAAGAGCTGTCCAAGGTAAGCGTAGAAGGAAAAGTTCAGAGAAATTATCCATCGATCCATCCATCCATCTTCCGCTTCCGGGGCCGAGTCATGGGGGCAGCAGCCCAAGCAGAGAAGCCCAGACCTCCCTCTCCCCAGCCACCTCCTCCAGCTTGTCTGGGGGATCACCAAGGCGTTCCCAGGGTCCTGGGTCTGCCCTCCTCCTGGTGGGACATGCCCGGAAAACCTCACCCAGGAGGCATCCTTGTCAGATGCCCAAACCACCTCAACTGGCTCTTTTCGATGTGAAGGAGCAGCGGCTCTACTCTGAGACCCTCCCAGATGGCTGAACTTCTCACCCTGTCTCTCAGGGAGAGGCCAGCCACCCTTCGGAGGAAGCCCATTTCTGCCGCTTGTATTCGCGATCTCGTTCTTTCGGTCACTACTCACAGCTCGTGACCATAGGTGAGGGTAGGGACGTAGATCGACCGGTAAATTGAGAGCTTTGCTTTTACACTCAGCTCTCTCTTCAACACAACAGACCAGTGCAGCGTCCGCATCACTGCAGCCGCAGTGATATATCCGTCTGTCGATCGCCCGCTCCCTTCTCCCGTCACTCGTGAACAACACCCCAAGATACTTACACTCTTCTACTTGGAGCAAGAACTCGTCCCTGACCCGGAGTGGGCACTCCACCCTTTTCCGGCTGAGGACCATGGCCTCAGATTTGGAGGTGCTGATTCTCATTCCCACCGCTTCACACTCAGTTTACGAACCATTCCAAAGCGAGCTGGAGGCCATCACCTGATGAATCCCACAGAACCACATCATCCGCAAAAAGCAGAGATGAGATTCTGAGACCACCTAGGTGAAGGCTTTCCGCCACTCGGCTACACCTAGAAATCCTGTGCATAAAAATTACAAACAGAATCTGTGACAAAGAGCAGCCCTGGCGGAGCCCATCACCACCTAGGAACGAATCCGTCTTATTGCCGGCTATGTGGACCGCCCCTCCGCGAATCGCTACCTTATCATGGTGGGGGGGTTTGTGTGTCCCAGGGATCCCAAGGGCTATGTTGTCTGGGGGCATTTAGGCAAATTGGTCCTGGGTGAGGGACCAGCCTGAGGGGGAGTGCCTGGTGGCTGGGCCTTAGTCCATGGGGCCCGGCTGGCCTCACCCTGAAAAAGGGACATGGGCCCATCTTCCTGCAGGCCCACCACCCGCAGGAGGCGCCGTAGGGGTTGGGTGCATAGTGAGCTGGGTGGCAGCCAGAACCGGAGGTGTCCTAATACCAAGACAAGACCAAGAAATTCTAATTTCCTGGTATAATTCAAACTTCATTCAATTTTGTTCAATGATGAAAACATGCAGTCGAGGCCCAACTCCAACAAAATAGACCTAAATAATGGGACAAAATTCTGATGTGTGTTCCTCTCTCTTAACAGAATGCTTTTAATTGAACCCAAGAAGCTCTGTTTTGATCTCATCTCAGTACAAAAATATAATTCTGACTTCTGGCTTATCCATGCAGTCTTTATGAAACTGCAGGCAGGCTGCAGTGTTCTGATTTAAAAGCAGAGGCTTTCTCCTTGCTGACCTGCCATTATTAAGACTTTTGATTCATGCCAATTGAGTTTATTCCAGATATTTTCTGAAGTACACACACACACTAATTAAAAACAGCCTGATTCTTATTTTGGATACCACTTTTAGAATTATAGAAAAAATCTCAACTTCAGCTGTCTTTATTGTTTTATCTTTGCTTTTCTTTATTATTCTATCTTTTCTTGCCTCCAACACCCACATTAGGACACCTGCACAGAAGCATACCTCTCCCTGCGCTCCCACTCTCGTCTGTTGGTGACTCTTTTCTCCCTCATGCTGCTCACGGGCATCCCAGAGCTGAGTGCTGCAGAGGATATGCGCTACTTGCGGGTGGCGCTCCAGGAGGAGCAGAATGAGGCAGATGCCAGGGAGCACTTTCTCCAACAAATCTCTGAGTGTGAGAAGCTGGGCTGGACTGTGCAGGCCAACTTCTGGATCCACATGATGGGAGGCATCAAGTAGACTAATGCATTCTGCTCTGCCTTAAAAATAAGTGAACGTTTTTCTGTGGAAGCTTTTTAGTTTTACAGAAGGTGTATTTTTTATATTTATGTAATATCACTGACCCTTGGGCTGTTTTTACAGGAAGTAAGGGGGTGGGAAACTGTTGTGCATAAACAATGGACATCTGTCACAATTACAGTGTAAATACTTAGAATCTGCTGTTTATTGTAAATTGTAACATCTGTAGAAGGGTTATAATTGTCATATAATACTCAAATAAAAACTAGGCTCTAAAAAAAAGAAAAACTGAAAGGATATGGTGTATAGTTTTATATATTTTAATATTGATCAGATCTCTGAATGGAGGAGCAGGTCACTGTAGTTTTTCCCAACTGAGATATTTGTGCCTATGAATAAATGATAAGTTAGATTACTTTTCTTCAGTCTGAATTGTTTGGGTAAGGTAAATAGAATCATGCATGCTGATAGAATAAAGCAGGTGGAGTAACATACACGTGGGAATCAGTACATAATACTTGACTGCTGGAAGACTGATGACAAAAGTCTAAACAACACAATATGACAGAGCTGTTGATCCAGCAAACGCAGCTCATCTTGTATGTAATTGCACTGTTAAAATGGCAACACTGAATTATATTAAAATTCATTAGGGACACCTCTACAAATTATTTCAGGAACATGTTTTTTATAATAGCCCATGTGTAACAGTTACAGCCAAGATGAGTCAAATGCTGAACACATGGATGCCAAGTCCAAATTATGGGATACAGAAGTCCAAGAAAACATGAATACACAGTAAAAAAGAATTTTAAAAAAATTAGAAAAAAGGAAAATACACTGAACAATAACTAGACTAGAAAACGCTCCAGCCACAACTAGAACAAGACTATCTGGCAGAGACAGAATGGATCCATTTCTTCCTATTATTAACATCAGCTTCTGACCCCACCATCCATATGTTGCAGCAAAAATTGAGATAAGAGAGATAAGATCACATTTTTTCTTCTGTTGATCACTTTACGTGTATCAATGGGAATTAACAGGAGTGTGGTCTTCTGCTCCTGAAGCCACCCTGCTTCAGTGTATGATATGTTGAATGCTCAGAGATGCTCTTCTGCACACCTTGGCTGCAACAAGTGGTTATTTAAGAAAACATCTCTATAAACTCCATAGATGTTTGTATGGGAAAATCCCAGTAGATGAGCAGTTTCTATAAAATATAATTAAAGTCACTTACATCACCTTCCCTGTTCTGATTTTCGCTTTGAGCTTCAGCAGGTCAATTTGACCACATCTACATGTCTAAATGCACTGCTGCAATATGATTGGCTGATTAGATATTTGCATTATCGAGTCATTTAAAAGGTGTACCTATAATTAAGGAGTTTAAAAGGTGTACTTCTCTCTGCTGGATTTGATCTGAGAGAGGACAATTTCTATGACAGGCTTCAGACCACGATTCACAACACTGTGTGAAAGACTGCAAGACAGTATAATTGTTCCAAAGCAGAGCAACATTTGATGTATTTGTATTTGTTCCTTTTATCATAATTTATGCATTCTGCCTTTGCATGTAACTATATTCTACCTATATCTAACTGGATTTGTTCTCTATTCTGTTGATCCTTTAGTAAAGACTCTTGTTACTTTTTCTCTTTTTCATCCAATGTTTTTTTCTTTGCTTCTCACATTGTTGTAGTTTTTTTTAGCTGATAAGACATAAATAAATGTAAGAGCTGCAAAGATAGTCCTTGATAGTAACTATATGGCCCGATGGACCCTGTTGGCCTGAAATCTTTTTTACTCTTTTCTTCCTCTTTCTCTTTTCATCTCACATGGAGTAGTGGGCTGGGCTTCACCCTCACACCTGCTTTCAATTCAATTCATCAGTCTTGCAGTATTTAAGATCGGCTAATGCTTCCAAGCCTTTCCAGATTATTATAGTGTAGTGTTGAATTTCCTGTGACTGTTGGCTGAAATAATGTCTTTGATTTCTTCCTCACAAGACTTGCTTCTAAACTTAAGCTGGTCACCTGCTGGGGAGGAAAACTATACATAACACTGCTCACTTGCATGGCTGCTCTTCACTGCTCCATTCACTTCTGGACTCCTCCAGATGGCTGCACAATAAGTAGCATCCTCAGTCTCCTTGACAACTGTTTTCAAAACTCTTCTGCCACATGCTTTCACTAACTCATTTTGGATATAAGAGCTCGGATCATTATTTGGTCCTGATTTTGTGTTCTCCCGGCAGGGGATCACAATTGGACAGGATGCACAGTGTGCTGGGAAAATTACCAGTATGGACTCATCTGAGTCTATTGCCAAGTGCAGTGCAGTGCTAGGATTGTCTTCAAGAGAATTTATTTTTCTCTGTTTGTATCTGCTTTGTAACTGACTTCAGTCACAGACTGCTGCAAATGTTTCCATTTTAAGCAGCAACCCCTGCGTGCCTTATTCCTCTCATGGCTCGGAAATTTTTATTATTTAATACACACTTCACATCAGACATTTTGTACCCTGCTGACTGTTCAGTACACTGAGGTTATTTCAGTTTTCCTTTGTCAGTTTTTTCTGACAAACTTTCATATGCCTGCATTGCTCCTGTATTGTGTTCTCTGCACCTGTTCCATTTTCTTTGCACTGATCATCACCTGCATTCAATCACTTTAGCACTTTTTATTATGTGTGCCTATGCCAAGAGGCACACATATTACTATTGCTCGGATTTATTATTATTATTATTATTCTTCAGTTTCCGCCTGAAATTTTGCAGCGGCTGGATCAGGAATGGTGTGCTATGACTTTTGGTGTTTATGACTATTATAGTTTTTTAAATATTAATATTTTAGTGAAAATTTTCCCGCACCTCTCTGCCGAACAGTTTTGACAATACGGTTACATATGTTAGATCATTTTGTGCGGCTGGAGCTGGACTAGTATGGTATACACTTTTGGTGTTCATGACTTTTATACTTTTTGAAATATTTTGATTTTAGTGCAAATTTAGGCCAATTTCCATAGAAACAGACTTTATTTGTGGTGGGTTGGCTCTCTCTAGTGGTATACCGGAGTAGTACGGCCGAAAATCTGTATGCTTGTTTTTAAACTCAATATCCCATAATCCATAGCACGCCTCTGCCGAGTTAAACAATGGCGGACACCTCTTCGTTTTAAATGTCTTTTATTCGTGTTTCTAGGTCACAAAATAAACTTTTAAGATATTTTCAGGCGAGAATGTAGGTGTGTAAACTTCAAATATCTGCTCGTTTTGTCAAAACATCCCATATTATATCTGACGATGTTGCCGGCTAACTAGCTAGCGTGGCTAGCGCCGCTAGCGACCCTTGAGCACCCGGGCTTGCCTTCAGTGAGGCTGCTGACCATCACCTGATCGCTCGCCAACAGACTTTGTCTTAGGTGGACTTATTTTTCGTTTATATGGGCCGATGATGCTGGTCGATGTGGAAAAAATAACTGAGTTGTTTGGTCTTGGCTAACGCGGAGCTACAACCGGAGCTACAACCGAGAGCAGCTATCTACCGGTGTGTGTCAGAAAAACATGCGGGGAACGAGACATAGGAGGCGGCGAGGGGACCGCCGATCGACCGGTGGTAGATCGTGGATCAGGGAAACCAAAGGCAGGAGCGTGAGGTGAACTGAATTTCAGGTAAGAAGTTATGAATTGCACAGGAGTTTCTATAGAGCAGTGTGCGTGCTAAGTTACTGACGTTGAACTTTATTTTATTCATAAGAGTTAGTCCGTAGAGTTGTCGTACAAACGGAATTGTCCCACATTCAGAGAAAATATTACGATTTATTCTGTCGTTATGAAGCCTCCCCTGTCATTCTCTGGCCTGTTGCAACTTCAATCGTGAAACTGATCAAGGATCGGCTTTTCGCTCTTGTTTATCGCTAAACACAGCAGCACGTTTAAGCTTGATCAGCTGTTGTTAGAATTCATTTGATTTTAATTTCGCGGCTCGTCCAAACCAGGAGATGTCCTTACTGAATCATCAGAGCTGAACTGGTGATGGAGAAACAGGTTTACCCTTTAGGTGACATGAATGAGTTGAAGGGAAGTTATGAACTGTTTCTGAGAGACTCCTGTTTTTGTGTAGCTGACAGCTGGTAACTGTGCAGGGGCTGATCTAGCAAAGCTTTTGCCAGGGGGCCAGGTAGGGCATTAACAGGGAAAGGGGGACACAAAGATATACTTTTCTTTCTTACTCTCATATAAAATATTTAGCTTTTTATTAAATACTTATCTGCATCTTACAACCAAAGTTTGTATAATAATATACAAGATTGGCTGTAGACCATTGTTAATCATTCAGAACACTGTGTAAAAATAACAAAAAGCAAAAAGTGAATGCAAAAGTGCATAAATATTTATTTTACGTGTTTGATGTGAGCTGAACTGGTGATGGAGAAACAGGTTTGCCCTTTAGGTGACATGAATGAGTTGAAGGGAAGTTATGAACTGTTTCTCAGAGACAAATAAACACCCAGCTCCTGTTTTTGTGTAGCTGACAGCTGGTAACTGTGCAGGGGCGGATCTAGCAAAGCTTTTGCCAGGGGGCCAGGTAGGGCATTAACAGGGAAAGGGGGACACAAAGATATACTTTTCTTTCTTACTCTCATATAAAATATTTAGCTTTTTATTAAATACTTATCTGCATCTTACAACCAAAGTTTGTATAATAATACACAAGATTGGCTGTAGACCATTGTTAATCATTCAGAACACTGTGTAAAAATAACAAAAAGCAAAAAGTGAATGCAAAAGTGCATAAATATTTATTTTACATGTTTGATGTGTGTGGCGGGGCGTGGTCTGCAGTGCCGCTGCAGGGGAGGTGGACCCACCTGAGCGGCACCTGCAATCACGCCTCTCGGGTGTAGTCTGTGCTCTCTCGGCTGTTTTTTGGGTGTGTATCGGGCTGTGAGTTGAAAAGCTACAGCCGGCTGTGTGGGTACACCAACCATGTGTGAAAAGTGGTCCATAACGTAATGCTTCAAAGCGTGTTCATGCAAACATTGTCGGGTCTGCCGTGGTACAATGGCACTTCTGCTCATGAACCTGATTTGCATCTGCAAATCGGGGCTGTACAAAGTCACTTCATCTTTACCCAAAACTGTAAACTGTCATCTGTGAGGCTCGAGCGGTGTTTGTTTTTACCATAGTTCATGGTGGAGAATGGCTGCTCTTCTGACTTTTCCTCTCTGTAGCCGTATGAATGGCAAACTACACTGATTCGCAGCGGCATAGGCACACTTAAAATTTCTTCTGAAATTTTCGCTTTCTAGTTTTTATTTAAATCAAATCAAATCAAATCACTTTTATTGTCACATCACATGTGCAGGTACACTGGTACAGTACATGTGAGTGAAATTCTTGTGTGCGAGCTTCACAAGCAACAGAGTTTTGCAAAATACAATAATGTAAAACAAGCAAAATATAAAAATGGCTAATCTAAAAAGTAATAAATATATATACAATATGTAAAGGTATATACATTACTGAATGTGTATACTAAATATGTTTTTCTACGTGTGTGTGTTTGAGTGTGTATATAGTATGTATATACATGTTTTACAAATGAAATAAAGTAAACAATAAAATAAGATATATAAAATATACAGAGGTTGGTATGTGCAAAACAGTGGTATTTATATACAGTATGGAGTGCATAATGTTGAAGTTCCAGTAGTGAGGGTGAGGTGTCTATGAAGTGTTCAGCAGTCTGATGGCCTGATGGAAAAAGCTGTCTCTCAGTCTGCTGGTACGGGACCGGATGCTGCAGAACCTCCTTCCTGATGGTAGTAGTCTGAACAGTTTATGGCTGGGGTGACTGGAGTCCTTGATGATCCTCCCCGCTTTCCTCAGGCACCGCTTCCTGTAGATGTCTTGGAGGGAGGGAAGCTCACCTCCAATTATCCGTTCAGCACACCGCACTACTCTCTGGAGAGCTTTGCGGTTGTGAGCGGTGCTGTTGCCGTACCAGGTGGTGATGCATCCAGTGAGGATGCTCTCAATGGCACAGCGATAGAAGGTCCTGAGGATGCGGGGGCTCATGCCGAATCTTTTCAGTCTCCTGAGAAAGAAGAGGCGCTGCTGCGCCTTCTTCACTGTTTTGTTTATGTGTACTGACCACGTAAGATCCTCAGCCAGATGTACACCAAGGAAGCGGAAGCTGCTCACTCTCTCCACAGCGGCGCCGTTGATGGTGATGGGGGTGTGTACTCCTCTGCACCTCCGGAAGTCCACTATCAACTCCTTTGTCTTTGCGACGTTGAGGGTGAGATGGTTGTCTTGACACCAGTGGGTCAGGGCGCTGACCTCCTCCCTGTAGGCCGTCTCATCACCGTTGGTAATAAGACCCACCACTGTAGTGTCGTCCGCAAACTTCACAATGATGTTGGAGTTTCTAGTGGCCGTGCAGTCGTAGGTGTAGAGTGAGTACAGGAGAGGGCTCAGTACACACCCCTGTGGAGCACCAGTGTTCAGTGTGATGGGGGATGAGGTGGTGCTGCCCAGCCTGACCACTTGGCGTCTGTCAGACAGGAAGTTAAGGATCCAGCTGCCGAGGGAGCTGCTCAGTCCTAGATCCTGCAGTTTCCTGTCCAGCTTCGAGGGAACGATGGTGTTGAATGCTGAGCTGTAATCTACAAACAGCATTCTCACATACGTGTCTCTCTTCTCCAGGTGTGACAGGGCAGCATGGAGTGTCAGGGCTATGGCATCATCAGTGGACCTGTTGTGGCGGTATGCGAACTGTAGAGGGTCCAGTGAGTCGGGTAGTGCAGAGCAGATGAGGTCCCTGACCAGCTTCTCGAAGCATTTGCTCACGATGGGGGTCAGGGCTACGGGTCGCCAGTCGTTCAATGAGGAGATGGTGGAGGATTTGGGTACAGGGACGATGGTGGCCATTTTGAAGCAGGCTGGGACTACAGACAGAGAGAGGGAAAGGTTGAAGATGTGTGTAAACACTCCAGCCAGCTGAGCCGCGCATGACTTGAGGACGCGGCCGGGAATCCCGTCCGGACCAGTAGCTTTGCGCGCGTTCACCCTCCTGAAGCACTTCCGCACATCCTCCTCAGACACAGTGTGCGCACTGACGTCATCCGCGGTGCGCACACTGTCCGGTCTCGTGGTGTTTGCTGTGTCGAATCTAGCGTAGAATACGTTTAGATCCTCACATAGAGAGGCCGTGGTCTGCGGTGTGCTGGTTTTCCCTCTAAAGTCTGTGATTGTGTTTAGTCCCTGCCACATACTCCGAGGGTTGTCAAACTGTTGCTCCACCTTGTCCCTGTACTCACGTTTGGCTGCTTTGATCGTCTTCCGGAGTTGGTAATGTGCGTGTTTGTAGTCCGATGTGTTCGCGGAGGCAAAAGCGGTGCTCCGTGCCGCCAGTGCTGTGCGAACATCTCCGTTAATCCAGGGTTTTTGATTTGGGAAGGATTTAACTGTTCTGGATGGGACGACATCTTCCACGCATTTTCTGATAAATCCGCAGACTGAGTCTGTGTACTCATCAATGTCTTTAGCAGCCACGTGAAACATTTCCCAGTCCGCGTGATCAAAACAGTCCCGCAGCGTAGACTCCGATTGGTCCGACCAACGGTGCACCGCCCTCAGGGTTGGAGCTTCCTGTTTCAGCTTCTGCCTGTAGGCGGGCAGGAGCAGGATGGAGCGGTGATCTGATTGGCCGAATGGGGCGCGGGGGAGGGCTTTGTATGCATCCCGGAAAGAGGTGTAGCAGTGGTCAAGAAGCCGGTCTCCACGAGTGCTGAAATGGATGTGTTGGTGTAGTTTTTGTGAGACTTTCTTCAGGTTACCCTTATTAAAGTCCCCGGTCGTGATAAACGCCGCCTCTGGGTGTGCGGTTTCCTCACTGCTGATCGCGCTGTACAGTTCCCTGAGTGCTCGGTCAGTGTCGGCTTGTGGGGGAATGTAAACCGCCGTAATAATCACTGCTGTGAATTCCCTCGGTAGCCAGAATGGCCGGCACTTAATCATCAGGTAATTTAAGTGTTTGTCTTATAGTATGTTTCACGGAAAGTACCACAGCAATTTCCTAATGCTGTAAATCTGCTTAACATTTGGCAATAAAACCCTTTCTGATTCCGATTCTGATGAAGCTGTTCTTCAGTTCTCCCTCCACATGCACACCTCGGTGTGACCTACACATGGTTCTAACTCTGTAGCATGCAATGATGCATTTGATAATATATCAGTAATAGCACTAAAATAGCATTATGACTGAGACCATCCAGTGTCTAATACATAATGTGTGCTGAAAGAAATGTCACAACTTGGGGAAAAAGTATTATTATGAAAAAATGTCACTCAGGAATTAAATCTCACACTTGTCTTTTATTTTCATCTCTATTTCTGTTCCTCATTAACAATGGTTAACCATGTTTGGGGTTAATAACACACAGAGCTGTGATTTTAATTTTTTTTCTCTCCTTCAAACATTCGTCTTTAAGTAAGCAAGATAGAAAATTCAATGGAAGATGAGGCTAAGAACTTGTATGCATTTGTATGTTGTAGAGATGGACCGATCCGATATTAAGTATCGGTATCGGTCCGATACTGACCTAAATTACTGGATCGGATATCGGTGAGAAATAAAAAATGTAATCCGATCCATTAAATATCAAAAAAGCACCTCACAAAACGTGCGACACGGCGTAACTCGGCTCATAACCGTAGCACGTCGGAGCAGTGTGCATCACGTGATTGAGCGGCTGTGTGTATTTGTAGCCTCACTAGCGATCCAGCATTTCATCTCCGAGGAAGTTATCCCAGAGAGAAGTAAAGCAAGTGTGTAAGTTCATCTCTGAATGTTTGTAAAGCGTACCTACGTTAAGCTTAACAACCGATATATGGAGCGACTGCCTCTCGCTCTCCTGCTGCTACTTCAATCGTGAAACTTATTAATGATCAGCTGATCGGCTTTTCTGTCGCGAGTCCGTCTCTCTTCTTTTTTTTGGCCCACTTTGCACCAGAAAGAGGAAACCAGCGGCTGAACAACAGCAGCACGTTTAACCTTGATAAGCTGTTGTTAGAATTTATTTAATATTACTTTCTACACCAGGATAGTTTTCTACGTAGCTGACGGCTGGTAACTGTGCAGGGGCGGATCTAGCAAAGTTTAGCCAGGGGGGCCGATAGGGCATTAACAGGGAAAAGGGGGCACAAAGACATACTTTTCTTTCTTATTCTCATTTAAAATGTCTAGCTTTTAATAAATAATTATCTGAATCTTACACCCAAAGTTTTAATCTGATGTAAAATGTATAGAAGTCCATTACTGTATATAGTAACTGTTAAGTCTAATACCCTAGTAAGCTATAGTACTTTTTCCTTTGGGAAGATACCATCTGTGAATTCTGCAATTCTGTAGAAGAAAGATGTTGAATCTATTTAATTATTCTTGAAAGATCATTTATTTCTGTGCATTTATTTTCACACTGCATCAAATTAAAGTTGATTACGTCGATTAAGCATCATGAGGTGGAGGGTGGGGGGTGGTTCCCTTTTTTTTTTTTTTGCTGAGAGTTTGCAACCCTATTAGTTAGGTTGCTTAATATTTCTGCTAAGTACTCTTTAAAATACCAGAATAGGAAGGATGGAGTAGGTTTAAGTTTATTAGATTGATCAGTATTGCTGAACTATGAAATATTTTGGGTGCAGTGTATTTTTTACATACAGGTATAACAGAATAGCTTTAGTGTTGTTGTTTATTTAAACTTGAGTATGAACTTATACAAAATGCAGCAAGATATTCAAAAAACTGTTTTATTGATTAAAAAACACACTATATCGGATTAATATCGGTATCGGCAGATATCCAAATTTATGATATCGGTATCGGTATCGGACATAAAAAAGTGGTATCGTGCCATCTCTAGTATGTTGTACAAAAAAGTACATATTATATTGTGAAGGAGGTAAAACAGATGAAGTCTTCAGTGAAAGGAAAAAAGAAGTCTTTAGTCAGACACCCGATACTTGATACTTCTGGAACCAACAAGGTTGTGGTGGCTTCAGGCTGGGCACTTTGAACATGGAAGGATAAAGTGTGATGTCAAGGAGTTTACAGCTTGGCTGTTTTGGGTGTGGGGGGTTTTTTTGGTCTTCATTAAGAACGAAAAACAGAACTTATCTGCATGGTCAGATACAGAAAACCATGGGCAGATTCTAGCAATCACTTTAACTTAAAAGCTTCATTGAATCCTTGAATCCTTAACGACTACAATTAGAGCTCAAGAGTGTGATGTTATTTCCTCTGCCATTAATTAATTCTTCAATCTTAAATATGATCAACCTATCTCTAATAATCGGCTATGTACCACAGGCCTTCAAGCTGGCTGTAGTTAAACCTTTACTTAAAAAGCCATCTCTAGACCCAGCTGTCTTAGCTAATTATAGAGATTGAAAATGTGACGTCATTCAGGGGTAAAACCGCAAAGGATACTGGGAAGTAGTGGCAATAGGTAATAGCGGGCACAGGCTTTCAATAGAAATCAGTTACACAGCGATAAAAAGAAACATAAAATGGCAAGAAGCTGTTGTATTATTAACTGCACAAGCCGGGCGAACGGCAGCCGCGTGAAGTCGACGGGAAATGCGATTGGTTTTCATCGGATTCCGGCATGGAAGAGAAATTGTCCAAGCCATGTCTCCGAAGTCACGAAGAGGCGACGGATGGCCTGGATTGCCGCTATCAGAAGACCTAATATAACGTTCGAAAACACTCCACCGCACATGTTAGTCTGCTCCAAGCATTTCCACAAAGGTAAGTGTTTTGTGGTAGTTAATATGTCTTATATGGCGCTGAACAGAAATCATCGCGCTATGCTCCTTTGTTTATTGTGGCTGTGTGTAATGTTGGCTGTATTTTGTAGGCAAACCAGCCTATGAAATGCTGGAATGCGATCCAGACTGGGCACCCTCTCTCAAACTGGGCCACACAGACTTTAAAGCTTCTACCACAGCGAGATTTGATCGGTTAAAACAGAGATCGAAATCAAAACAGCCACGAAAAGGCCTGCGTTCCTCTGGGGCAGAGACAGCTCATCCAGGCGAAATCCATGCAGGTAAAATTGTCAATGTACATAAATAAATTCCACTTTTTCCACATTAAGCACTGTCTTGTTTTTGCACATAAAATGATCTTGTCTTTGTCTGTGTGCATGTGTGTCTTTCAGCACCAGTCACTACGGAAACTACAGCTGAGATCGAACCACAGCAGCTAACTCCACAGCACGAGGATGAAGATCTGCAGGAGTGTAAAATGTGTTCTCTAAGGTTACAAGAAATAGCACACCTGCAGGAAGAAAACCTAATATTAAAAAAAGAACTGTCCAAAAAGAAATTAGACAAGGAATTCTTGAAAGATGATAACTCTAAAGTTAAATTCTACACAGGGCTGCCTTCTTTTGCTTTACTAATGGGGGTGCTACAACAAATCAGCCCGAGCTTGCCAGACACTGACAGGAAAATTTCCCAGTTTCAGATGCTCTTGTTGACTCTCATGCGTTTAAGACTCAACCTTCCAATTGCACATATTGCACACCTCTTTGATATTAGCCGGACAACCACTTCCACTGTGTTTAACATTACTGTAAATGTGTTATACGCTCACCTCATTCCATTGGTGCACTGGCCTGGAAGACATTGCATACAGGCCAGTATGCCACACCAGTATGTAGAGATGTTTGGTGACCGGGTGACAGTTATTATTGACTGTTTTGAACTGTTCATAGAGAGGGCACAAAATTTACGCGCCATGGCGGAGACATATTCTACATACAAAAGTAGACACACAATGAAATATCTCATTGGCATCACACCACAGGGGACCATCTCTTTCATTTCTAAAGGATGGGGAGGGCGTACCAGCGATAAACGAATAGCTGAAACATCTGGCTTTCTACAGAAACTTTCACCTGGGGACATAGTGCTCGCAGACCGGGGTTTTGATATCAGGGAAAGTGTTGCCTTAATAGGTGCCACTTTAAAAATTCCAGCATTTACACGGGGTCGCAGTCAGCTACAAGCAAAAGATGTGGAGGACACACGAAAACTGGCACATGTCAGGATCCATGTTGAACGCGTTATGGGCTGTCTACGGTCCAAGTACACTATCCTAAACGACACCATCCGTTTAGGTTTTGTGGTGCCATGCGAAGGTGAGAACATGACTTTGCTGGATAAGATAGTCCCTGTATCATGTGCGCTAACAAATATGTGCCCAAGTGTTGTTGTGAAGCAAGCAAGTGATGAATAACTGTTTTCCAATTTGCTCTTGTTTTGTTGTGCAGCTGTGTTTTTAAACAAATCAACTATTAATGCACAACGGTATACTATTTTGCCTTTGTCCTGTAAGCTTCAATAGTAACATGTAACACTGTTGTCAGTTATAAATAAAGACAGTCCTGATGAAAGACTTGTGCAACACTTACTTTATTTGTATTGGTTCTGACACTGTATATTAGTACAGACTAAAAAGAAAGATTGCGTTGGCCCATTCTGGACATAAAGAGATAATTTACAGCACAGCTGTAAAGTGCAGTGGTGTGACAGACATTTATAGCAATTTAAACACGTTCTAATAATTCACTGTGCATAACAGAACAACAGGTAACACAAACCATAAAGTGCAGAGTACAGGAAGATGGGTCCACCGTAATGTGACACTAAACATGAAATCACAAGAAAGTCCTTCAATATAAGGGTCTAACCCTTTCACTCCTTTGATTTTTTCCTCGTACCTTTTCTTTGCCTTTTCGTCGAGTCTGTCTTTGTACGGACCGGCATTGTTCTCCTTCGTTTTGTACATTCCTTTTTTGGTGAGGAAAGAAAAAGCAAGACGGTATTGGAACGTGAGAATAAACGTTTTGCGGTGCTGCAAATGCCTGCATTTAATGCGGTAATTTGAATGTCTTGCCACCACCTCCCGGCATGCAATGCGCAAAAGTCACGTGGTCTGTCAATCTCTATAGGCCAATCTCCAACCTTCCTTTCATATCAAACATCCTTGAAAGAGTAGTTGTCAAACAGCTAACAGATCATCTGCAGAGGAATGGCTTATTTGAAGAGTTTCAGTCAGGTTTCAGAGCTCATCACAGCACAGAAACAGCTTTAGTGAAGGTTACAAATGATCTTCTTATGGCCTCTGACAGTGGACTCGTCTCTGTGCTTGTCCTGTTAGACCTCAGTGCAGCGTTCGATACTCTTGACCATAATATCCTATTAGCGCGATTAGAGCATGCTGTAGGTATTACAGGTACTGCGCTGCAGTGGTTTGTATCATATCTATCTAACAGACTCTAATTTGTTAATGTAAATGGAGAGTCCTCTTCACACACTAAGATCAATTATGGAGTTCCACAGGGTTCAGTGCTAGGACCAATTCTGTTTACATTATACGTGCTTCCCCTAGGCAGTATCATTAGAAGACATAGCATACATTTTCACTGCTATGCTGATGACACCCAGCTCTATCTGTCAATGAAGCCAGATAACACACACCAATTAGTTAAACTGCAGGAATGTCTTAAAGACATGAAGACCTGGATGGCCGCTAACTTTCTGCTTCTTAATTCAGATAAAACTGAGGTTATTTTACTCAGCCCTAAAAATCTTAGAAATATGGTAGTCTAAGGAGCTTGGAAAGAAAAGCGTCTGGACTTCTTAAAGTTGCTTGAAGACGTTTCACCTCTCATCCGAGAAGCTTCTTCAGTTCTAAGGTCAAATGGCCGAGAGTCCCAGATTTAAACCCAGTGGGAGTATCCCCCCAAAGAGGGACAAAGGACCCCCTGGTGATCCTCTAATCACATGAGCCAAGGTGTGAAAGCGGGTGTGGGACCTAATCAGCCAGGGTTTCGGGTGAGCTCATTGTTAAACCTGGCCCCACCCTATCATGTGAATTCCTGAGGTCAGATGGCCCAGAATGTGAGTGGGCGTTAAGGCGTCTGGGAAGGGATCTCAAAACTGGATTATAGATGGCAGACAATTGGTGTCGTAAACCACCGCCTCTGTTCAAAGATGGTCGCTCACAGTGGACATAGATGGCCTCTTTCACTCCCTCTTTCAAACCATCTGTCCTCTCTGTCCAAAATGTGAACATTGGCATCCTCGAAAGAGTGACCTTTATCCTTAAGATGCAGATGGACTGCTGAGTCTTGTCCCGTGGAGGTGGCTCTTCTATGTTGTGCCATGCGCTTGTGAAGTGGCTGTTTGGTCTCTCCAATGTAGAGGTCTGGGCATTCCTCGCTGCACTGTACAGCATACACCACGTTGTTAAGTCTGTGTTTTGGAGTTTTGTCTTTCGGGTGAACCAGTTTCTGTCTGAGTGTGTTGCTGGGTCTGAAGTACACTGGGATGTCGTGCTTGGAGAAAACTCTCCTGAGTTTCTCTGATACACCAGCTACATAGGGGATGACAACGTTGTTGCGTCTGTCTTTCTTATCCTCCCTCGCTGGTGTCTGATCTTCTTTTCTGTGCATCTTTGCTGACTTCATGAACGCCCAGTTGGGATAACCGCATGTTTTGAGTCCTTCCTTTACATGTGTGTGTTCCTTCTTTTTCCCTTCAGGCTTAGAGGGAACTCAGGAATTCACATGATAGGGTGGGGCCAGGTTTAACAATGAGCTCACCCGAAACCCTGGCTGATTAGGTCCCACACCCGCTTTCACACCTTGGCTCATGTGATTAGAGGATCACCAGGGGGTCCTTTGTCCCTCTTTGGGGGGATACTCCCACTGGGTTTAAATCTGGGACTCTCGGCCATTTGACCTTAGAACTGAAGAAGCTTCTCGGATGAGAGGTGAAACGTCTTCAAGCAACTTTAAGAAGTCCAGACGCTTTTCTTTCCAAGCTCCTTAGACTACGATGACCTGGATGACTGAGAACCTTCACAGACACTTAGAAATATGGTATCTAACCAGATTCTTACTCTGGATGGCATTACCTTGGCCTCCAGTAACACTGAGGAACCTTGGAGTCATTTTTGACCAGGATATGTCCTTCAATGCACATATTAAACAAATATGTAAGACTGCTTTCTTCCATTTGCACAACATCTCTAAAATTAGAAATATCCTGTCTCAGAGTGATGCTGAAAAACTAGTTCATGCATTTATTATTTCCAGGCTGGACGACTGTAATTCATTATTATCAGAAAGCCCTAAAAACTCGCTTAAAAGCCTTCAGTTAATCCAAAATACTGCAGCAAGAGTACTGACAGGGACTAGAAAGAGAGCATATTTCTCCTGTTTTGGCTTCCCTTCATTGGCTTCCTGTTAAATACTGACTTGAATTTAAAATCCTGCTCCTCACATACAAGGTCTTAAATAATCAGGCCCCCATCTTATCTTAATGACCTTGTAGTACCATATCACCCTATGAGAGCACTTCGCTCTCACACTGCAGGCCTATTTGTTCCTAGAGTATTTAAAAGTAGAATGGGAGGGAGAGCCTTCAGTTTTCAGGCCCCTCTTCTGTGGAACCAGCTTCCAGTTTGGATTCGGGACACAGACACTATCTCTACTTTTAAGATTAGGCTTAAAACTTTTGTTTTTTGGTAAAGTTAGGGCTGGACCAGGTGACCCTGAATCCTCCCTTAGTTATGCAGCAATAGGTGTAGGCTGCTGGGGGATTCCCATGATGCATTGAGTTTTTCCTTTCCAGTCACCTTTCTCACTCACTATGTGTTAATAGACCTCTCTGCATTGAATCATACCTGTTATTAAGCTCTGTCTCTCTTCCACAGCATGTCTTTATCCTGTTTTCCTTCTCTCACCCCAACTGGTCGCAGCAGATGGCCCCGCCCCTCCCTGAGCCTGGTTCTGCTGGAGGTTTCTTCCTGTTAAAAGGGAGTTTTTCCTTCCCACTGTCGCCAAAGTGCTTGCTCATAGGGGGTCATATGATTGTTGGGTTTTTCTCTGTACCTATGAAGCGCCTTGAGGCGACTTTTGTTGTGATTTGGCACTATATAAATAAAATTGAATTGAATTCAGAGGAAAGAAAATCTAATAAAATGTAACATTCTTCAACTCCCAATAATTCTGTCTCTCTCACACACATACACACATGTAGTGAATAAAAAAAAATAGCAGCATAAACACACAAAGTGTGTTTTACATACTTCGTCTCAGCTCATTTTCCTGGAACACCAGGACACCAAACATTCATTTACATTCCATTCTGATGTGTTATTTATAATGCAGTCCACATCTGTTCTGTCTGGAATGATAGACTTTTATGTTTTATTTATGTCTTATTGTGTGTTTAATAGCGCTTGAGGAAAAGTGAATCAAAAATATGGGTTCAAAAACCACAGATAAAATAATCAGTGTTTAGGCATCGATTTGGAGGCATTCGTGAAAATATAGAATGAATAAAGTAAATTAGTTTCATTTATCACATACCACATACACAAATGAAAAATGCATCAGTGTAATAAATGTTCTCTTTCTTACTAATAAGGACAAAGAACAGCACAGAAACAGCACTTCACTAGTGTTACTGGTGGATAGCTATCTGTGTCCACAGTTTAACAAGAATTTGTCTTTTATTTGTAAGCGTGCACATTTGGCTTACTTATGTATTCATACCAGTCCATTACTTTGATTTTTGACTAACCTTTGTTTCTTTTACTTCTTACCTGCCATGATCCCTGGGAGTTGCCAGACAAAAGGTGATGGCCAGGGTTTGAAACCATTAAATACAAAGAGGGATAATTGGACCATACCACCACTTCCTGCTGAAGGGGGAGAATGTGTATTTTCTTTAATTAAAAACAAAGTATTTGTACTTAATTAAATATTTGAAATTAAGGTTCAGTAGTTTTGATTTTCTTGTTTGATCTTTAGTTTATTAACAAACCAGACTGTACTCCATTGTTTGTTTACGATTGTGTTTTGTTTAGTTACCCCTCGTGTGTCATAGTGGTCTGATCAGCAATTATATATACCCTTGTGTGTCATTTTATGTTTAGGTCAGTTATGGTTGTTTGGGCAGTCATTTGGTGTGTTAAGTTTGCAGTGCTTTGCCTGAGTTCAGTTTTGTTTCTTTGACCTCTTTTATGAGCTCAACATTTATTACTTTTGTAAATACAATTTTTGGGTTAAATAAATGAAACCCTATTTTTCTAATAATTCCTGTGACTCCTACTCTTTCAACTCTGTCCATCACACCATCATTTGTTTTTCATTTATTTTGTGTACGCTACACTAGAATTAGTTTACTCTGATTTGCTAAATGTCAAGTCTTGCTTTTCAAATGGATGCTTTTGCATATTATTTTCATTGTTATTTGTTCAAAATAGATGAAAAAGAGTTGTTGTTGTTTGCATTTAAAATATGTCAATTATAATTCATTAAACTTTGGAAAATATTACTTTATCCATCTAATTTTGTAACACGCTTTTTTTTTTTTTTTTGCAACCTTCTCACAGTCAGACAGAATATCACTGCAATCACTGTGCAGTGAGTAATTTAGGACAACACGGAAAACAATGGATAAAGACCAGTTTTTAATATAAATCACCTTCACATGCACCTCAACTTTTTTTTTATTTTGAATATAACAACCTCTAATGCTAGTGGCAGGTCAGTGTTGTTATGAATCACCACTAGAGGGGACTGTCATGTTAAGTTTTGTTCTACACCACAAATGGTGATAGTTATAGTGAATGAGAAGAAAACGCTCTTCCATTCTGTAACTGTCTTAGATTAGCATTGGAGGTCATCATGTGACTTTAGTCATTCTTGTTTATGCTTGTATGACCTAATGTCATCTTTAACCAAGCACAGTATGTACATATTTACATATTTACAAAGTAAAAGCTGAAATAACTTTATTGGTGTGTTGTTTTTCTTACTCTCCTCTTCCTTCTGCTGTCTGCTGTAAGGCAGCTGTCAGCTTATTTAACTCAGCTGAGACAGATGTAGGCAGGTTTTTAATTATTTGTTTTTGTCAAACCTTAAAACTTCCCACAAAACAGTACACGGTGGTACAGTAAACTTTTAGTGTGTTTGTTTCCCTCCCCTACGGAGGATGTTGAGTAATGGTGCATGTCTATATTCATAACCTAACAGTGTACAAAACGTTCTCACTCCCAACACTCTAAAGCTGACTGGATCTTCACATTATAAACCATCTGTACAACCATTCATGCTTGCAAGCTACAAATTAGGTCGAAGCACGTGCAGAATGGGAGGAAGAAAGTAATCCTGGTGCTCAACTGGTCGTTTTACGTTTCTTAGTGTAGCAATCGGGTCAACCACATCCAGCTGTTTCTCTAAAAAATTACAGTCTTCCCTACTTTCAGGATTCTCACCTCACTCCTTGCTTCTTGCCTCAGCTTTTCAACGTTTTAACTTTTTGTTTCTTTAGTTCACTGTGTTTCAGTTTTGGTTGGCCGCTGTTCTTAGTGCTTGAGTATACCAGTACTTTATAACAGACTGTAAAACTTTTTCTCCTCAGCTTACTTTCATGTTGTATAAGAAATAGATTTGGTATTGTTGATAATTATACATTCCAGCCATTCCTGGACTTTAGCTTGTACAACCTCCACAGGTCTTTCCCATTGTTTCGTTCTCCATTGCATTGAGTCTCAGTTTAGTTTAATCTCATCCAGTATAAACACATTTCAGTCATAAAACTAACATATTATATAGATGAGGTTTAGCAAATAGGCTCTGAATCCATCACTTCTATTAATGATGGGAATGGGATGGTAGATGAGAAAATTAGCAGGAAGCAATGCACTGATATAGTGGCACAGACATGGGTGTTATGGTAACACACTGGTTAGCACTGCACTGCTTCACATCCTGGCTGTGACCTCTCCCTCTAACTGTCTGGGCTTCCTCTCACAGTCCAAAGGCACGCATGCTAGGAAAGCCAAACAGTACCTATCGATCTGAGGTAGATCAACTTCTTGAAGTGTCTTATGTTTAACTTTTAAGCTATTCCTGTTTCCTTAAGAGGGTTTACCTTTTACAGGCAGCCACAGTGAAAGTAGGAATGAACTGTTAATGACATGTCTGGTTAAACAATCTTGTGGTACAACGTGATATTAAACAAACCCAACCTGGCCTTATTTCAACATCAGTTCAAGCACCATGTGTAGATGTTTTAGATATTAAGTTGTAGCAGATGATGCTTTATTTACTTTGAAAAGTTTAAAACAATAATATAAATGAGTGCCTTTAAATAGCACATTTGGTGTATTACATGAGGAGAAGCGGGCATTTACATATGTATAACCCCTAACAGCTGGAGCTGTTCCTACAAATTAGCAGCAGTCTTCACTCCATTACAGTCCTTTTATTCCCACCCAGTTTATGTATACAACATTAATTTTTCATTGCTTGGTAAGATAGCAAATTCCTGAAATGTTAGAATTTTCGGTCTGATGTTTCTTATTCCAGTAATAAGTAATATGAGCCTCTAATCAGTTTTGCTCCTGTTATCATTCCTGGCTTTTAATTAGACTCATAAAGCGGTACGTGTATCACATGTGCCATTCTCAAACAACCATCCATCCATACATGTTTATGAACATGGTCAAATAAAAAGCATAATAGGCTGAAGAAAAAACATCAACAAATACAAAAAGTAAATCAGCAGGTCTTGATACACAAAAGACGCTGACACACTTCTTGTGAAGTAGATAATTCCCGTGTTGGGCAGCTGCTGGTTTGGGATATGTGAAATGTATTAGTTGACTTGGCTGGCACCACATAATGACTTTGGTGACTGAGACTGTCATCATCTCTTGATAATTTCTGTGGTTCAAATCCTGTCAGTGATGAGCTATCTTACTATCTTCCACCTTTGAAGCAAGATAGAGCAGCATGTGATGAGAGGGATAGCATTAATTTTGCATGTATATATTCTGTGATTTGTTTCCTTTATTAAAAAAGAATATAGTATGTGACACTCATGCACCAAAAACAACAAAATATAAAAAGCCACATGAGTATTTGTGTATATTCATCAAATATATGCTCACTGTCTGGTGAGGCCTCAGAAACATAGTGGAACACACACTTGAAGGAGGCTGTACTGTCATTACCAAAAGCATATTTTTTTTTCCAACAAGGCTATTTAAATGAACATTGGCATTTTAGTCAAAATTGTATGAAAAGTCCCACTTGTATGAAACATAAATGGATTTGCTCTTTGAGGAAAGTGAAAAAAGACAAACATAAATACAGTGTAGTCTACAGTATGAAAGGGTGAGAGTTGGAAAGAGCTCCATATTCCACATAAATAAGTGACTTCAAGAGTTGTGCACTAGAGTACGTGTAAAAGCAAACCACTTCCCTCCAAAAAATCCTGGAGTTTAAATCTGAAATCCACGTGGAATCCATAAGTAAATAAACAGTAAACATTTTCACTCCAACTTTTTTTTTTTTGCTTGCTTTCTCTTGAGCAAGTTTGACCTCTCATCCGTGCAGGAAGTTCAACACTTTTCAACACAAGTATAGAACTTTGCCAGTGGCCTTGGTCTCTGCGGGCGTGGTCGGGCTCTGTGAACGAGCTCTACCTGCTCCTTCTTACCTGGGACTGCCTGACACCTCCCCCTGGCGGGGCTGAGCGCGCCACCGTACCTCGTCAGGACCGAGGACCGAACTACACAGGCAGTGCATCGAGCCGCTGCGGGACGAGCTCTGTTAGAGAGAGAGTGTGTGTGTGTCTGTGTGAGTCTGAGGGAAAGAAAGCGAAAGAAATTTAGTTTAGCTCTGTATGTGTGTGTGTGAAGGAGCGAACAGAGCCAGCAGAAAGCTTCGGGGCAGGTGAGCTGTGTTAATTTTTGTCTTTCAAACCTTTTCTGTAAGGAAACTCCTCAGTGAAATCCAGTAACTCACAACCACCAATGTCATACTGTTACAGTGAGCTTATGCTCCTCTGTTTGCTGAAGAGCAAGTTTATATAAACCTTGTCTTATTACTGTAGCCCAGGTGCTGCAGTAGTAAAACCTATGTAGGGGCTAAAATGTGACATTGAAGACTGCTTTTATGCTAAGGCTAATTAATCTTTGTTAGCGCTTAGCTTGCGTTAATGATTACGTAGTGAGAATAAAATCAAAGGAATTAAAAGAAACTATAAATGAATGAACTTTTCTGCACCTTGTAGATACATGTAGCCAGAAACTGTTGACTACTACAACTGCTACTGTAAGTATAACCCTTAAAAGGATCCAACTGCGTTTTTTGTTTCATGTTTGAGGTTGGATTTTTATATGGGATTTTATTGGTGACGCTAAAGCAAGTGCAGCAAAATCCCTGTTAACATTCACTTAGATAATATGTATCTAGACACTGGAGGTTGTTTGACATTTTTCCGTAGGAAAAAAAAGTTTCTCTCTGCTCTATTATATCTGATTTAAACGTGTGTAGAAGAGTGTGCATCCAAAGTTTGATTCGCTTATAACTGGTACTTCTATAGTGTCTTTCTACGCAGTCAAGTGCTTAAAATACTTTAAAGTGTCATTCATTCAATCACACACACACACACACACACATACATATTCATACAGCGCTTGGATGCATCAGGGGCAGCTTAGTATATTATCAATCCACTTACCTTCCAGCTGATGGACAGCCCGCTCTACCACCTGAATCCATCCATCCATTTTCTTAACTTATTCAAAAGGCCAAAAGGCAAGGTATTTGTTGTCATGTCAGGTGACCTTAGGAGGCCACAAGCTAGTGCTATTCTAGTGCTTCTTCCAAGCCCAGATAAATGTTTGCTCCATGAAGGACATCCTGTGTAAAATCGGTGCCAAGTCCTAGATATGGATATGGCAGCATACCTGGGAAAAACGTGAACAAGCACACCTTGACTAGTCATAGCACAGAAAAAAATGTGTTCATATCATTTTTATATCATTACATTGGAAAGCATATTTTGAGAATATTTGATCGCCATAGGGGAATGTATATATTTCTATTATGACTTTGATGAATACGAGCCTGTGTGTCCTGTAAAGTGATGGATGTGTGGACATGCTTTCTCACTGACACCACAAGTTTGCTTATGGCTGGGAGGCAGATTTCTGACACTCTTGCACACATTCCTGCCAGATTAACCAGCAGCTAAGATTAATGCAGAGCAGAGCTCATATTCACCATCTAAAATAATGTGGTCAAACATTTGTTACAGCTACAGAGGTCATATAAAGAAGAAAAGACGGTGTTTGACAGTTACATTTCAGGAGCTTGACAAATATATTTGTTGGTACTGGCCCTTCATAATAGTGCTTAAGGAAGTGAAAAATAATTAAAAAGAAAATTGTGCCATGGCACAGTTTCTTAAAGTGAGTGATTCCATTGTTTACAGTAGTCTCATAGTAATATTGTATCATAAAGAAGCAAAGAGATTAATTGAGCTCTGGTTTGTTGTTATTTTAATCTCCCCAGTTTTTCCTTGTCTGTCCCTCCTCTGTCTCATCTGTCTGTTAGTACCTGTTTCTGTTACCATGTTTATTGTTAATCTTCTTGTCTCTGTATTTTAATGGGTTTGTTATTTATTGTAAGGCTGCACAGAGTAATTATATAAAGACTTCTTTTTTATCTGTTCATATCAAGAAAAAAAGCATTTAAATAACTGCCCTAGACATATTGTTCCTTGTAATTCAAAAAATGCTTTTTAGCATTAATTTCTTTTCATCAGCTTATCCTGGTATTGGCTGTGTTTGGAGGCACAGGGTCCCATGGCTCTTATAGGCTTAGTGTAGTTTTAATCAGGTCAGGACCTGGCCTGTCACCTTACTGCTATTTACAACTCTAACTAAGGGTTAAAAGGATCCATGAGCTACTCGGAGCTATAGTGGTAAACCAAGACATGTAAGAGAAACATATATTTGCTATCTGCTTTGGCTGATGGTGTACTAGTTAAAAATAGAATATGAAGTTTGTATTTTTAAGGGATTTTGTAGACCAACACTTTGGCATACATTCACTGGTTGATGACCTGGTTGATTCCAGGATGATTGCAGCCTCCAGCTGTGCAGTCATCATTGGTTATGGCTGCCTCTGATGGACACATCAACCCAGCATGTCTAAAGTAGTGTTCAGTAGGAGATATATTTAGACTAAATATTGGCAAAGACACTGGATATGCTTCTTCCAGAAAGGCTGATGCTACCTTGGGAGTGTGGTAATGAAACATTTGCAGGTAGGGGTGTTGCCACAGAAAAGGCACAAGTGCAGACTGAAGCAACTCATCTCAGTACTTCTGTCTAGTTTTATTGCCACCAAGAATCATCAGATCAGAGGTGTTACTGTTCTGGACATGCAAGGTTGCAGGAACAGCTGGGATACCCATGCCAGAATCCAGCATGGCAAAAACCCAGCATCAGTCAGCCTCACTTAGTTGTTACATTGTAGCACTGGTGACAATGTGGTGTCTATGCTGTTTCTTATATACTAAGAACCACTGGCTTGAGAATGAAGTAAAAAACACAGTTTTAAGGAGCACAAGTTTGAATGTGTATTCAGGACGGGGGGGAAAAGCATTTTGGCTAGTATAGTATTTTGGAAAGAAAACAGATTTAATGCTATTTAGGAGTACTTGTGTTTTTCTGAACTTGCTCGTTTTCAGATTCATATGTATATATATATATATATATAACTCAAAAATCTGAGAACGAGCAAGTTGTGTGATTGAACTCACAGTAATATTCCAACTACTGTCAGTGTGCTCTTTAATTACATTATTGATGGAAATTTGCAACCTCTAATGGGGTTTTTGCAAGATGTTCATAATCACGGCTGTTGTGCAGCTGAACTTGTTATTTGCAGTCTAATGACAAGAATCGACTGCAAATTATTGTGATCATTCTTACAAGTGTGTGTGTGTGTGTGTGTGTGTGTGTGTGTCTAAAAAGTATCAAAAGGTATTTGATATTTGTCTTGTTGTCTTTGCATATAGCCCAAACAATATGTATTTGGACAGTTCATATTACAGTATTAGAAAAGTGCAAGCTTTCAAGTTACATCTTTAAAGGGAAGGTTTGTATTTTACAAACAAAAAAGCAAACAAACAATATAATAGCTATCAACACATGACAACTACATTATTCTTATATGGCTCAGTTTCAGTATTTATTCATTTTCATTTATTCATTTTGGTAATAATCCATCAATCCATTCTCCTCTGCTTATCCTTATCCCAGCTACCAGGGCAAGAGGTGGGGTACACCCTGGACAGGTTGCTAGCCTGATGGATAGCTAACACAGGGAGACAGACAACCATTCACATTCACAGTCACACCTATGTGCAAATTAGATTCACCAATTAACCTAACCCCATTAACTTGGCAATAATTTAGTTATAATTAACATTAGGTAATAATTAACAGAAAATAATGGAAATTATTAAATGTTTGCTAACCCCGTGAGAAAACTGAATACATACCTATTAACAAATATCTTAATAGGTGAATAGTTGGGTGCAGCTCTCGTATGTGGGCGAATGAGGAACCAGATGCAGACTCAAAGGAGATAGATATCAAATAAGAAAAAAACTTATTTGCAGGTGGTGAACAAGTCGTAAACACAAGGTCCGTGAAAATACCAGCACATAGTAGGCACAAAAAATGTGAGAACCAGCAAGGAGCTTATCACAATGATGACTACAGCCAGAAGAAACTAAATCCAAAACAGGCTGAGAATGCAACAGAAGACTACAGTACAGCATGACAAAGAGCTAAGGCAAATTGACGCTTAAATACACGTAGATACACTAATGGCTAATCGGGAATGAGGCACAGTTGGGGAACTAAATACACGTAAACTAAATCAAGGTAACAAGACAAGGAAAGTAAAGCTAAACACAAGAGACAAATGGTAACAAAATAAAAGAGGACGTGAGGAGCAATAACTGACAGAAGAGTGCAGATAGAACTAAACACAGGAAATGACACAGAATGAAAAGGCGGGAAACACAGAGGGAATATAAAAAGGTGAAACCCAGAGTAAATAAGACTCAAACTGAAGATATTTAATACTAAATATCTATACATAACTTGAAACACCAAAAACATAAAACACTGGGTCAAATGCTGAGGAGCATGACAACAGCCCTAGTTCTTTCATAAAAGAACTCACACATGGTTCATTTAACAGAGAACTGGGTCATCATTTCAAAGAGGACCTTGTATGTGAATATGAAAAGTAATGGGAGGATAATGCAAAGAAAATGATCACTAAAAGTCTAAAAATGAATGAATATCCATCAAAGAAATAGCAAAGACCTTTGGTTTGTTCAGTTGAAAAAAAGCTTGAAAATGGTGTAAAAATGGTATAAATCCAGTAGATTTGCAAGGTGAAGAAACAATACTTCACCAAGTGAGTCAGCAATGTTTTTATGACCAGTTTGTACCGTTCATCTGATGGCTGTTTCAAATCATCTTAAACTGGGTTCTTGAACACCACAATGGGTTCACTGTAGTCACCAGGCCTCAATCTAACAGAGAACCTTTGGGATGTGGCAAATCATGACCGCCAGCCCACAAATCTGCAGATGCTATCATCTCAGTATTTGCAAATACACCGAGGATTTTCCAGCACCTGCGCCACAAAGACAAAGGGGCAGTTCCGAAAACAAAAGGTTGTCCAACTCATACTAGTAAGGTGTATCTAATAAAGTGTCACATTAGATTACTTTTGTTTGCTTTTGTTCCTTAATAGAAACCTATAAGTAGGGCTTCTGTGCTCTTAGTCAGTCCAACAGAACAATAGGAATTTCAAATATTGTAATATAATAAAAACCTTTTTTTGCACTTTTATGTGCAAAAAAATGTAGATGCCAATGAGCCACACAAGAAGCTGTGGAAGATAAATTATTACAATAAGTGATAGAGATCTGGTAATTTTGCATTATCTGCATGGTTAGCCTTTGTTGTTGGAATTCCATGCATTGTGTTAGCTAGCCAAGGCTGACAGAAGTCTCTGTGTTCGGAGGTACATTAATATGTGACACTGCACTTCTAATAGTTCACAGGTAACACTGTTGTCTAGTGAACTGCAGCACTCTCTGGGTTATCTCTATAGGCACTACTACAAAGGTGTTAATGCTGAGCCACAACCTCACAGCTGCCCTGTTCACCTCCACCTTGCGCCAACTAATTCTCGGTTTTTCTAGTCCAAACACGACTACGTTGGTTCGCATGTGTCTGCAACGCGCTTCAGGAGCTCCTCACTCGCTATTGTTTGGTCATGCCCTTGCGTGAGTTTTTGTCAGGCTTGTCAGACAGGCATGTCCCTTTGAGTTTATTTTGCTTTATATGGTAAAACACCAAAGACTTTGAACGATAACGCTCATTTCAGGTGATGTGATGCAGAATGTTGTTCGATTGTTTAGAGAGAAAAAACAAAATGTATCGGTTGTGTTTTGAAGGGGATCGCACGTTCACACTTCCCATTGTGTGTCTGTGTGTACACAGGTGGTGTGGAGCAAATGTAAGCCAAGCAGTAGGCGGTATTGGGTGTGCTTTATTTCATGCTTGTGTCAAGCAGCAGGGAAAATCTGGATAAAACTGTCTTTGATTGTGATCTTTTCTTTACTGTATAAAACGCGCCAACTGTCCAGACAGCATTATGAGATTTCCTTTGGCTCCCGGGGTGATGATCTGGTGATTTATGCAGTGGTTTTGAAAGTCGTTTGAAGGCAGTTTTTTTTAACTGAACTGTTTTGTTTGAAGGTGTTCTGTGTGAGCAATTGGTGCCTACAATTGTTATAACATGTTATAACGCGAGACTGAAGCAATAGAGGCTTAAATGAGGTCAGTGAGCACCAGATGCTCTGAAATAAAGGGGCGAACATCGACTGAGAAGAGCTGAGGCATTTGGGGCCGCTCATCTATAAAGCTGGAATTGTTAACTCACCTCCAGCTATATGGTAATAGAAAACCCAGCTCATTCTATTAATCTAAATATTAAGTTAATTTCCTTAAAGGGTAAGATTTAATTGTGTCCTTATTATAAACAAGTCTCGACTTCCATCGCAAACTTTTCCTGTAGGCTTTTAAAATGTGTTGCATTTCGAAAGATGTGCTCCAAATAACTTCACAGTGACTTCAACATAGGCTTAATTTGATCTGAGGAGACAAAGTTATTGTGGCTTTAAGGGATGTTAAAGTAATTTATGACTACTCTGACTCATATCTTGCAGTTCAGTGCAAAAAGGCTTTCATGTATAATGAGTGGGATTGAACCAGTATTAACAAAATGGAAAGACATGATCTTATTTGATTCCTACATACACAAAATGATTTGGTGTATTTTTGGACAAGGATTCTATTAATATATTGTGTGTATTCCAGCAATGGACTTTCATATTTTTAATTAAATGTCTGTATGTTTTGTTGTGTTATGCTCCTATTTAACCATGTATTTTTTATAGCTTGTATCCTTCATTTTCATACGGAACATCACTGTACATTAGACTAATTCAAGAGTGGTTTCAATCTTCTCTCAGTTCTTTGCTCTAAACATTTAGTCAGTATCATTAGAGGAAGTGAATTTGTACGAATTTAGGGGAAAAAGTTAAGCTGCTGTAGATGTAATGTGTATTTGTCTATAGTATAGTTATGAAGCATGTTACAGTTGTAGTTCCAAAAATTGTTAAATATCTGTCTCTTTCTTGTAGATCTTTTCTGATTGCAGATTTTCAGAATTCATAATTAGCTTCTTCCATACACTCTTTTATAATCAAATATGTGGCGTCCCATCTCAAATAGGAGATCTTTCCTAAAGTTTTAAAGTCTGAGGGGCATGGTGTGAAATAGATTACTTGTAATTCCTTCCTGAAAAACATTTCTCACAATATAATAGATTACTATGTAGATGTTACTCTGGCTTTCTCCCACAGTCTGAAGGCATGCAGAGGGTTAGATTAATCAGTGATTCTAAATTGACAGACGGTGTGAATGCCAGCATGAATGCCTGTCAGTCTCTCTTAGCCCCGCTACAGACTGGTAACCTGTCTAGGGTTTTCCTTAACTGGGATAGATGCCAGCACCATAATAAAGATGATGGATGGATACCATTAATATAACTAGAACTTAACAGGATTCCAGGTCATTTGAGCCCGTCCTACAGCAACTGAAGTAATGGCAGAGAAGTAATTTCTTGAAGAAATCGTTAATTTTCATCTAATTTTCACATTTTAATTGAGATTTGACCAAACAAAAGTATTTATGGTTTTTAGTTTTTATAAATGATTTAGATAATTTGATTACAGATATTAAAATAAAGTTAAAATACACATTTGAAGAAATTAATAAACAGGGTGTAACAAATAACAAAAACAGTAACTAAGACAGCTAAATAATGTAATTATTACAGAAGAAGAACACTGAAAAAGTTTAAAAATAGTCTGGCATAATGTGTGACATTAGTTGCTCTAAAATAAAGACGATATATAAAATCCCACGCTGTAACCTTCTGCTTGAGCTCACATGTACTTCCCGAGATATGGAATCACACCATGGGTTGCCCCAGGTATCCCACAGCAACTTGAATGGCGTGGAGGGTTGCGGTGTAGGGGTGGGAGCAGTTTCCATTTACAACGTAAGTGAGGATGTAGATTTCCCGCAGATGTTTAATTCAAGCATGTTCACCTCCTGAGCGCTCTTGCTGAGACCTGAAACCTGTTTGTTTGTTCTGCTCTGGATTTCACTCTTTATTTGCTCGGATTAGTTCTTCACGCTCCATCAGAGGTGGTTTTATATTCATTTATACGGGGTCAAAGTTATGTCAGTGATTCTAGGTATAAGTGGTCATAATTACTTTTTTTGATCCCACACACCCACCATAATTCAGTATTTGATGAGTAACCCCGGTTATTAGCACTGTGGTTAGCACTGTTACCTTAAAGCACAAAAATCCTCAGTTCAATTCCACCATCAGGCCGGCGTCTGTTTGTGTGGGTTCTCTCTGGGTCCAAAGACATGCAGTTAGTGGGGTTAGTTTAGTTGGAAACTTTAAATTGCACACAGGTGTGACTGCGAATGGGTGTCTGTGTGTCAGCCCTGTGACTGGTGACCTGGCCAGGGTGTACGCTGCGTCTTGCTCTAAGACAGTTGGGTAAAAAAAGGTGACATTTTCTTATCAATAAATTATATAAATTATGTTCAAGGCCCTCTGCTGCTGTTTTATTGTCCTGCTTTAGACAACTATAACATTGCAGAAATGGGTTGTTTATGGGTTGTCTATACTATAGTACCAATGCGTGAAGCAAGGGAGACTTGTACATTTCTTGAAACTAGTGCCTTTGTTTGAGGCACTCATTTGTTCAAGCCTTCTGTGTCTAGTTTATTGTTTTTCAGCCTATGGCACTTGTACTACTTGGGTTAGTGTAGTCTAGGGCTGCCACGATTAGTCGACTAGTCACGATTACGTCGACTATCAAAATCGTCGACGACTGATTTAATAGTCGACGCGTCGTTTGAAGCTTTGTAAGATCACAAAAGATGCAGGAATAAGTAGTAGGATTTAAGAGTGTAATAACGGACTGAAACAGAAGATGGCAGCACTGCATGTACAAGGATGCCAGCTGCCGTTAAACCCCGAAGAAGAAGAAGTAGCTCTGTCCCAGAATTCATAGCGCAGCCCAGCTCAGTTTCCAACAATGGCGGCAGCTAGTTAGTTTTAATATTACTCTTATTATTCTTTCTGGGTCACAAAATAAACGTTTAACATGTTTTCAGGCGAGAATGTAACTGTATAAACCTCAAATATCTGCTCAGTTTATCAAGACACCACATATTTTCAAAAGCGCTCCGACGTTTTCGGAGACGTCTGTTAACCACTAGCTCGATAGCTAGCCGGGGGAAAGGCTCACTAGAGCCCGTGAGAACACCGGACTCCCGGCAAATCGTTTTCAAACCCACCGCCGTCTTTCGCTACTCAGGTTAAACATGATACATAAGTCACTTAGATAACTTAAAAATGTTATTGTTTGGCTTTTTTTTTAGTATTTTATTTGTTCCTGAGTAAATCGGTTTGCCTGAGATTAAAGTTATAATTTTTACATAGCTGAATAAACGTCAAGCAGACAACTGGTTGTCAGAAGTGTGAGATGCTCGAGAATATACTCCGGTGTCCCGTTATATTTTAGATAGCAAGGAGTTTATTAAACTTCACCGAAACAATCTGCAAATTTCATTAAAATTAAATAAACTATCATCTCGTCTTTATTTTTAGTTAGCACATACTTTAAACACTTAAAGCTGTAAGCTAATGATCGTTATATAAGAGCAGATGCATGCTGGTGCAATAAGCTGTACGTTTTACGTCCAATGGATGCATGACCTGATTAGTCGACTAATCGCAAAAATAATCGGTGACTAGTCGACTATCAAAATAATCGTTTGTGGCAGCCCTAGTGTAGTCATTAAGTATGTAGATGACTATAGTGCATATTGACTAGAAGAAGAAGGAGGAGCTCCCTTGTTCTTTGGATGTTTGATTTGGCTAATTTAACAGTCTGAAGCACATAGTTTTAATAATAAACAAATAAATGAACACTGGTAATATCACTTTTCTGTCTAATACGTAAAAGCAATGGAGAAAATGTTGTCATTCATAGCTAAAAGTAATATATAGGCACTGAACGATCATGGATTAACTGATCCAGATGACAGTGTTACAGGTGGCACAACCATAAATATCGAGTCACCTGCCTGTTGGAAAGTAAACTTCCTCCAGGATCTTATACAAATGATCTGATCCCATTTTCAGCCCAACCTTGTTTTACAGCATGTTAACAACAGTGCCTCAAGCAGTCAACACACTCATGCAGTGTGTTAGCAGCAGTGATTTCAGTAGTTCAGTCTGAAGGCCTTCATTTCATGTGTACACAAACTCACAGACACACACGCACACATACGCACAGAGTCAGGCTTATCATGTTATGGTTTTCAAGGATATGGGAACCTGGGTTTGTTTGGACTTGAGCGTAGAGATTCCTTGGCTTTGTCCGACCGCTATGCAGGAGTTATAGTGGTGGCACTGAACTTTCTGCAGTCCGTCTTATCTGTCTCATTGTAGAGATTGTGTGCTTGTCTGTGCCAAAGTCTTTGCTCAAGGTCTTTGACTGCCTGCAGTGAAACCTAACCAAAGACTTCTAACTGTGATGATCATTTTCTTATTTGTCTACTTTAAGAAGAGTTCCAGGTTCAGTTCCTGTTGCTTGCATATTCATAACAATGTTTTTCTTATATTTAAATACATCCATAAGAGCTTGCTACTTACAGCCTAAAACTGGGACACTTTGACCTATATAAAAACTTAAAAAATGAATAAAATGATTAAAGTCTGATAATGTCTGTACATGCAGCTGAAACCACTGTCATAGACCCATAAGTTGCCTATCTGATTTATTTTACTGTAGTTTTGTCTAACACCCAGACACCCGCATAGTTGGATTACAAGAGGATTGCAAGATATACGTTAAAAAGAGCTGCAGGCTAGAGTGTTAGAGGCATACTTGCAATTCTTTTTAATTTTTGATCTGCTATTTTTTCTTTAGTTCTGTGAAAGTAGTGTCTTTGTATAATATGTTGCATTTATTTTCAGGGGGATCAAATTCTCAGATGTTTGTAGAATTGTAGTTGAAGTTTTCAGTAATTGATTTGTGAACTCTTACAGCAGATTAAGAAACCGCATTGAAGTCACTACTAGTTACACTTGCCACGTACGTGCTTACTGTGTGTTGAGACGTATCTCGCTCTTTTAGTAGAGGTGAAAGGTCACATCAGCAGAGAGCTGTGATTGTGAAAGCTGCTTTGTTCTCTGCTGCAGTTTTTAAGTTGTCGCGCCTGAATCACACACATGCATGCAGGGGTGTAATTTTCAGAGGGGTTAGGGGGGTTATGACCCCCCCAATAATCAGACCCAACTAATATAACAACCCCCCCCCCCCCCCCCCCATAAAATTATGAATTATCTTGCATAAATAGGCTGTTGATTTTCTATCATGCATCTTCATGCACCTTTCTCCTTGCTAATCTATTCACAGCAGCAGAGTCACTTCAGTGATTTGAATGGAATTGAACTCTTTGACCTTATGCTTATGCTTCAGCTCAGTTTTATTTTCAAATCCTTTATTTTTTCAGTGGTTAGGATAAAAAAGGAACAACAAATTCTCAGCACATGTAATTTTGTGATTATTCAAGTAGTTGGTCTTATTTTCACAAATTAAACTGTATTTTTAGAATAAAATTACCCTATTCTGGTGAATTGTGATGAGAAGAAGATTATTGGCATGGTGTTATGTTTCTGCAAAATATCAAGCTAAAGTAAGGAGCTAATTAGCAGTGCAACAGATTGACAACCTGTCCTCTCGCCCTGACAGCTGGGTTGACAGCTGCATTTATGGATGGATGGGTGAATGCTGCTTACAGGTTTGAAAAGTGAAACCAATGCATACATATCATAAACTAACATTTTTTTATGGCAAACAGGGGCAACTCCTCTGGTCGCCAAAAGAAGTTTGTATAGCCTTTATTGTCACATGTCCAAAGTGACACACAGGTTAATTTCATTTGGTTTGTAGTCACATTAATGAAAAAAAAAATTATCCCAAAGACGTTTCCTTTATACTTTGAAGAGATTTAGTCAGTCTCTTTTATGTTATTTAGTCATTTAGTTTGTACAGCACCTGACCTGATTTCTACCATAGAAAATTTCCTCTAAAATTTGCTCTTCAGTATTTTGGTGGACTTGTTATCATTTAATGCAGAGACAGGGCTGATCAGAGTAGATGTGAAAAATTCATCTTCTGCGTGGTTCTTCTTACTAACTTCCATTAAAATGCTGTTATGGAGTCGCCCAGTTTGTATTAAGCTAAACTGATCAGACTGCCGGTACCACTCTTCTCAGTTTCTTTTGTCATTCTTTTCCTTATTTTTGACATTAAATTTTCCCTCCTCTTCCATCATCCTCTGGTCTTCCTCTTCCTCATTGAACTGTCCCTCTCGCTCTTTTTCTCTGCCCTCATCTTCCTCTCTCACCATTCACTCTTCCAAGTGTCCAGAAGAAAGGGGTGGTGCATTCCAAAAGCCTGGAGACCATTCCCCTCTTTCAGGCAGTGGCCCGTAGACTGACAGTGAAATTAGAATAAGAATAGCTGCCCATTCACCCCAGTGCCCTAGTGACGGGCTGGAGGGAGAGCAAAAAGAGAGGGAGTAGGAGGGACGAGTGGAATGAAGGGGGTCCCGCAGACACGTTGCGTTCCAATTGGCCGGTGGCGTTCCCTGTGTTTTTACATCACTGCCGTCGGTTGCACTTTCAAGTTTGTTTTACACATTTTGGCGCACATACACACTGCACATGTGCATGCATGCGGAAATGTACACATTGGGGTCCAAGGCTTGAACACGTGCACTGGAATACGGGAATCTACGCACTGTCAAGCGAGGTTGGCCTCCAGTGAGCAATTTTGACCACGCTGTGCAGAGGAGAGTGAGGTGACCCATGGCTGTGTGAGTACAAGGCTGCTCTCAGTTAGTTGGATTCATCATGAATATTACACAGTTGTGCTTTTGTTGTTATTTTTTAAAATAGGTTTTTCATTTGTGTAATATCAGATAAACTCTGAATATATTTTGGGTATTTCTGTAGCTTGTGGCAAAGAGTTCAGATTAAAAGGCAACCTCATGCTGTCGCCACTCATGTCGGCCACTTGTGTCTAAACTGTAAACTTTTAATCATGTAGCTGTTAAAATTTAAGATTAGTGCTACAGGTTGTTTTTTTTTTCTTTGTTTTAACTCTTACCAAATGGCTTTTGCTAGAATGTAGTTTTGATCAAAACTGTTTATTGTCATCTTCATGCCTTGGATGGGTTAAATATAATATTACTGATTGACAAAATACCTCTTTGCAACTCTGCGGTGGCAAACAGGCATTATGATTCTTTGCAGATCTTCCCACTCTTAGACTGTGCAGTAAGTGGCCCCTCACTAACGGGGATCTAGTGTTTTTGGGACTTTTTTGTTTTTGAAAAAAAAAAAAAAAAGCACATCCATCTTACCTCTGTTGTAAGCCCATGAAGTTATGTGATTGATGGAAAGATGACTGTATGCCTTCTGCATTAATAACTAGTTTATATGCTCTTGATTTTAAACAAAACATGTAAAACAAATAGATTTTTTTGTATTATAGATAAAAATCCAGCATTTTGTGTTTCCATTTTTTACTTGAGCATCCTATCAGCTCCATCGTCCAGACAGTAAATAGTGTCACATGTAAAATTCTGGTAGTGCATGAAGCAATACA
Organism: Pelmatolapia mariae; assembly: GCF_036321145.2. Taxonomy (NCBI): domain Eukaryota; kingdom Metazoa; phylum Chordata; class Actinopteri; order Cichliformes; family Cichlidae; genus Pelmatolapia; species Pelmatolapia mariae. Next base: position 39,450,679 of record NC_086244.1, on the reverse strand, counting down.
TTATTGCAGTTATAAATGATAAATATACGAACTATTGTCTTTACAATCTAGCTCACCAAGTTGAGTAGTAAGGCTACTGCAGAGGCCCTGGTTCGAATTTATCCCAGGTTGTTTATTGTGTGTCTTCTCCCTTTATGTCTCTCTGCATGGATGTCTTAATAAAGGCAAAAAGTCTGCATTTAGGCAGCAGCTAAACTGTTCTAAAACGATATGCATATAACAAAGAAACCCTGCAGACAGTCTCTTTTTACATTTTGTTCAGCATGAGAAGCAGACCGCACATAGTAGAAATTTTCTCTACCAATACAGAAAACTTGATGCTTTTTTTTCTTTAGAGATCAATAAACTTTTTGTATCCTTTGATATTTTTCACATGCACAAAAAGTATCTCCACCCGTCTGTGTTAAAGGTAACACTAAATGTGGTGTTTTAAATGTTGTGTATCTATCTGTTGAATGTGTGCACATTACTGAACTGAGTGTTGTGACGGTGCAGGGCACACCCTCGGTGTGCGTGCGTTTGACGGTGTCCCTGTGGGTCGGCAGGCATTTAGTCTTTTTATTGCTAAGCTGAGTGTGAAAAATGCTTCCCAACTGGGACCTGCTTTAAAGTATAAACCTGGATTAGCAAGCAAAGTTGAGCTTTCTGGGCAATTCTTTCATATTGAAAACCTTTGTGGGGCAATAAAATCTGTCTCCCTCTTAACTAAGTAGGTTTATGTAGGGTGAAAGAAATCAAGGATGTGACATGCTTTCTAAATACAAGTAGTCTTTTCATTTATTCTGGTCCTCTTGCCTTTTTGATAACTACTTTTACTTATCTCAGAGTAACATTTCTGACTATCTAACATGAGCAATGTAGACACTGGTTGGTTCTTTTCAGTCAAGACCATCTATCTTTCCCATACTACTACATCACAGCAAAGCCTGGAGGTTGTGTTGTAACATCAGCTGTTACCACAGCACTGAGTAATTATTACTCCAACCAGCCAAGACCATTGTTAAGATCTGTAAGGGACTCCACCACCTGCCTTGACTGACAGTGGTTAATACTCTATTTTAGTTTATGGACAAACAATGCCTCTGTGTATTGTGGTGTTTTACTGTGGCCTAGATGTTTTATTGATTTCTTTCTCTCACAAATTATTTATGTGTGTTACAGGCAAAGAGACAGCCTGTTGTCCATCATGATGCCCATCATGAATATTCATCTGAGCCTCCTCATGCTGGGTGAGTAGAAGTCAGACATGTGTTTAGTCTTTTTCTGTGGGGTGAACAAATTCCTCGACCTTTGTAATAAGTACTGAGCTCTCTTAGCAAGAGCTCCAGTGTGCAGTGACCAGGACAGAGTGTTTATTACCTGTACTCCCAGGAACTTGTTACCATCTCCACTATCATGCTGTTGATAAGGAGTGGTGTATTACCGCCCTGGCCGCTCCTGAAGTTGACAACGAGCTCTTTGATTATTTTCAAGAACAGCATCTGCATGTTTGTGTTTTTATCATCCAGATGTGCTTGGCTCTGTTGTATTACAGAGGAGATGGCATCTTCCATAAAGTGATTTGAGCGGTATGCAAACTGTAGTGGGTCAGATGCAGGAGGGAGGCTGGAGACAATGTGTCTCTCAAAGCACATCATCACAAAAGGAACGCTGTGGGGCAGTAGTCATTGAGATGAGTGACTGTGGGGTTTTTGAGCACTAGAATGATGCCAGCAGTCTTAAAGCAGGAAGGTACAACAGTGGTCCAGCAACAAATTGAAGATGACTGTGAGAACTGACGTTAGCCGGTCATTACTGTCCCTGAGCCCCTGTCCTGGCATATTAGGACTGCTTATGTTCACTCTCCTCAAGGTCTTTCAGACATAAGTTGTTGTAAGATTGACTGTCTGTTCATGGTATGTTTTAATCTCATCTAGTTTATCTTGTTAAATAGGTAAATAGTGGAGAAAGGTGTTTTTGTGTGTACGAGGAGAATGGGGCTGGGGCAATTGTCTCTGCCAGTCTTTCTGTAAAGTCACTGCATGCCACTTCCTCATAGGTCCTTTATAAAGTAAACTCACTTCTTATTGTAACAGCCGATGCCTTAGGCATTAAAATATTTCCTCTATTGTCATATTCTGAGTATATTTAACACCAGAACCGCAGGTTCAGAATAGACAACATAATCTTCAGTGTACACTTATGATGAATTCCCTCACTGAGGGAAAATTCTTTGAGATGTTTGTTTAGAATTAAATTTAAAAAGATTCCTGAAATCTGCCATGGTGGTATTTGTGGAATGATAGGCCACTGACAGGAGAGCTAAATCAGAGGACTTGCAAGCCTAGTAGTACGGTTGTGCGATACTTTTTTAGGGCCACACAAGAGCATAGCCACCATTTCACTTGTAAGATTTACCCCTGGTTAGTTATGCTGTACTTTTTTAAGTTAAAGAGAAATTGTTATATATTTTTAGCCATTCACACCCATGACAAGAAAGACTGATTACATATTTTATGCTTGCCATTCCTAACTCGCCTATTCTCAGGTATCTGGGTCAGTCTCTATGTTGATTATTAACTGGAGGAAGGAACCATTCATACGTGCAGGGCCAGAAGCTAAACTTTAATAATAGTGAGCATGAACTTTGCTTCATCTGGTGATACATATTTGTGAATAAATGAAAGCATGGAAGGATCAGTTTAACAATCACAGAATATCTATGCTGGATGATAATTTACTTAAAATCTTTCATATTTTAATATTTGTAAATATTGTGTAAATATATAAAGCTATATGTAAATATATCTGACCTCTGCATTAAATATCCTGCAACAGTTAGTGAGTGTGCTTCCAGGAGATGAAGCAAGTTTAGAACTTCATGTTGTTGCTGACTTTCAAGCTCTGTGTTTTTCATATATCTTTGCATATATTTAGTACATACATATATTTTACCATTAACTGGCTTCTTTGTATTCACTCCATTCACTCCATCCTTCATCATGCCCTCCGCACACAAAGCACTTTTTTCCCAGTGGAAAAAAAGATAAAGGAGATGAGGTAAATGAGCAGTTCTTCAAATGCAGCTACATAATAATAATAATAAAAGGACATAAAAGGAGGTACACTTTACTCACTTTACTCAAAGCAAGAACCTTGACAACAAGGCTGTTCTTGAAAAAATGTATTTCTTGCCAGTAAAGAAGCTCTGAAAAGTAAAACTGGTTAAACATTTATATTTAAAAGGAACTAAAGCTGCAGCCATCTCACTGACTTTGCATTTACTATCCTGTCGGTCTTAATTAAGTGATACCTTCCCATTCCAAGAATCTAATATATTCTGTTTAAATGTAGCATGTTGATTGTAATCTTTTGAGAGGACCAACAAATTTGCATCAAGGAAAAAAAACTTACTGTAGTTCTTTTTACAAGAATACTGAGTGTCAAAAAACAGCCGGGTTAAGACTGTGCCTCGCACAAACAGCAGCTGGTTTGCCTCCATGTGATTATATGTAGCACTGGCACATGGCAATGAAACCCACACAAGCAGGTAAACACCATCCACTTGAATACAGCCTTATAGCAGGAATGCAGGAACATGAGGAAAATGTTATTCATGACAGAAAACATTCCTGGTGTTAGATGCGTAGACATAAGTGATGCATACACAGATGGTACAGATGCTTAGAATTGCTGCCACCAGCCAGTTGCCCAGCCTGTTTCCCAGCCGCTACGAGTCCTCCATCCTTCTCCTGCAGCATATCTACTCTTCTCTATGAACATGTCCCCCTTATTCAATTGTTATTCACCAAGAGACTGTTTTTTACTGATCGCAATATAGTCCATACAAACTGTTGATCAAGTATGTAAAATGTAAAATGGTTGGATAAAACTTGCAGTCAGTTTGACATTTCGTACAAATACAGCCACTTAAAATGGCCAGCTTATTCATAGCAGAACCGCGGTGGATCCTTGACCGATCCCAACTGTGACGCTGTCAGCACTGATCCCGTAGAGCAGGGGTGTCAAACTCCAGTCCTCGAGGGCTGGTGTCCTGAAACACACCTGAATAAAATGAGTAGGTCATTAGCAAGACTTTATAGAACTTGACTGCAAGCTGAGGTGACAATTCAGCCATTTGATTCATGTTACGGCAGCTTATGAGTGAATGAACATGGTGCAATAAAAGTACTTTGAGAAGGACATTTTTCCAAAAACTTACATTTACTTACATTTATTTAAATTTACTTGAGTAAGGCTAGGGGTTGCCACCTCAGCATGCCTTTCTAATGACCTTCTAATTTTATTTAGGTTTGTTACAGGAGGGACACATTTAAAAGTTTCAGGACACCGGCCCTCGAGGACTGGAGTTTGACACGCCTGCCATAGAGGGATGATGGGCTGATCTGACTGTGATCAGATTTCACAATCCCAGTTCAACCCATGCTCATGTCTGCTAATGCGATTCTAGAATTTTAGTGCAATCGCCCCTCTTTCGATTTTGTGTTAATTTAGAAGCAGGAAATTAGAGATCATACAGATCTTTATGTATTTGACACATTGCTGCAGTTTAACTGATTGGTTTGTATCATCTGGCTTCATGGATATAAGCTGGGTGTCATCTGCATAGCAAAGAAAATGTATCCTATGGGTTCTGATAATATTGCCTAAGGGAAGCATTGTGTAATGTAAATGGAAGTGGTCCCAGCACAGACTCCTGTGGAACTTTGTGACTAACTTCTGTGTATGTGTATGAATTTGCATGCACAAATTGGAGTCTATTACATGGATATGATTCAGACTACTGAAGCGCAATTCCTTTAAATCCATCTCTGTAGTAGAATATTGTGGTCAGCAGTATTGAATGTCTAACAGGACAAGCACAGAGATGAGTCTGCTGTCAGATTCTATAAGAAGATCATTAATATTCTTCACTAGTGCTGTTTCTGTACTAAGATGAATTCTGAAATTTCAGTTAGCTCAGTTAGCTGTTTTACAACTACTCTGTCATTTTTGATAGTGTAAGTTTTAAGTATAAAGGTAGGCACTGCACAGCTGTATTATTTGTCACCTAATTTTATTAATAGAAGGCAGCTATGAAGATGGGAATTATCCACAAGAGACCAAAATAACTGGTGAAGTTGGTACTAAACACTACAATCATTATAATAAGATGCTTCAATGCAATCAGCCACAGTCACACAGTAATTGTGGGTACTGTGAGTATAAATGCATTTGCAAATAGATATACAGTAATAAAAAAAGTGTCTGCAGCCCACACAAAGAGAAAGCTCCACGCTATTGTCATGTCTGAGGTGCTAGAAGCATCTCAAAAATTAGTCTGCATAGGATGATGACTTTGCCTTGTAATTACCAAAGCAAACACAATTTTCTTACACAGATTGAGGAACGACATTAGTCAGAGCACTTTTGAGAGTGGCTTATATTCAGTAGCATTCTTTGCATGTGTGGTCTCCTTCAAAACACAAACTCAGTCATTAATTAAAACACAGGCTAAATCAGTACTGAGGTATACATGCCTAGACAGAGTGTTGGGAGAGGATCTCTTGGCACATTTGAATGCTGCTTTTATCATAGTCTCCATCAGTCTTTATATTTCCAATAAAAGTGTCGTTGTTGTGCAAAATTTTCCCTTTTAAAAAAACTGCCCTTTTTTGAAAACCTGATGTAGGTAATTATCAGAGTACATTAAATGCACATTTTTATTTCTTTGCGCAGTTCTGGTGTTTGGAGCACTCTGATCACCAAATACTAGAGTGACTTGACTCAATTTTAATTTGGATCCTTCATATTTTGTTTTACTCTAAAGCCAAATTTATTACAATGTCTGTTAAGAGGGTTTCCATGTACAGTGTTTTATGGTGCCTCACCTTGGGCAGGTTATTTGAACATACCTTTAAAGTGAGGTCAGGTGAAACTCAGTTAAACCTCTTAGTCATATTCTCTGTGTCTGTATTGTTAAATAGTTATCAGAGTAGTGAACTGGAACATAACTCTAATTTTTAGCTGCACCAACGACAAATATAAAGTTTAAGGTTTTTCTGCTTCTGAAAGAATGTAATCTTTTTATTTAAGCTTAAAAACACGGTTTACCTTTCTGCATGTATGTAAGTGTGTTTTATGTTTGTCCAGGGTTTGTCTGCTCTTTATCAGCAGTCCACAGGTTTGCCTTGCAGCATGTTTTTGTACATTTCTGTTTGTAACCATTGTACATGTTGTGGCATTTTAAACTTAAACCTCTTTCCTTTTGCTTTAACGTGTTCTGCAATGCCAATATGCTAAAAGCTTATTGTGTATTTCCTGGTATATTATAGTAGAATAGTCTGTAGTACCGCCAGGCATTGTTAATGTTTCACTGGAATTCAGAAAATCTTCCTCTGTTAATCTTGTACTTGAACTGATTCCAAGACATTGTGTATGTGTCTGTGTGTACAGAGAGATTGGAAGAGCTGTAGTCTTAGTTACTTTGGCCTGAGTAAACCAGAAAATCTTTAGGTTTTGAAAGCAAATATTTAACGTAAAATGATTTCCACAGTTGTCTTTTCAGCTGCAAAATGCAATTGCGATACTCTACAGTATGCATACTAAGCATACAAAAGGATTTTCCCAGTTTTAATCTGGAACAAATCATGGGAGCTTGATCTGCAGTTTACTTTTTCAAGATCTAATGAGGAAACCTGACCTTCAGCTGAGAGCCAGTAACATTGTCACTACTGTGATTCTGTCATTGAAACTTCAGAAGAGCAGTCTGATGCCTGAGTGTTTTGGCTTGTGAATCTAATATGAAGATCCGCTACTGTAACAATATCTCTGTCTTTAAAGTGGAAATGCACCACTTATTTCACTGAATACAGTATTTTTTTAACACAAAACATCTGCACCCTTCATATCAAAATTTCTATATTTTATTTATATATATATATATATATATATATATATATATATATACATATATATATATATAATGCAGTGAATTGTTAGTATGTTGGAAAACCAATCTGGGTAAGGGAGCAGTGTCCTTTGTAGCCAGTAAGGTCAGTAACAGATTTGTCTTTTTTTATAGTTCCTAAATACAAAAGGCCATGATGGAACTTTAGTTTACATTCATTTGATAAGCTGTTATTCCCCAGCATGATCTAACAAATCTCTAAGGTCTTCTTCTAATGCCAGGAATGTTTGGTTTTGTCAGTCTTCCAGTGCTTTAATGATGTTTGGTGAGGCTTGTATGCAGGCTCACTTAACTTGCCTTGTCATGCTTTGTACAGAACTAATCCAAAGCATTTTAGAGTCGCATGTGTTGTCTGTCTCAGAAACTTTCTGTTAATGATGATGCAGAGATATTCTGTGTTAAGAAAAATAACCTGACGTCTGACAGTCTCTGGGAATTCTGATGCCATTTTTCACGCTATCGCAACGCTATTGATGATTGATGTGAACACAGAATGAAACTCCTAATCACTATTCTTGTGATTTACTGCATGTATTGCTTGAATAAACCTGTCAGCGTGTCTTTGTCTTGTCTCCCTTCCCTCACCCCATCCGGGCAGATGTCTTCTCCTCCCTCAGCCTGGTTCTGCTGAATATTTCTTCTTGTTAGAAGGGAGTTTTTCCTTCCCACTGTTGCCAAAATGCTTGCTCATAGGGGGTCATATGATTGTTGGGGTTTTCTCTGTTTTCTTTGTGTTATTGTAGGGTTTTTACCTTACAATATAAAGGGCCTTGAGGCAACTGATGTTGTGACTATATAAATACATTGAATAGTCAGATGTACAGGGGTTCCTAATAAAGTGCCTAGTTACTGTTAGTCACATTAGAGAGGATGCTTTTGAGTCCATTTTAAACCATCTATATCTTTCCTGTTTGCTTTCTTTAGATCAACAGGATGAACAGCTATCTCTCATCTTTTATGTCTCTGTGCTCCGAGATTATCAAGCTTTGACTTTTTCTTTAAATCAGACAAGAAAGACATGTTTTTTTATTCAAAAGTGTGACAAGAAAAGTAGAACTCAAAAAAAGAAAAACAGTTTGACAGTGTGCATAATGGAACACATTCAAATACACAAAAACAGATGTCAATGATAGAAACTGGACCATAAACTGATTACATTTTTAAGAACTGTTATCAACACATATACTGAACAAGGATAGGCAGTGCATTTGATTATGAGTAGCAACCTCCAGAGCTTAAAAATATTAATGCAAACATAGCAAAAACTGCAATTTCTGCATTTACCACTTGAGTCTAAAAGTGAGTCAATCCCTGTAGACTGCCATGTTAAGGTGCCGAACATTACACAATTAAAAATTATGATCACATTATAAGAAACTGATTGTTTGTCCCATTTATAAAAACAGTTTCAAATAACCTACCTGTATGAAAAATTGCTTTAAGGTTAGGGGCATGACTGGTTTAGCTGATAGCTTTCTAATGAAACTCTCCTCAGAGTCAGTCAGGACACTGAATTGGGCCTTTTCAACATGTTTGTCCCTTTTTGAGCAGTTGTAAATGACTTCTCTGACAAATAATATGGTCTTCTTGGTGGTAGAGAACTCCAAGAATTTTGTGCTTCAGCTTTGTTCAATGAAATACTGGTATTTTATTAATCTTTTACCTATCAGAAGTGGCTAATATATACATCACCATTGCATTACGGATGTGCACATTATGGAGCTTATTAGTATTAGTTAATAACCAATCCATCCTCTTGTCCAAATACGGTCACTTGTGGTTAAAGCCCTCAGACACGAGCCAAAACGCTCACACTGATGCTTCAAAACGTGATAAACTAGTTGTTGAAAGCATGCTGACTGTGCCCATCCCTTTAGACAAAGTTTCCAACATGGCTTTCTGTAGATTCAAGCCATCAAAAGGTCTAGTTTGCTCATATGTGATTCAAAGCAGAAGTTTACTTGGCAGTAAAGAAGTAAACTTTATGACTGTTTAATTCTTTCCAGCTTTTTGGGGGGGCGATTTGAGATTTGTGATTCTTTTAATACAAGAAAAATATCTAAATTAGTGGAAACATTGTTAGTGTGAAGCTGACTGTGATTAATGATTCTGATGATTCTGTTTTCTGTTTCTACCATCCATTAATCCATGGCCAGTTGTCTGTGTATTTGGACAAGAGCTCCCATCAAGCCCTCATGGCTGCACTGAGGGAAGCTGTTACCCTGCAACAGGAAACCTCCTGATTGGACGTGCTGTCAATCTAACGGCCACCTCTACTTGCGGCCTTAATGGACCAGAGCGATATTGTATTGTCAGTCATCTGCAGGTCAGTCACACACAAACTTCTGAATGTAAAGTGTAAAGAGCGAATACAAAGAGCATGCCCACATTCATTCTGAGCATGAATTGGTAATAAGTGGTAATAGCTTCTCATTATATTTGAAGATCCAGGTAATGACAGACCACATAAGTACATCGTTTTCTTCCTTTATTTGAATTTACCGATTGATTTTTCTACAGCTGTTTTTTTTATATGCACTCTGCTTGACTCTCACTTCACTATCGCTCATCACATTGCCATTTCCCTCACAATACATGGCAGACTGAGTAGTGCAAAGAAAAATGAGTTGGCATGTTCTGTCTATAACACATTCATCCATCTTCATCGTTCCCTCTGCACTACTCCATCTTCAATTGTTCATTTGTCTGTTTGTTTGCAGCCTTGTTTCAATGAGCAACACTCGCTGCACAGGCCCCAGCAATGTTCCCTCTAAGCTGCGCACGTGCGCAATTGCGCACTGCTGGCCCGGTCGTTGCACACAGAAAATCTGAGTTGCGCACAAAAAAAAAAAATCTAACCTGAATTGAAATTAAAATTAAAACTTCAAAAATTCTGTTTTAAAGTGTTAGTCAGTAAGTGACTGGCTGCTCCCATATGGGTTTAGAACAATGCCACCTTATCCCATAGTCCAGCCAATGATGCGATTCACATTCGTATATACGCAGCTAATCAACGTGGTTGACAGGCTATGACAGCGTCCTTATGTGCCGACACCGGTGTTTTAGCTAGCAAAGCGGCGTGGCTGATGTGGAGTGAAGCCACGTTAATGACAACGTGTACAACCATTGGAGATGTGAGCAGGACAGACGGAACAATTGACGGGAAAAGTGTGGACTTTATACCAGTTTTTAAATTGTGTTGATAGGCCACGTAAAGCCAGAGTTATGATAAAAAATATATGCAATGTTTGGTTTTCTTCCTGAATAATATCGTTGTTTATATTTACTGTGGGAAGAAACGGTTAAAACGGCGTTTTATAAGGAAAACCCTGGAAAGCAGTCTCCGCCTGTGAGCAAAAACAACCTCCCCACCCGTCCCCCCACAGCCTTTCCTATTGGTCGAAAAATGTACCATGTGGACCAATCAAAAAATGATATGGCAACGTGGCATCTAGTTGTTAAGAAACGGGGGGAAGTTTTAGGAGTGACGGCGGTGTTTTGAGATGTGAGAGATTTGAGACGTTTAGCGCAAATCTTGTGTAGTTAGTGTGTAGTGTAGTTTTTGTTGTGTGTGTCAGAACAATGAGGCGACTGCTGAATGTTACAGGTGTTACAGGAGTGATACATCTCCTGTTGTCAGGCCTGCAGGTATCAGGCTGTTGTTCTCCTTTATCTCATAGTGGACAGAAATTATTTTCTGGAGTGGCACAAATAATTTGTGTGGCATCAGATTTGATGCAGAACAGCTGATTGTTCTGTAAATAGTTTATAATGTTTATTTAAAAACGCCTTGGTTGCGTTTTAAAAAAAAAATTGCTGCAAAAAAATTTGTTGTTTGCCAAACTGAGGTATTTTTTTGAAGAAGTAACTATATAATTAATTGCCCAACATTGGTCATTATATACTGTATTTTGCAGACAGAGAGTTACAGAACTCTCTCCCAGACCACAGACTCATACTCATAATACAAGTCAGAGCTTTATAAAAAAGAAGAAGAAGAAGAAAGAAAGTTGTGTTTTCAAATTTGGAGTTCAAGTTATTTTTACTTCCAATAGTGTTAACATACATGTCATGAACAAGATTTTTTTACATTTTCATTGTAAGTGGGCTAAAGCAGTTAATTAAAAGTAGTCTAACATAAATGTAAATGCTGTAATTTGATTATTTTAATAAACCATGTAACTTGGATGGATTAGATGCTGGCGTGACCACAGTGCACACGTCTGATGTCGCTCACAGTGGTCCAAGGGATCGCTCAGGGAGTTTGTGTGATCGCTCAGACACATTAAAAATTAGAGGGAACATTGGGCCCCAGGTGTAGATACACAAGTCAACCACACCTTTTGTATATTTTTTTTTTTGTGGAGCTATACTAATACACACATATATGATGAGGATGTTTTAGTGAAATAAAGCAGCTGCAGTTATTCAGGACAAAATGATGTTATAGTGTTCATTTCTGCAACGTGCAACTTTTTTTTTTTTTTTTACAATAATACGTCTCCCAGCATGTTCACCATGCTGTTGTCGTTCACGCTGCCTGCATTCATGCATTTCCGTGCGTCTGCATGTATGTGCCTGCTCTTCCTTTGCCTCGGGGTAGGAATATTCACCACATTCAACTTCCAGCTCAGCAAGACAGCCTTCTACTGCAGTGATAGGAAGGGTATTGGGTTCAGATTGTAATCAGTCACAGTATTTAATGTGTGTTTATGCTGCTTGTGTTTTTCACTCAGTGCTTTTGAGTTGTGGACTTTCAAGTTCTGTTTATTATTCATTGTTCTCTGTTGATTGTTAGCTTGCTCTTCATTTCTTTAGTTTTTATCACCCCTCAGCTGTAAAAGGCTGGTGGAGTTTTGTTTTCAGGCAAGTGGCTAGGATACCTATGTTTGTAAATCTGATAACTTGAGAACAAGGTGACGTAGAAGCTTCAAATTGATACCATAGCGGCATCTACTAAAAATCTCTGAGAAATCTGAATCTCAGTGACTACTAGGAAGCTTGGGTGTAGCACTGGCGGTTTTCTGTACTGCGATGGTTGTTCACTTCACTTTTTCTTTATTTTTATTTCTGTTGGCTGTAAAAATCTTACAAATTGTATTTTTCTCTGAGAGTTAAAATATGATCCAAAACAGGACACCTGTTTGATGACCTTGTATAAAATTTGTACATAGACTAATTCTCTGTTTGAGTATGTATGTCCAGGAGGAGACACAGATCCATTTGGGGTTGTGTCAGGAAGGTATGAAGGAGCATGAGGGCCAAAGAAATTAAATTAAGTACAATAATAAAATACATTTTTGTTTTTTGCAAGTAGAAATTAATTTCACTGGATTTTTAAAATTGTAATCTTTTCAAAATTAATATAAATTTTGATAATAACGTTAAGATTTCCATCACCTCTTTCATTGGGTTGCATAGAGGGAATCCCTGGATTACCTTAGCAGGTGGATAACCAACTTTGTGTGACTGCTTATCGTGATTGCTGAGTTTAGTGTAAGTGAATCCAGATAACAGAAAAATACCCTGGTCGTGTTGAACTTGTGTTGTAGTACAGGGCCTTGTTCATCATTTCCCGCCGAGCTGTGTTTTATTTCTCTAAAAATGAACACTGATTAGTGTCTGTGTTAGTTTAAATTGCTTCAGTTGCCCTTTGTTATTCATTGCACTGTTTGTCTACTGTTGAGTTCCCTTTTTATCTTCTGTTTGGATATGTAGGCATTGTTTTTCTTTTTTTGTTGGATTACTGCCTCAAAAAGGTTTATTTATTATGCTTATTAATTTGGGTCTACCTTCACACACAAACATGACACAGAGACCGGATTACACTGTTTCCACTTTGTGTCATTGAAGATGCAACTGCATTTAGGAGCTGCACTCACACCAGTTGTATTAAAGACTTTCAGAAATTGAGAAGAAAAAGGTCTAAAAGGAGACAAGAAAGCAGGGAAGGAAGAAAGTCAAAGAGAGAAGATTGTGTGCAGGAGAAAGGATAATATGAATTTCACATGTGGTGCTGAGGTAAAAAGAAACAAGAATGATGAATCAAAGTGGTAGTTAATTTTAAAAAAGTAAAACCAGCTCTGCATTATAGCAAAAACAATGTTTTCAAAACAGCATCAAACCTAGGTGGGTGCATTGCTGACCACGACTAACTAATTAGTGATAAATATGAGCTGATCACAGGGAGTGAGGCTCACCAGTGTTTAAAGTGTTTTTGAAATGTGTTGTCCTCACATAGCAATCCACAAAATGTCAGGTTTGTGTTGCTTGGCTGGATCCAATTTGGGTATAAAAAAAAGAATTCACTTCAGTTATTCTCCCACCACTGTCACCAAAACCCCCAACCATAACATTTCTATTCTTGCTGGAAAGATAACCATTCTTGTAATGGCGGGCCTCAGATATGTTATTTTTCCTCTTGCTTATTAGCTCAGGGTCTTCTCATTCTATTTTTGTTATAGTCATTTTGAAGGTTTTGGTTATTACCTACATGTATTAGTCTTTATCTTATAAAACCAAAGGAAAAAAACCCAACAATATTCTAAAGACCTCCACATGGTATAATGATACTTGCAGAGGTAGTGGGTTGAAGTACCTACCAGCGCTCATTCAATCAAATCATTGCTTTAAAAAAATCAGCACAACAGTTTTTAAGTTTTTCTAATGTAATTAGAAAAGGCTACTTTATAAAGATTATGCACATGTATATCCATGTGCATGTGCACACATATACATCCAAATTGAAATAGTGTTTTAATGTGTGAATGGATACATCCACGCTATATCCAGCATGCCTTCTTTTCAATTCTCAGCCGAGTCTCATTAACAGCCATGCTGTTGTTAGCAGCTTAATCGCCCTTGACAACCTAATTTAGCAGCTCTGGAATCTACTGTTTCTCTTGCCAACATACCCTCATCATCCCACTCTGGTGTGCCCTCTTTCCCGCCACGTACTCCCCTTTTTATGGCCCCTCTCAAATTGAGCCCTTTTTTTGCTCTTTCTCAGCATCTCTCTCACTCCCTGGATCCCTTAACTCACCACCTCCCCTCCAAGCACATTTGTCCTTCATCCCTGGTGCTCTTTGACACTCTGCTGCAGATTCTCTGCTCTTATCTGCATCTTTCACTGTCTGCCTTTTTTGAAGCCACCCTTCATTCAAACTCATGCCCTTGACCTTGGTCACATGGTTTTATTTCTCCCATAATCTATGATTTCAAGTGTCCACCTTCACTCCTGTCTCATGTGTGTCAGTCTATTTTTTCTTCTGCCTGTACTTTCTCCTCCTATTCATGTCTGTGCTAGACTTGGACTTTTTTGCAACTCTTTTATGTTGCTTATGCAAAAATTCTGTTACAATGTTAAGCAAAAAGAGCTTCTTTTATTCGTGCATTTCATCCCGTAGTAGAAGTAGCCTGAGAACCTGTTAGATCTCTTGTTGTTGATATACTTTTAGTGAAATGTCCTAATAATATTTGATGGCATTTAGTCAGTGTTAAGGTTTTGTTGAAAGGATGTTCTGTTACCTAAATTTGGTTGAAAAGTAACAATCTGTAATCTCCTCAGATGACAATCAGACCACCTTGGACTTTTCATGTTTGTACATTTAGTACCATGACAGAGAGTTGGCATGCTCCTTCTGATGATGAATGTTGGATTTTTGGCAGACTTAAATAGAATGAGGACACTCATTCATGGCCTCCTTCTCTCCTACTTTCTTTGTTTGATGCTTCTCCTCCCTTTCTTCAATACCATAACCATGAAAGCCATGAAAAAAGTAAAGTAGGCTCGCTTTCTATTTTAACAATTGAACTTTTTTCGAACTTAAATTTGTTGTTATTTTTAAAAAGAAAACTTTTTTCTGTTTCCTCAGCAACCAGAGAAGTGTTTTGAGTGCAACTCCCAGCATCCCTACGACCCGAACGTACACTCGAACAGCCACCGCATTGAAAATGTGATCTACCTCACAGACAGCAACGGAGTCAACACCTGGTGGCAATCTGTCCATGGTGTGTGTGTGTGTGTGTGTGTGTGTGTATAATAACTATAAAAAAAAACATGATCCGTGTGTTCATTGTTTGCCTCCATCCTCATATATTTATATATATGTGTGTCTGTGAAGAATATGTTTCCTTAGATTGTGATGCACTGTATGAATAGGACTAGTATTACCTGGGGACCTCTAGTGATGTGCAATAATTATCCAGGTTGTCTGTGATGTTAACCCTGTGTGAATCTGTGATGTATCTGTAAGTTTCAATTCATGTTAATATTTCTACCGCTACGATCAGCATACTGTGGACACTTCTAAATCAGTCTAACTCTAAATCAAAGTTTGGACAGCATTTTGAAGGCAACTTCAGATTTCTTATGATTCAGCATGTGGACCCACTTACAGGTAGGCCAAGGTCAAGTCTTGAAGGATGATGAGAATGATAACAAGCGTAGCCACAGATGTCAATAGGCCCATATAAAGTACAGACTTTTCTTACTCCATGTTTTTCTGTTTTCAGAGAAACAGATCTGAAAAAATTTCTAAATCAGATAAACTCTCCGGGTTGAACTAACCCCACGTCAATAGGTATTACACCTAGACCAGAATAATACATCTAGACAGCAAAATAATACGAAGGCAAATGGTCCTTCACAGAAAGGTTACTGGGTAAAGGTACTGATGCTACATTTGTGTTCCTGTGGGAGTAAGAGCAGGACTCTGGTATTTCTCGAATGAGGGAAATCTGAAAAGAAAAAAGGTAAAGGTCTGCAACAGTCAATCAACATTCATCAACAGTTATTTTCTCCACAGGCCAGGAGAGTGTCAGCATCAGACTGAACCTGGAGGCTGAATTCCACTTTACACATCTCATCATGAAGTTTAAGGTACATGCACTTTTCTTTCATGTGTGGGTAGCTCCATGTGTTGTATACCTCTGTTGGATGTGCAACTCTGTATGTGTTTAAGCACGTCAAAGAACATAATTCTTCAGGTGTGTGTTTGTTATGTACACTGAGAAGTGTGGTGGCTGCATTCCATCAGACAGAAATCCTTTATCTGTGTGTACAGCAAATGAAAGGTTCAGATAAGTCTTTCGTACTCTGTCTCCTCAGACTTTCCGACCTGCAGCTCTGGTCATTGAGCGTTCAGCTGACTTTGGCCGAACATGGCGTCCCTACCGCTACTATGCCTCCAACTGTACCAGAACCTTCCCCAGCATTCCCACCAATGGCTTGCACCATATCAATGACATCATCTGTGAGGAACGCTACTCTGACATCGAACCCTCCACTAATGGAGAGGTAAAAAAGTTTAAAAAATACCTGTAGTAGTAAAGAGGCATGAAGAAGAAGAAAAGAAGTTCAGCACTTTTGCTCTTTGTTACCCTTTCTGCATCTTTTAGATTTAAGCCCACTCAAGGATATACATCTCTGTAGTTTAAGCCTTATGCAAAAAACACAAAATTGAATTTATACAAAAGTACTTTCTTTATATTCCTATATATAGGAAAATGAACAGTAGGCAGCTCAGCGATTTATTCAAACGTGCAAATAGAAATATGGTGTATGAGGCAAAGAGCTGAGTATTACTTCTTGATGGACATTCCAAAGCTCTGTTTTGGCTACCTTTTGTTCCATGACAGAGATTCTATTGGCTGTAGATAATCACCACATAAGACTTGTTCCCACTGATCTTCAGTCCAGTTGTTATGGAATTTGGCATACCTCATCTTTTCTTCTCTGTTTGCCTTCTTTATGATTGGCCTTTTGACAGCCACCCTTCCACTGAGACCATTTCTGAGGAAACCAGTGAATAGTATCAACTAAGCATCAACTAAATGAATGAGCTAGGGCCGATTGTATCTCTCAGGTCTTGTATCAGGTCTTTGCTGGATTTTTCTTTCTCTATTTCTTAAGGATAAGACTTTCAGATGCTGTTCATCTGCTGTAGATAATGTTTTTTAGCCCTACCACTGATTTTGTCCTTTACTTGACCAATTTGGGATTTTTCATAGCTTCGTGGGTTAATTGGCTGCTTGTAACAAAGTATCGAAAGATTTGATATGTGTTGTTTGTTACATTTTTTGTTATGTATAGAAAAAACACTGTTTTATTCCTTGATTTTGGTTCCCTTTTGTGTTTGAATGATTCTTAGGTCAGTGTTTAGTGGTTTAAAAAACAAAAAAATGCTCCTGTGAAAATGGTCATGTACAATGACTGCACTGAAAATGAGTGAAATGCACAAAAAGGAAAAGAAAGGAACTTTCAGAAAGCCTGAAGAACAATTGTCTCTTTAAAAAATCACAAAAATATCTGGCTGCTTGGAAGTAAAGTATAAAGAAATGAGTGGTGGCTCAAGAATTCTGCAAAGTACTGCAACTCTAATCTTTTAGAGCAGCTTAGCACTATGGAGTTTTCAGCAAAGTAGGTTAAATGACACGTTTATAGTGGGATATTTTCAGCCTGCTTCACAGGGCAACATTTGCAGGAAACTTTCGTATGTGTTCATGGTAATGAAAGAGCATGTCAGTGTGGCTCATTACCCCTTACCACTTTACACCACCTACCCAAACGTCATTTATATCTGTAATATTTTTGTAGCTCAACATTATTTAATGCATAAAAATACAATGTTTTGGATGAAGGGCACGATCTGACAACTCAAGTGAAGGTTTTATGATTTCTTCTAAAATAATATAACATGCATCTGGTGCTAACAGTTTGCAGTATGTTTAAATACTAAGGGTCCCCGCAGAGGACAAATACACCTTTTACATGCTTTAAATTGCAGCCAAAACAACTCACTCCTAAAGTTTGTCAGGAATCACACTTGATCAGCAAGCAACTGCCATCTGACTTCATCTGAACCATGGCTCATGTAATTTTCTACATATAGCACCATAGCACATATAAGGAAGATGATAATCTTGCAAAAAACAATGGGGTGTCTCCCACTCTTCATGTAATATCAGGCGATTATTTTATTTGAAATCATGTGGTCATTTCACAATAAAACCCAGCATTTGTTTAAATGCTTGGTTTGTGTTTCTGGAAATAAGTGAGGAAATGCACTACTGGTTAGACCTCACTCACGTGGTGGAGCAGGTCATCTGCTAATCAAAAGGTTGGTGGTTCGATCCCACCAGTCTGCAAATGTCTTTGGGCAAGATACAAACCCCAAGTCGCTCTTCAATGCATCCTTCAGAGTGTGAATGTTAGATAGAAAGAGCATAGAAAAAAGGCAAAGTGCTTTGAATGCTCAGGGTAGAAAAGCACTATATAAGAACATTTACCATAGAAACATAGCGTGTTTCTTTAAAGCACACTGAGTGGTTAAAAAATATGACTAGAACTTTATAAAGAGCAGTTGGAAGATATCAAGGTATATGTGACCAGTCATTGCATATTTTCCATTTTGTGCAAATTTGTGTTTAACATTTGTTGAAGGTTTATAGAATTTCCTTAATACTGCAGTCTAATGAAAACATCTCTTCTTTTATTTAAGGTTATTTATAAAGTGCTGGATCCTGCCATTCCAGTGAAAGACCCTTACAGCTTAGATATTCAAGGTCTGTGAACACTTTTTATTCATTTAATGCATATAGTATTCTCATATATGTTCCCCATAGAGAGATTGTGTGCATGAGGAATTTCATACAGAAAATGCCGAACCTTGTTCCTTATGAAATAAGACACTGCTTTTTTTTTATTATTCTGTATTCTAACAAGCTAATGCTGCAAATAAAAGCTTCAAATGCTTCCTGTCTCTTTTATTTGTTTAGCTGAGTCATCTGGATAATCAAAAAGTCATACTGATGTTCACGGAAAACATTGCACTTAGAATAGAGTTGCATCAAAAGAGCCACATTTGGACATAATTATGTTTTGACTTTGATGAAATCTTAACCAGAGATAAATGGATTGTGTGAACCATCACTGACCTCACTGACACGCATTCATCCCAAACAAAAACTAGCAAACAGTACAAACTGGTGTTGGGAACACTCTGTTTTGTTACCTAGCAGTCGCACCTATGGCAACGTATTCACTGTGTGCACAGCCCTTTTGATATAGTAGAGGTTGGACAGACATTGCTGATGTTTAGGTCACACCTCTCCCTCACTCATTTACCATTTTCCCACCATTGTCCACTGCTTCAAAGAACTTGTCATTCTACCCAGGAACCATACCCAAATGTTTCACACAGTCTTTGGTGGTTTAGTAACCAGCACTGTTACTGCACAGTAAAATAACACCACTGGTAAATATAAAGGGTTTGTAGGGAGGAGACAAATCCCTTTAGAGTTGTGTCAGGAATGGCATCTGGCATTAAATTCTGCTAAACCAAACATGCAGAATTACCTGGATGTTTGAAGGATGAATGAAGAGCTTTAGGTAAACACAAAGACCTGTCGTTTGGGTATCCTTTTCAGATAATACATTTAGATATAGATTACATGTTAATACCAGGTGTAAATATTGTACAGTGCTTTACAAACTCGTCTTATTTTTCATCAGAATTCATCATCAATCAGTACATTTCTAACATTTACTGTCTCATCACACTCCAGGTTCATGCAGAAAAAATGTAGAAAATACTAACACTTGCTATTTCGCTTATGTTTGTCAGTCAAGGAAAAAATGTGCATATTAATGAACTGTCAGCCTCGTTTTTTAATGTTGTTTATCTTGCAAATCTGGCTGACTTTTTAAAAAACATTTCCTTTGCAGATCTTTTGCGCATCACCAACCTGCGCATTAACTTCACAAAGCTCAACACTCTGGGAGATGACCTTCTGGACCGACGCCCTGAAGTCCTGCAGAAATATTACTACGCTATCTATGAGCTGGTAGTGCGAGGGAGCTGCTTCTGTTACGGACATGCTTCAGAGTGCGCTCCTGTGCCGGGGGTCGACGCCAGGGAGATCGGCATGGTCAGTTAGTGGATGATACTGCCAAAAACTCACTGAATCTGTAATTATCAGCATATGCTTTGTAGGACTAAAGGAAAATGGAAAATTATCTTCTTGTTTAAAATAATCAACAGCAGAAAGCTGCACACACTTGCAGCACAGTAAATCACAGCCTTCTCATTTGCAATGCCCATACTAACCATGTCACTTTTCATCCTTGTCACCTTTCATCTTGCTGTGCTCAGATCCACGGTCGCTGTGTGTGCAAACACAACACAGAAGGCCTGAACTGCGAGCGCTGCCGAAACTTCCACCATGACCTGCCGTGGAGACCAGCGGAGGCCGAGAACCCTCACACCTGCAGAGGTGGGGCAAATATGCACTCCTTCAAAATTCAGATGGAAACATTTGTAGCTGAAATTCTTTCTTTATAGTCGTCAAATGTGCTTTTCTAACCTTTAGACTATTTAAGGAAATAGAGAACAAGCTCTTTGTTGGTAATACCAGCAGCACTGCAGTCAGCTGATGAAGTTGGCTTTCTGTGACTGTGACAGTATCTGAATATGATTAATGGGGCTTTTTGTCAACCAGTGAAAACATATTTTCACGTTTCTTGTTTTACAAGATAACTGAGACACTTTTTGGGGGTGTAAATTAAAAATAAATCTATGCTAGAAAGATAAATTAAGATGTATGATGTATGTAGCTATGCAGGGCTACTCTGGTGTCCAGGAATAAAGATATAAAGCTAGAAATTTACATTATAGGTCACCTCTAAAGGAGATGGGAGAAGCTAATGCGATGTGATAGTTTTTAGGGTATTATTATTATTATGACGCCACCCAAAAAAAGATGGTCAGCATGGTATTCATGTTCCTCTAAATCAGGGGTTTCGAAGATAAGCCCAAAGCCTCCAGACAGCTAGACAGCTTCGGACATGTGATAGAAGGCATCGATTTCTGACTCTTTACTGTGTTGTCATAGCTTTTATAGTTTTTCCTACTCGTAAAGACCTCCCCCATTCCCTTTGATACTACACCAAAGTAATTAATCGAAAACAATAACAGTTAAAACACAGAAAAGTTCCAGTTTTTTCACTTGGTACTGTAAAAATTTTTTTTTTACAATGACAAGTTTTTTTTTATTATAATTGCTACCATAACTTTAAACATTTACGGATTTTTTTGCTGACAGATTTCTTTCATTTACTACAGCAGCATTTTTTTATCATGTAAAAAAACTGGACTTGTTTTTTACGTTAAGCTGTTAAACATTTAGTTAAACATCTTTACACTGACAGATGGGAGAGTTTTGCTTTGTGACCCAAGACGTAAAATAAGTTTGCCGTCCCTGCTCTAATTGCTCTTTAACTGTTCTCATTTTGTTTCTGCCTGTTTCTGCAGAGTGTAACTGTAATGGCCACTCAGACCAGTGCCACTTTGACATGGCAGTGTATATGGCAACGGGTAATGTTAGTGGAGGAGTTTGTGATGACTGTCTGCACAACACTATGGGACGCAACTGTGAGACGTGTAAACCTTTCTACTACCAAGATCCAAACAGAGATGTTAGAGATCCACGGGTTTGTGTCTGTGAGTCTCTCATACCTTGATTCTCTCCTTTGGTACAGGAATTCAGTACTGAGTATAAAAAAGGAATTTTGCTCTGAAACATTAAATTTTCCTGTCATTCCTGTCACCTTTTACCTACAATCTCCATCATTTCTTCACTTAAGCCTGTGACTGTGACCCAGTGGGGTCATTGGAGGGAGGCGTGTGTGACACCCACACCGACTTTGAAATGGGAATGATTGCAGGACAGTGTCGCTGCAAAGTCAACGTGAAGGGGACGCGCTGTGATGACTGCAAGGAGGGTTATTATGGACTGAGCCAGAATGACCCTTTGGGTTGCCAACGTATGTGTTCATCTGCCGCCAAAATGTGTTTGAACATTAATAAAAGTAGATATCTCAAATCTTTATGTGCATTCATGTTTCTGTGTCTTTATTCATCAGCTTGCAACTGTGACCCTCGTGGCATCATTGTGATGGGAGCTCCTTGTGATCAGATCAGTGGGGACTGCTCCTGTAAAAGATATGTCACCGGCCGCTACTGCAACCAGTGTCTGGTTAGTAACAGTCGTTGTTCTGTCTCTCAGGTTTCATCCTAAGCTCATGTCCAGGTTTGCTCAATAGCAGGCCTTGAATGCATGAAAATGTACTCTGTGTAGATATTCCAGTGCAGTCCAAGAATAAAAATAAGGAGGTGAAAGTGAGGATCTTTAAATAATGCACTGGAAGATGTTTGTCTTTGACTTGTTAAACTAATGGGGCCATATTTTAAAATCCTGTGTGGGATCTATACCTAAACCGTGCGTCATCACAGCAAGTTTGTATTCAGCAATCTGACTGAATCTGAACTGGCTGACATGATTGCATTAATCACCTATATGCACTGGGCTGTTGTTTAAAAATACACTTTCAATAGCGATATTTTCTTGCTGTTATTTTGGTAAACTTGGCCTGTGTAATGACAGAGAATACAGTGCAGTGAGCTCTTTGCAAGAGTTGAAACTGCCTTCATTTACAGCCTGGAAACCTAAACATCCATATTATTAGATGAGGTGACCAGAGAGGATGGAGTGTGTGCGCTAATGAAACACTGAGTGGAGTTTATGTCTTGATGCATGCACAACCATCCAGGTTAGGAAATCCCAAAAAGTTGATTCTGTTCATGTGGATGTAATGTTTTCAGTGGGAGAAATGTTTTTGTTACTCATCCAAGTGACTGCTTCAGCCTCTGCTGACTGCAGATTAGCCATGGATCACTAGCACGATTACAAATAGAACTGCTGCTTTGAGTGTTTATGATAAAGCAGCAGTGTACAAAAAAAGTGTACATAAACTGTGAAAAAAGCTAATTGTGAGGTTTGTGTTCCTCCTACAGCCTGAATACTGGGGCCTTAGTAATGACCTGGCAGGCTGCAGACCTTGTGACTGTGACTTTGGAGGAGCCTTCAACAACAGGTAAAAAGATTTTGTATCGTCTGTGTTCTGCTTTTAAGAACTAAGCGTTCTGTAAATTGCAAGTATTTCATTTAGATGCAAAAAGCATCAAGTGGACACGAAGTGAGGCTGTGACTCATTCAGTCTGATGGTCTGTGCAGACAACAAATAGACAGGAGATTTCAAGAACACCAGTAAAAGGCTGTCTACACATTGTTGTATGTCATACTTAAAGGTGCATGATGGAAACCGGCCAGTGTGACTGCAGGAGGCACCTAATTGGCCGGCAATGCTCTGATATGCAGCCCGGGTATTTCTGTGCTCCGCTGGACTTCTACAAGTATGAGGCCGAAGATGCCACCGGACACTCTCCTGCTGACCCTGTACTGCCGGTGAGCGCAGCAGCATGGTGCCGTGTAAACCACTTATTCACATTTCCGATCATTGGCTCATACTACTAGGCTGACTACTTCAAAACAACACACTGTAGAATCTAACTTCAAAAACTTTCATTTTAAAAGTATTTTATTTGAAGAAGCGAATATTGTAGAAAAATGCTGAGCTTACCCCAAACCCCAAATGAGTAGATGAAAAACTCACTTAAAATCATAAGCTGGGGAGAGCAAGCCATTTGTAAAGTTTAAGGAAGGCCATTGTGCAAGCATAAACCTAGAACTTAGACGTGTTTGTGTCTCATGCGTGGAGCAGGTTTGAAATACTGATTGATGGTGGAGAGGTTATGTAACCGCTTTTCAAGAAGATGGTTGTGAGCTCAAAGTGAGAAAAAGCATAGCTGCTGCAAGAAGACACATGAGGTGTTAAAACACACAAACAGATCTTAGTAGCAGCCCTAAATTTGACAAATTCATTAAAGCGCTTAAAGATTTTAACCTGGGTTTATAAAAAAGGACTGCTGCTGATTACAGCTACTTTATAGTTTCTGCATCTGCTTACCCATTCAGGAGGATTGGATTGTGTGTGTGGAGTCACTCTAATCCAAGAGGTATATTTCCATCTTGTAACCCCTAATAGTTTCCTTTGGGACCTTTCTGTTTGTGTAGAGAACTCCTGTCATATAGTGGGATCTCTGTCACAAAAATTCATTAATTAAATGGACACGACTTTAATTAACAGGCTTTTTTTCTTGTTTTAGCAAGAATGTGATACATGACGACTGTATCCATGGAAGTATGTTCACATAGTGTGGCTTTCAGTAATGAGCTGTATGATCCAACCTTTTCACTTAGGAGACCCCAAAGGTCACAAATCACTTACAGTATCTCTATGTAAAAGACACACATCTCAGCATCGTTAACAAAAGGTCAGAGTCTCTTCTTCTGCCTGTCTTTTGTATTTTTTGGAAACTGTGTGAGCAAAAGAAACATTTCACTCGCCATAATGCATCAGTTATTTATCCTTTATCACATTTTTAGCTTTTTATTACGTTTTTCAATTATCCACAATTGGAAACAATGACCAGAGTAACTGGCTACAACAACAGCTTCTGCTGGTGAAACTGGGAGCCCTGAGTACTTTGCACCCAGACCTATGTCCTGTTCCTGAGTTTTGACAGAACTTGCAACCGGTTGCAATTTCCGCATGTAAATGGTTTAGCTCGTTTATCCTTTCAGCCACATCCAAGGGTGCGTGGGAGCTTGCCGAACCAGTCTGCATGTGTTTTGTGGGCTTCGAGAAGGCTGCATTTCTCAGTATGTCCTGTGGAGGAGTGTTTTGGTTTTATAGAACATTGAACTCATTTTTGGGAGATATCCCAAAATGAGCTTGATCTACATGGCTGGTGATAAGTCAGCCTCTTTCTCAGTGGAATGGGATTTCACCAGAGCTGCTCTCTGCCACCACTTCTGTTTATTGCTTTTATGGAGAAGAATGAAAAAGATACAGAATTTCTAGGCACAGCCAAGGTGTAGAGGGTGGAGAGTTTGGTGCTCTGATGAGTTCATCTTTGCTTTTTGCAGATGATGTGGTTCTGTTGTCTTCATTGAGCCATGACTTCCATCTTGCATTGGAAGAGGCTTGGGTTTGTAGTTGAGTGTAAAACGGTTATGATGTGAAGTCTGAGGTGATGGTTCTCAGATAAAAAGGGTGGAGTTTCCACTCCTGGCTCGGAGCAAGTGGCTGCTGTAAGTGGAGGAGTTTATGTATACTCTACATCGAGAGGGCCATTTGAGATACTTGGACCATCTCACTTGGATGCCTCCTGGGCACCTCCTAGGTGAGGTATTTCAGTCATGTCCTAACAGGAGGAGACCCCGGCATATGCCCAGGACACTCTCGAGGGTGTCCTTTGGCTGCTTTGGGAACGCCTCGGCCTCCTTTAAAATAGCTGAAAGAAGTGGCCGAAGAAAGGAAAGTCTCTGCTTAGACTGCTGCCCCTGCAACCCAGATGGATGGACCGGATAGGACCAGACTGATCACCAGACTACAAAAGGGTCCCCCCCATCCACCCTGTTTCAACAAGGAGATCTTGTCACTGCGACAAGTCTGTTCCTGTTATCGCCAACTAATTTTACATGCCTATCAGACTCCATTCTTCCCCACATCACTGTTTTTGTTGTTTACCACGTGTTTGTACCCACATTTGTACATTTGTTGTTCCCTGTTTCTGTCTTCTGTACTCACTACCTGCTTCCATCCTCCTCATCATTAATAGACACACAGCATACAATAGTTCCTCCTTTAGCCCTCAGGGCAAGCTGCAACAGTCCTCACTTACAACATCACAGCTGCAGGAATGTAGGGAAAACTGACTTCAGTGACTCTGGAATGTTATGAGAAGAAATGTGAGACACTAAACAAGTGAAGATGTTGCTTGAACAAATAAGGGTTGGTGTCTTTAAGTTGTTAAAGTTGCTGGATGGTGTAGAATAAGCAAGATGTAGTCAAAGTCCTGGATCTCTGTGCAGGCCTTCACAGCTGAAGTAATCCATGACATCACTAGACAGATCACAGATACCGACATGTCATAATTCATTATTGCTGTACAACAAACGGCACACACACAAAAACATCTCATATTTTTCTTATCATTGTTTCTCTCTGTTACACCCCAGCAATTTGAGCACAGGAGACAAAACCAAGGTGAAGGTGTTTTGACGTGTTTTGCTAAATGTTCTATGCACGAAAGACTCAGATCATTTCATCTCAGTTTGATAACTTTTGATAAAAAACATTTTTTGTTATTTACCTGCTTGTGAAAATTTGTTTGTATTTGTGTGGCGTATATAAATTTGACACTGTTGAAGATGGGATGGTGGTTTTTTGTGTTTTTTGTGTGTGGAGAACTAGAAATAAAAATGTTATTTTCCATAAACAGTCAGTTAAATGTCAAAACTCTCCTCTTCTCTCCCCTCCAGGGCCAAGTTCGTCAACAAGCAACTAATGACTGTGTTCAGCACCTCAGCAACCAGCTCAGGAGGCACCGGCGGCACCGTAACATTGCCAAGTCACAGCAACATCAGGCAGCACTGAGACGTATTCGACAGCTTCAACAAACAGTATGATTTTTGTTTCTTTTATTGACTTATTCATTTAATTTTTGGTTTGTGAAGACCCCTAATAGGAACAGGTCACCACTGTACTATGCCTCTTTTATACTGAGGTGTTTCTGTTATTTAGCCTATGCTTACTGATATAAATTGCATGGAAAAATAAAAGAAACAGTCATTATTAGACTACAACCTCCAATAAGACTCTGCAGTTGTATCAGGAGAGTTAAATAGCAGAGCATTACTAACGTCTACAGTTTTAGGCGTTTGTGGTCATGTGCACGTAGACCACTTTCCAAGTGGACGTCAGTTTGCCTAATTAAAAGCTTAACTGTCAAATCAATGATATCAGCACAAACTAGTCAACCTGAAAAAAGAGTGTGGGGGTAGTGGGTACAAGACCACCAACACTGGGACAGATTAAAGAACAGGAATCCCAAAAGAGTCAAAAAACATAATGAAAAGTGATATAGTTAAAAAGTATTCTTTATTATTTAATTTTAATATATCAGGTCTTGTATTAACAGATGGTAGACTGGAAGTCAAAACAGAGATAAAGAAAGAGTTACTGTTGGAATAGCGACATTATTGTCATAACACTGATGGGGACACTGGTCAAGATGATTTACATTTATTTGGTAAGCTTTGGTCATTTTAAAAGTTGTTTTATGAGACTTTTTCCTTCCACCGACCTTTAATTCTGGCAGCTGCTGGCAGGAAGTCAGTTATGTCAGTAAGAGGAAACAGAATATAGCACAAGTATTGCATAAAGTAGAAGTGATAATAGGTCAAAAAGAAAGCCATGCTTTGGTGATGTGTCTTTGTTATTCAGCCAGATGTGAGGACCGTTCATAGAGAGCACACTCTCAGCCATATGGTGACATGGACAGGACCTGGTTTTTCCCGTGTTAAAGATGGCGCTGGTCTGGTTTTCACCATTGATAACATACCCTATGCCATGGAGTATGACATCATGATCCGCTATGAACCTGAGGTGTGTGAGTATGAAGAGAATATGATGTTTTTTGTTTTAAAAAAAGCAAAAATATAAGTAAAAGCCTTTTTCCTTTTGTGTGTAGTCTACAGAGAACTGGGAGGCTGTTGTTAGTATTACATCTGTAGAATTGCCCTCCAGTCTCCGGTGTGGAAACCTACTACCTACTGAACAGCTCTACACTGTCACTTTGCCACACCACAACAGGTAACAGGACCTGAATGAATGCATGCGAGTGTGCATGGGGTTTGCATGTAATCCAGAGAGGGAGCCATCACAGCCAGTATGTTTGCAGGATTTGTTCAGGAAAAATTGCATCATTGTTGTAACTGTAACTTGCTCTGAGTTGGGCTTATTCCACTATACCCTCCTGCAGTTTTTGGGACAGTAAGTTTCTGGACTCTAATAAGCAACCATCACCTTAGAAATAAACAGCAGCACCGAGAGCACACTCATTGATAAAATAATTAACTGCAATTAAAATTGTTTATTTTCCAACTCTGTGCCCTAAATCACCAGATTAACAATTTTCTGCAACATTCATCTGTCGCTTTTACAGCTATGTTGCATTTTACTGGTATATTTTTATAATCTTTATAGATTTTATCACCATTTGATAACATCTCTATAGTGGGTGACACTCGCAGGGATCATTTTCTGTGGGATAAAATTTATATTCCTTTGGAGGAAGATCAGCACTTTAGACTGATCACTGCAGAGTCAAAGTCATAATTCTTCATTTATTTGTATAGAGAAACAGAGGAAACATAAACAGGGTATTAGTTAAAATGCTCAAAACTGAAACGGTTTAGCTTTTCTGCTGAAAAGCATTTCAGAGTTTTAACTCATCTGGAACTAAGACCCTGCCCGGATCTGGCACTTCAACCGGAGCATATCACAGCTTCCTTTCTCTCCCGCAGTGGATCTGTCAGCTAAAACCAATTAGTAAAGTAAGACCAAAACACAGACGCAGGAGTTACAGCAAATATGGGTAGCTCAAATATGGAATAAAATGCTTGTTCTAAAAAACAACAGGAAACAAGCTGGCATGGTACTGTTCTGTAGTTTACTTTCATATTGGGTGTTTTCTAGTCACTAAAACCTGTTTTAACTGCACAGCACTAAGCCCTGTTATTGATCTCATTTGCCATGCTGTTTTCAGAGAGAACCACATTTATAAAACCAAGGCTTACACTGTGTTATTTTGATTGGCATCTAACTCTCTCCCTCATGCTCTCTCATCAAGTCTGCTAATTTCTTACATTGTTTTCTAATTTTCTGCTCTAAAAGTATTTGCTTAGAAATTAACACATTGTTAGTGTTAGTGACCAACAGAACTTTCTACTCCTATCAGTACATTTATTGTGATTGTGACCCAATGCTAATTTGTCCTACTTAGTAGATATGACTCTAAAACTTCGTATGCTGTCATAATAAGTTTAAGGCACAAATATGCCAACATAGCTGGACCTTTTTTCAAGTGAATGACAACCAGGATTTGTCACTTCACATGCTTTGTAAATGTTGCCTCTCCACACATGAAATGAGAGTGGAAAGTAAAAGTAAGATAAAGTATAAAACATATCTATTATTATATGTTCTTTCATGTTCAATGTGTTCTTACAGATACATCCAGATGCCCAGACCATTTTGTTTTGAGCCCAGCAATCGTTACGTGGTTACAGTCAGGTTCCAGCGTCATGGCGCCACACACAGACATCTCACTGCCTTCATTCTTATTGACTCGGTGAGCTAAGACTGGAAGCCTTCCCCTTTCATTATGCCCTTCTCATTCAGAAGTGCTGGAAGTTGACATCACCATGGCTTAGTCGGCTTTGGCTGTGCTTTTACTAGTATGGCTGTTAAGTCTGAACATGGTCCAATTGAGCTGCAGCAGTGGGTGGCCTGTGGGGGTGTTGCTTGGTGTTTTGCACCGTCACATTTCCCCCTAGTGGTGGGACAATCCAACTGCAGTAACAGAAGTTGCGAAATGATTGTACATATAATAATAATATACATTTTGATTTAAGAACTTAAGATCACTTTCTTATCATTCCTGTTTACATTAATTGATGTAGCTGTCTCAAAGCTTTCCCTTTTCACCCAATAGCTGGTATTGATCCCTAAATACACGGAGCTTCCGGGGTTTCAAGGTAACACACCAGAGTCAGAGCAGCGTCAGGAGGAGATGATCCGCTACATGTGTCTTGATTCCTTTATGATCACTCCGATGCCTGCACTGGCTGAGATGTGCTCTAAACTCATCTGCAGTATTTCTTCCATTATTCACGACGGTGCCCTGCGTAAGTAGACACAAAAACACGAGGATGACAAATCCATTCAAACTCAGCACTGTTTTTAATGATAAACATTTTCTTTTGTGTATTCCATTTATTCATATCTGCTGTATCCAGCCTGTGAGTGTGACCCTCAGGGCTCCCTCAGCGGTGAGTGTGACGTGGTGGGAGGTCAGTGCCGTTGTAAACCCAACGTGATTGGCAGGCGCTGTGACCAGTGTGCCCCGGGGACCTACGGCTTCGGTGTGAGCGGCTGCACTGGTGAGTCTGCTCACTGATCAGCTCAGTCTGTCATATAGTTCTGTTTATAAAACTGTGATTTCACACAGTAATCTTCAGCACAATAAAATATATATACATTCTTTGAGCTGCTTGCTCATCAGCGTTCTCTTGGTTTCAATCTTTTCTGATTTTCACTGTGAGCAGCTGTCTGTGCACTTGTAGCCTGATGCTGAAATGATAACTGTTAATTCATTTCTACCTAAAAATACACAACAAATTTCTGCAGCACTGTGAGGTTTGTAAGAGCAGTGTTAGTTTTAAGTGAAAGGCAGGACAAATCATGAATGATAATTTGAGTATGTGGGAAGAACTGCGTAACAAGCTTGTTCGTTTGATTTGGGAGTTCAAGGTCATCCTCTTCAAGTGATTTTACACAAGCGATCCTTGGGGACATGAGACACCACAGAAAACTCAAAGACATTCGCAGACCTAAAATGTCGACTGTTAAATAATCACTGACAATATGAAATGTGCAGGTCCTAAAGTTTAAAGTTTCACAACTTCTAAGGATACCACTGATTAACATATAGCAGGGTGTTAAGTGCGTTACAGAGTTACCTAGGCAACCAGAGCCCAGAATGTTCCCTATAGTTCGATGAGATTATAAATCGCTTCGTGTGTGAACGCCCTTTATATACTTTTACTTTCAGAAATAGAGCCAGGGAAGGTGTATTTTTCTCTGTAACTCAGAAATAAAGCACTGTCTAAGAAATCATTTTGAAGGTCAGATGCATTCAGTGGCTGTTTCCTAACCTCTGTTTCAGCTGTAATTTTCTGAAGATTTTCTTCTATTTTCTTATTCCCTGCTCATGAGCTGTTTTACAAAATAAACATTGTCATAAATCCATTTATTACTCAGGCTCATTTTCCCCGTCAAGGAGGAATACAATATACAATCACCCTGACATGGTTTTGTTGGTTTTACTGACATTGTATTCGAGGCCATGTGCACAAACGCACACCTATAATGAATTGTAGGTTAAATGATGAGACATGTAGACATGAAATATGTAAATCACATGTGCGACTGTAAAAATGGGCTCACATACTCTGTTCTCTATTAACGAAGCTACTTATTCAACTTGCTGTTTTCTTTCTTTTAGGAGATACAAATCAGGGCCATTTAGAATAATAATAATGATCATAAGTTCTCTAAGCAAGATTAAGTGTTCAACATAAAGCAAATCAGAGAAAAGCTTATAAAGTGACACATTTGCTGTTTCTAATGGGAAAAAAAAAACTTTAAAGAGTCGTTTTATACACACACGTTCATGTAAATATGAGTGTGACTCATTGGTAAGACAGCTGTGTTTATAAATATATATAAATATATATATTCATGTTTGGGGAAAAAACAGAATATAACCCTCTAAACTCCCCTACCCAGCCTGTGACTGCCACTCCGACGGCTCATTGAGCCACCAGTGTGACCCAGTTACAGGCCAGTGTCAGTGCAGACTAGGAGCCACCGGGCGGCAGTGCTCTGACTGTCAGCCGGGCCAGTGGGGCTTCCCCAGCTGCACCCCCTGTCAGTGTAACGGCCATGCAGACCTCTGCGATCCCCGCACGGGAGAATGCCGAGGCTGCAGGGACTTCACAGCAGGACATCTCTGTGAGCAGTAAGGAAAATTCAGTGCCACACTTCACACTTCAGCTCCTTTGTCTGAGTGATCAAATTGAAAGCAAATCTTTTATCTCATTTTGTTGCAGCTGTATGGACACGTTCTTTGGAAACCCAGCACTTGGATCAGGGCAGCACTGCCGGCCCTGCCCCTGCCCAAATAACCCCAACTCCGATAACTTCAATGCGTTATCTTGTCAGGTTGACCACACCTCTGATCAGATCATGTGTAACTGCAAACAGGGCTACATGGGTGAGCGCTGGTTCATACTGGTTCATTCAGGCCATGTTTGACTGACAGCACTGTGCTGTCAAGTAAATGAAAATGACTTTTAAAACTTGTATCTTTATTCCAACTTTTCTCTCGTAGGTCTTCGGTGTGACCAGTGTGCCCCTGGTTACTATGGCAACCCTGAGCAGCCTGGCGGACAGTGTTTCCCATGTGAGTGCAATGGCAACATAGACACCCAGGATCCTGAGTCATGTGATCCCAGGACTGGCGAGTGCATCAAGTGCCTGTACCACACTGACGGCCTGTCTTGCGCCCAGTGTCAAATCGGTTACTATGGCAACGCTTTGGCCCATGATTGCAGACGTGAGTGATGACAAAGTCACTGGATTACATAATCTTTAAAAAAAAACATGTGGGTGTGTGATTTATGTTTTTTTCTCTGCACATGTGTTCCTGTTCTTAGGCTGTACCTGTGTGACTGCTGGTACCCTACAGTCTGCTTGCAGCGATGGACACTGTGACTGTGATCGGCAGACTGGAGCCTGTCCCTGCAGGGAGCATGTGGTAGGCCATAACTGTGACCAGTGTGCACCTAACTACTGGAACTTCGGTCAGGATCGGGGCTGTGAGCCGTGTAACTGCAACTCGCAGCACGCTCTGGGAACTCACTGCAACATGGTGAGGAAGACTGCAAGCTTCTGTCTAAAGAGGGCCTCAGATGTCCTTTTTGATATGCTTGTTGTGTACTTGTATTGGACCAGTTTGTGTGCTCTTCAGTTCACAGGCCAGTGTCACTGTCATTCAGGCTTTGGAGGTAAACAATGCACCGAGTGTGAGCTGTTCCACTGGGGAGATCCACGGGAGCAGTGCCACGGTAAATCACACTGTGACTTTTATGAACGCCATGTAACGTCTTACATCACAGGTCGCTTTTTCTGAGCATGATGAGTGTGAAAAATAATAATTCACAATCATTCAATAAAGAATATAATACATTTGTGTTCCACGCATTGCTTTCAGATTAAATGGGATCAAAATAAATTGCTGCTAAATTGCTAAATTGACAGTCAGATTTGGTGTGTTTGGTTGTTTGTTCTTAAATGTGTTTTTTAAAAATCTTGTTTTACACTAAATTCATACTTACTTATTATCCTCAAGAGCCGATGCTTTGTGCAACGTCTGGATTTTAGGGATCTGTTTCACCTGTACCGGTCAGATCTACAGCTTGGTCAGCATCTGCGGTTATGTCTGAAAGTTTCTGGACAGTTGTGTTTATTTCCAGCTGTGACTCAGTACACCTCAATGCAGGTTTGAAAAAACAAAAGAAAAGATGCCATTAAACTGCAGAGTGTCATTTCATTTCAAGACAATAATCAATAATATTGTGCTAACCTTTGAAAGGATACACCTTAAACCTCCTGGAAAGCATTTCTTCTTCACACCACCCCGCAATCATTCGCCACTTTTGTCTTCCTTGGATATTTGGGTCTTTTCATGTTGATGTGCTCACCGGCGTATTCTTCTTTTCTCAAGTAGTGTTCAAACTCTCGCTGTTTGATGGATTTACTTTGCATTTTTGCACCTGAACAATCACATGGCACGAAAGAAACAGCTCCCACTTATCCATGAAACAGCTTTTGAGATTTTCCGCATCTGAAAATAGGGGACTGTGTATAAAAAAAATTCCTCAGTGGTTAAAATATTATTGTTCAACACGATGAATTTAACCTGACAGTTGCTTCTTTATCGAAGTATTTTGTAGAGAGTGCTTTATAATAAGATGTCATCTTAGCACTGGTTTTATTTTATTTCTTTTCTTTTCTCCAGTGCTCTTCTTTATGATTATTCCCTGTTTTGCTTTAATATAACCTAGATTTAGTGATATGAGGTGTGGTTACAAGTATTTTATTTAGAGGTTCTGTTTGTTTCTCTCTCTCCTCTACTTAGAATGCAACTGTAACCCAGAGGGCGCAGAGATTGCCCAGTGTGACAGATTAACGGGTGCGTGTGAATGCCGGGAAGGAGCCGCGGGACTGCAGTGCAACCAGTGCGCTCGTGGTTTCACCGGCATCTTCCCAAAATGCATCCAGTGTCACCCGTGCTTCCAGCTCTGGGATGACGCCCTGTGCCAGATTAGAAGGGACCTGGATCACATCCAGTCCAGAGTGCAGGAGATCCTGAAGGGTGGCATCACACCGGGAGCTGGGGATGCACGCATCAAAGAGCTGGAGGGGAAGCTGAAGCAGGTGAAGGATCTGATCATTACGCAGGACAGGGACAGGGTCTACCAGCTCATTGGCCAGAGCATCGATGACCTCAGGTGAGGAAATAGCAGCATGTCGTTTGGTGTTTCTCATCAGCTACTTCAATTATATTTTAAGAACATCCTGTATGTGTTTCAGGGCTGAGATTGCCCTCACTGATGGGCGTCTGATGGCCATGGGCCAAGAGCTAAATACGACAGCAGAAATAGACAGGGCACTCCGACACACGCTGGATAACATGGAAAAAGAGCTGCGGGGCCTCAACACCACTGTGGGTGACGAACAGAAGCTGCTTGAACTGTTCAGCTCAGGGTTTGCAGGTAATTTGTTGCCATCAGAGGCACAAGTGAAAACCTTGAACATGTCACATGAAGCCTCACTGCTGTAAATACAGGAAGCAAACTGTGAAGTATGCCACACACACACACACACACACAGACACACACCGTTTTTGCTCACGATCAAGTGTTTATTTATAATAATAATGCACCGTGACAGCTCATTCCGGTCCAGCCAGCCTCCCGCTCGACTCTGCCGTCACTATATAGACACACAGAAGGAAGACACTCATGACACAATCGCCACCACCTGTGGCTCACCTGCCTCCCGGTACCACCCCCTTAGCCCACCGCTCCACCACTCCCCTGCAGCTACGCCAGGGACCACACCTCCGCCACACAGACTAAATCCATATCCAGTAGCAGAGTAGGTTTTATACATTGCTTTTAAAAAGCTGCTGGTGTCTCTCACAGATCAGTTTGAGAAAGTGAAGCAGTACTATCAGGAATCGCTGCAGGCTGAGATGAAATGCAACGCTTCGGTGTTTGGTCCTATGAGTCCTGTGGAAGAGTCAATTAAGACCAGAGCGCGCACAGAAGACCTGCTGGATGAAATTGAAAACGACATTAACCGTAATGTGGCTGCTCACAACAAGTCACTCAGCGACCTACAAAAACAAGCTCACGACCTCCATAAACAGGTCAATCACCTGAGCGACCAGGTAAGCAGTGTGTTATAATGAAAAAATGTATGTTGGGTTAGGGTTATGTATGTACCCTAACCACGACCTCAACTAGATTAGACAACATTCATTGAAAGAGAATGGCAAGTGGAATAAGCGTAGATCTAAGCCTCAGATTTTGGAGTAGGGTAGGCCTCAGTGAGGAGTACTTCCAGGAGACTCTTTGAGGTGACAATTCTGAACTCCAGATACGTTTTCTCTAATTAAAAGAATCCATGCCAGAAAAAGAAACTTGCTCTGTCATTCTGAGGTGGAAAAACTGACAAAGTGAAAATGAGATTAAAACTTAGGCATTAGGCATCTAATGTTGTAAATTCCTAAAAAGTGGAGTTTTCTTAATAATATCGACAGGTTCTACCTGTTAAAAAAAGAGAAGTTTACTCAAACAAAAAGGAAAAAACCTCACTGATGTGTTTTTAAACATTCAACATGCCAAGTTTGTTTATGAACATTGTGAAACATCTGCAAAAAACAATGTTGGAATTTTATGCTTGAGTCTGGCAGTGACATCTAGTGGAAAAGCCAAATCAGCTCATGATTAAAGAATTAAGTAGAAATTGAAAATGGTTTTCCATCACTGATTGGTGAGTATGTTTTAATTGTGACTACCCTGATGTGCAAACGTAGCAGCAGTGGGGTTTTGGGGTTTTTTTTGTTTTGTTTTGTGTTTTCAGAGCCTTAAAAAGATTATTTAAAATACATGGCATTTTGTCATGTATCGTATTTTTACAAATTAGATCGCACACACACATTATGATGTCACTGCATTTCTTTGCTGATGGTAGCCTGCAAATTAAGGTATTTATTTGCAGGCTTTTAAGAAAATTAAGATATTTCCAGTGAGTCTGAGAATGCTGACACACGTCTGTTGTCTCCACTGACAACTATAAAGTGAAGCTCTATACTTGCACTGTATTTTTGTTTGTTTATTAACAGTATTTTGCAGTAGTGAAATTAAAATATTTGGTTTTTGGTTTTTATATTGATAACAAAACATTTCAATGTTTTATTTTAGAAATTTGGTTTATCTTCACAAAACTGCATTTAAGTCTTGCTGTCCAGCATTGAAGTCTTATCCCACTAACTCAGTCAGTGCATGGTGCCATCT
Source organism: Pelmatolapia mariae (assembly GCF_036321145.2). Lineage (NCBI taxonomy): Eukaryota > Metazoa > Chordata > Actinopteri > Cichliformes > Cichlidae > Pelmatolapia > Pelmatolapia mariae. The sequence goes on along the minus strand of NC_086244.1, from coordinate 39,414,492 downwards.
TTAAGGTGTGTGGTGGTCACAGCAATAACAGCGTCAATGGCAGTTGCCCAGACAGTCGGTGTGGTGGCGCCGGCTGCCATGATGATCAGGGAAACCGTGTATGTGGAGGAGTGGGATGCAGCGGGACTGTGGGCAAATCTGTAGCTGCGCTGAATGACGCCAGGAACGTTACAGACAGTCTGAACACTGCCAGTAAGGAGCTGCAGAAAGTCTCCAAAAAGGTGCTCACAGTATGCGCAGTTTAGCCTCATATGAGTGAAATATTTCTTTGACCTGACTCTTGATTCCTCCTTCAGCTCCAGGACATAGCTGCTATGACACAAAAACTGAAGAACCAGACAATAAACACGCTGGAAAAAGCCAACAAGTTGAGCAAGGAGCTTAAAGAAAGCAATAAGAACCTGACAGAGTTCATTGAGAAGATCAAAAACTTTCTCACTGGTATGTGGATGATATTGCTTCAGAGTCTAAATGTAACTTGACGCTTCCTGCATTTGCACTCCTTTTGTCCCTGTCCTGTCTTGTACTGCCCAGAGGAGGGAGCCGACCCAGAGAGCATAGAGAAAGTGGCTCAGGAGGTCTTGTCGATCACACTGCCACTGAACAGGACCGTTCTGGACAAAATGATCGCGCAGATAAAGGAAAGTCTTTCCAACATCAGCAATATTGAGGGGATTGTCAATCAAACCACACTGCACACCACTAAAGTCAAGGAGCTTCTTGACGCAGCTAAAGAGGCCAAGTGAGTTATCATTTTTGTTTTGTTTTGAAATTAAGGACCACATTTCCCATAAGCTTGCTGAAAGTTAAACTGTGACTGCATATAAAAGATGAATGTTGCCTTCAGCAGAAGGCAGTTAAGATTCCCACTGGACCACGAGAAACAGACTGTTGTAGAGGGCTGCACCAATAAGCTGAAGGCTGCTCAGTATTAATTTGATCTCTTTATATGCTTATTGGTGCCCCCCTCTACAACAGCCCTCTAAAACTCTCCTGCTCCTGCCACCCCTGCTCCAAGGCTATGTTTGTTACACCTGCATTCTGTGGCTACACTATTATCATCCATACCCTTAAAACATGAATTTTGGTTTCTGATATTGTCTTTCTTGTTGTTATTAAAGTTCAAATAGGATATCCACACATCTATCCTTTTTCTTTGGGTTCAGCTGGCACCAGGCAAACCATGGCATTAATAGGCTGTGTATAATTAAGTCTTATTAAATGCACTGAACATGCATTTATTAAGCAGAGCTCTAGGAAAAAGGTTTTCTCTCTGACTAATTTTTGGTGCTATTGTGCAGGAGCCGAGCAGAGGAAGTGAAAGACATGACCAATATTACCAAAGAGGCGTTAAAAGCATCTGGAAAGGCCATAGAGAAAGCACAGGCTGCCCTGAAAGAAGCCCACAACAACCTGAACAGCACAAGAAACGCTACTGCTGAGGTACAGAATCTTGGAACATGTAAATTTACAGGTTTCACATATTTTCTGTCATCTACCTCCCCAATGAGCACTTTTGTTCATTTCACTTCAGTTTTATTTATATAGCCCAAAATCACAAAAACAGTTGCATTATGGTGCTTTTATATGGTAAGGTAAAGATACAATAATAGAGGGAAAACCTCATCAGACGACTTCTTATGATGAAGCATGTGGTGACAGTGGGAAGGAAAAACTCCCTTTTAACGGGAAAGCTCCAGTAGAACAAATGACTGGTTGGGGTGAGCGGTGGGATACAGGAAAAAAGGCACGCTGTGGTTCCCATAACTCTTGACTTCTTCATGTCTCATTTTTTCCAGGTGGAGGGAAAGCTGGTGAGGCTAGACGCCAAGCAGATGGATGTCATGATGCGTTTAATGAACCTCTCCAAGGAGGTGGAAGCTCTGAAGAACAAGACGGAGCAGAACAGACAGATGGCAATCGAGGCTAAAGCACTGGCCGATAATGCCACTGACCTAACATCTTCACTGGAGCAGGTGAGGCTGTTGGTGGAGTTTGGACCAAAATTATTGAAGAAATAAATATATATATATAAAAAATCTTGAATAAAATGATTGCATCATCTGCCAGAGCCTCAACGACACAGAGAAACAGTATCGTGAGCTGCAGATGAAGATCGAGTCTCTTGGTGGGGTGTCTGGAGGTCTGAAGGACATCAACCAGAGGGTCAAAGATCTCAAAGAGGATGCAGAAGAATACCTCAAGAATGCCACCAGTGGGATAACACGACTGGACGGTAAGTTCATATGGCTGCTCTCAGTGTTGACTGTGTTCTTCAGGTGAGCTACATACAGCAAATTGTGACCGTAGTGCCCAACTTGACCAGAAATTGCCTGTAAAGAAGTCTCCAGTGTTAAACTACCACCGTTTAAATGTGCCATTGTTCATAGTGTACAAAAGACTCTGACTAGATGGCACAGTCATGTAATACACCTCCTGCCTTATGCTAAAACCAGGATAACTTGCAGCTGTTACTGCAGCAAGATTCATAACATAACACGATGTCACAGATGAGGATGAGATGAGTATAGTTACACTGTTAATATTCATAAAATATTCCGAGGTAAAGATCAGTTCCTTTCACAGGATCCGTGGATGTGCTTTAACTGCACTAAATGACTAAAAGTAAGTGATAGAAACGAAACAATATGTGGGCGGGATAGAAATGCAGAGAAACATTATAGTCACCATTCAAAACATCAAAGCAGAGAATTCACAGTTCAAATCAGTGAAAATCAAGTGAGCATTTCTGCCTTGGAACTAGTTTTAAGTCCTGTATTAATTTAGGATAGAGCTATTACTGATATGTTTATTGTGTACTGTAGGGTTTAACAATCGCATCTGCAGATTTGGCATTGATTTTTGGCTTTAAACAAACAACTAAGAACTTCATAGTAGGTCATGGGCGTGGCTGTAGATCAACCTTTCAGCCTTTTGTGCATGCTGTTACTTTAACTTTTCTCTTGCTCCCTGTGATTACAGAACTTGAGAAAATTTTCAAAAACAATGAGATACGGATGGAGAAGCAGCGCATGGAGTTGGACAAGCTGAAATACAACGCAACTAGTGTGCGGGACGAGATCCGGGATCGAGTGCATAACTACAACACCTGTGTGTGATGTTGCCTCCTCCGTGCCATCAGCTGCTGTAGTAGAGGAGAGTTAGAACTGCTGTTGTGACTGGAAAAGAGAAAATTTGTCACCCATGAAAATAAAACGCTGCTCTGGAGGTTCCTCCATTCTTTCACTGGTATTTCAAGTTTTACACATTACCTGCAAGTGTTATGTCACAGAAATGCCTTCAACTGTCCATGTACTGTTTGAGTCCTCAATATCACCCCTGCCCTTGGTGGTGTTCATGTATTTAAGCTATTACAATAGGCGGATAACCTGTGAAGAGCATTTATTTCACTCTATAGCCAATAATAACGGATGGAATTGATTTACTGTATGCGGAAAGACTATATCAGAGTATGTTATCAGTTACCTATACCAAAAGTGCTTTCAAGATGTTGAGTGTTTGTGTTGTTTGACCACATTAGTATGGGGTGTACACACTGACATTCCTATTAAATTTTTTGAAAGTACTTTTTGTGCTTTTTCTTTAATTATAATGTACAAATATTCATATAAACATACACTGTGAGGTGTTATGATGAAGACAAAGTCAATCTGACACTTTATATAAATGCATCATATTTGTGTGAGACTGTATGCAATATTTACATTGCTTAAGAAGGTATGTTGCTTCAGTGTTTTGCTACAAAGGGTAACCTTATACACAGTTAAGTGTATAAGTTCAATCCAATATTTGTCTCTTTTTGCCCACAGCCTTCATCTTTTCTCTCTTTACCACCTCTGCAAAAACACAGCTTCTACACTCACTCAAAGTTACACCTAATAGATCTCACCCATCATTAATGCCATTAGTTAATAATGATAGTCACTTTGCCAGCCTATTGAATGCCTGGCTCAAATTACACAAAGTCATTTACCGCTCCAATTTTTAAACATTTTCTCTTTACAGTAAAAAAAAAAAAAAAATCTCAAAGTGTGAAACAAGTAGCTGGTGATGGGCTGACACTAGCAAGCTGCCCTCTGAATCTGCATCTTGCCAGGCCTATGGAGCATTTTAGCAGCTTTTAGCTGAAGGTTTTGTTGACTGTTTTTGTTCTGTCTCGTTGTTCGTACGCATGTTGTTTTCAGCTGAGGATTCAGCATTTTTCCAGCTCTAAAAACCAAACTGTTCGCTGCTGTTTCCCTATCAAGCATCCCAGTTCTGCTCTTGACTAGCTGGTGAACGTTTTGTGGCAAAAGAGCCAGAGATTTTTTCTTGGGAGTTGGAGGAGAGCAAAAATGTAGCTCAAAGAGAATGTTGACAACTGTTGGATTTGTCGAGTTGCCAGAAACTGCAACTCAAAGTCAATGGTGAAGCTGATCTAATTGAACTACACATCCTCTGATATATCCATACACACAGCACCATTTTATTGGCTAATTGTAACTATGTTGCTGGGTGGTATCTTCAAAGTCATTAGATGATGGATGTGCAAAATGATATGAAAACCTCTGTGTGAGAGTGCAGCATGCAAAAGACGAACAAACAAAAACCAAAAACAATGCTAACACATGGTGAACTTTCACCAAATACTGGCTCTTATTTCATTTAAGTGTCAGGGATCTGTTCTCAGTATGAAAGGCCTATTCTCTCTTGGTTGTGGCATTGGATCCTGGTCTCTAACAAAGAGGGGCTGTCCTGCAGCAGCTCAGGGAATGTGCAATATGACAGAGGTTTATAGCAGGCTTTGTTCTGGACGACGATCTGCCAGCAGTGAAACACTGGCGCACATCAGAAACAGTTATAACTACATACTACTCCCATGTGAAATGACCCACATGTGCAATGCAGTGGATTGCTTTCCGTACATGAAGTCAACAGCTTTAGTTCATATAAGATTGATTCATTGGCTGGGCTGGTGCTTTCAAGCATAGAATCTGTGATAACGCGCGATCACGGCTCCTCATTGGATTAAACCAAAGGGAATCCAATCCGTCCTGCAGGGAGCGCGCATTCCTGCTCACGGGGACAGAAAGGGGGCTCGTCGGAAAACATGCGGCGGGTTTCTGGAGGGAAACTTGACACAGGAATTACTTTGAATTCACTTTGCTTTAGCAGGGGTTTTTTCACACTGCATTATTGCATACATAGGACCATGTTGATAAAGTGAAGTACATAATAAAGTAGCTTTTGTGCCGTCCTGGTATGTTAACAAACTGTTTTTAAAAACAGCAGGTAAAGCAGCCAAATAAACTAAAAAATAAATATAACATAAAAATAAAACAGACATGACAGTGAATTCAAAAAGAAAGTATTGTGCTATGGATCCAGTACCAACACCTATGGACTCACCTCTAGAACCTCCTACTCTGAGGACAGTAACATTTCTGGCAGGGGTAACTTCTTTGGCACAACACCATAACTTTCCATGTATGTTTATTTACTTAAGCGCTGCGGCCTAGTCATATTTCACAAAGGAATTATTTTAAAAGTTACTCTATACATTACGTATAATCTGCTGGAAGTTAACCTATTGTAATATAGTGTGTGTGTGTGTGGGGGGGGGGGGGGGGAGCAGATTGGTGGAAGATACTGTAAATGGATTTGCATGGACTCATGACTAAACAGCTGAATAGACGGCTCTGGATTATGACGTGTTAATAATAATAATAACAACAACAACAACAACAACAACAACAACAACAACAATAATAATAATAATAATGATATGTTTTGTGAAGACGTTTCACCTCTCCTCCTTCACTGGTGAAACGTCTTCGCAAAACATAAAGAAGTCCAGTTGTTATCTTTCTAAACTAATCGAAAACTCATTTAAAGAAAGGCAACTGGGTGTGCCTCATCTGCCCACTGAAGGAATCGAACTCGCGGCCCAAGGATTCGGCCCATTTGCGTGCGTATTAAGAAACTCCGCTCCAGTAAGTCCGGCCCGGGGTTTCCCAGGCAGAGACGCAGGAGCAGAAGAACTGCTCAGCTCCGCTTCTGTCCGGGAACTCCGCAACAAGTGGACGAAGAGGGGCAGCAGAGAAGGAAACGTTGGAAACGCGACACAAACGGTGAGAAGGTTTAAGATAATGCTTATGATCAGTTCATTTCTGAAATAAGAGACAATCAGTTATACTTAGCTCGCTGGATAGTTGAAAGCAGTTTATACTTTTTTTTCTCCTTTAGTGAACCGGTTTACAGAGAACAGAGTGGCAAACGGTGATTTAAATAGTAGAAACAGAGAGTGGATGAAAAAAAGTCTGTGAAGGAGTCCTGGTTGTCCTCTGCACTTCAATTGTTGGTCGTCAATTGAAAAAAAATAATCAAAGCAATTTTTCCCACATTTTTAACTTTTCCCAACGCTCAATTTGCATCCAGTAACACAAAAACCGCCTTTAATGTCCGTGTCACATGACTTTGTTGTTACTGTGTATGTCTAATGATGAGTGTGTTGCGTGTGGCAGGTTGCTGCGGCCCAGCGGGTGGATGCGCGCTCAGAGATGCGAGCCTCGGTTGAAGTGCTCCTCTGCGGTAAGTAACCTGCGCACCCTTTGAAGTCACTCCGTGTTTTCTGCTCCATAACAAACCCTCAGAAGCGACTCACTGAACGGATATGGCGGCTATCGAGCGACTTCAGGTCACCGGTCCTGCTTTGATTAGTCTGTGGAAGATGTGCAGCTTTGTTAATCCTGTAAATGCTGAGTTCAAAGACGCGCAAGACCTGTAGCGAATACAACATAATAATAGCAGTGAAGTGAGATGGTCGGGGTCATACTCCCTTGATGACTGCACTTGGTTCATAGTGTTCACTTGTCATGATGGAAAACAGGGAAGAAAACTGCTTTGCAAACTCATTTACAGCAAGCAAAAAAAGTCAAGAGTCAAGAACTTTTCTCTTTTTTTCAAAGTGGCTTACACTCTAAAAAGATTTCTCTAAGCCTCGATGGTTGGAGTCAGGAACTATACCAAGGCGCTATCAGAAACAGTAGTCTGGATGTGAGGCTCAAGGGATTGCCTTTTACATTTCCCTGTGCAGAGATAAGATAGCTGGTGTTTCTTTTTTAAGGGCCCCTGGTGCCTTCAGGGCCTCAGGGGTCGTCTGTCTGCGTCTCTGTCTTTCTTTGGGTGGTGTTACCGTGTTTTACGGTCCTCCTAAAATGGCCCAGTTGAATCCGCAAATAGAGACACCCACTGCACACATCTAGCGCCTACATACTTTCTGGATGTAAATGGTAAACACACAGGTTTATAGAATGTGGCTCACTCACCCATGCGCACACATTCACACTCCAATGAGTGTATCGGAAGCTACTCAGGGCTAAGTATCTTGCCAAAGTATCCACGGGCAAGATGCAGGCTGGGGCAGCCAGGGATCAATCGGTAGATAATGTGGTCTGTATCATTTCTAAGTAATCTTCTAGGTGAATGTGTGTGTGTGTGTGTGTCCAGTATTGAATGTGTGCAGCGATAAAGCTAAGAATTGAATACAAAGACATATCTGATTTAAATCTCTTTTCACTGCATCCTTCATTTGTTTAACGCAACTTACACGTACATGTGGGCTCCACTCCAAGCCGAGAGGTTGTGAGCTACACCTGTATTTCACTGCCTGATAACCTTCAGTAAATGCATGTGAATGCGTTGCTCCTTGCAGCTAGAAGTGAGCGTGCTTATTGCTGCAGTTAAAGTCTATGAGCGCCTGCTGTCAGGCCTCACTGATCAAATCTGCAGCTCTTTGTGGTGGCTGACAGAGCTTAATGGGAGGTTTCAGGACTGAAGTTCTGTCTTTACATTTGTGCTACTTTGCTGTCAGTGTTGCTGGCCTTAATGTCTCAGAGTCACATCAGAATAAACTTTGCAGGACAGTTTTTTTTCTTTCTAAATCTGTCTGAATTTAATATACCCGTGCCCTTTGGTGCCTGTAATGGTTTACCCAGAGCTGCTTTTGTACACATTTTTACACAGGCGGACAATAAAGCACCGCATAATCCCATCACGTTCATATACTACTAACCAGCCAGCCCCGGTCCTTCTTGTCTTGCGTTTTTCCTGCCGGATGGCTCACTTACCAGCTTGCTGTGGTGTCGGTCCTCGGAATCATCACTCATGTGCTTCCCTGGAGAGAATCTTGTTGTGGCGGACAGATGTCGGCAGCTGGCCACAGTAGTAGTTCTATTCAAGAGATCCACTGATGAGCAGAACAAGTTCTGCTTTTGGCAGCCGCACCACAAGAACATGGAACAACCACGCTTGTGGTTCATGGACAGGAGAAACAATTACAGCAAGCAATAAAACTTTCACTCTGCACACAGCAGGCCTGTGTGTGTTGTTTAAGGGTATCAGTAGAAAATGTAACCACGCAGGTAAAGTGTAGGTCAGAGTTGATTCTCAGTTTTCCCATTCAGTAAGTCAAGAAGGAAAAAGGGATAAAGTGGGCTATAAATATGATTCCACAAAAATTCCTGGCAAAATGAAAACAGTTTTTAGGAGAGTCAGGATATGAGAAGACTGAGAGATGGAAATGACATGGAGCAAGGTTCAGCTCAGTCCAGCCATGGACTGTGGGCTTAACCCTGCAGGGGATTGAAGCCATGTACTCGTGTTTTATCTTTAAGCAATTAACAGCATTCAAATCCAAATGTAATGATGGCGTTCTGTCAATTAAACCTGTCACAGCCAGTGCACAGCTCATGAACCAGATTAACAAGAGCTTTCAACACGTCAATTACCAACAATTAAAAGTAAAATACGTCTTTGCTTCTGGTCTAATCTTCAACGCTGTATACTTTCAGGAGTTTGATTAAAGGTGACTTTTTCAGGAGCTCACGGGCTTCAGCTAAAGTTTACTAAATGGCTTGGACAGAAGGAACGATTAAAGTGGTGAAGTCTGATTTGACAAATGACTCCTGAGGATCATTTTCAGACAGAGGAAGCTAACCCACTGCCAAACAAAAATAATAATTAAAGATAAATAGACTGACCAAGTATATCAGCAGGCATAGGACCTATTGTGTGTCATTTATAGCGCCATTATATCATCCTTGGACTCTAATAGTGTAGCTTTGCATTCACAGTTCAAAACAATCTTTATGGTCAAAATCTCAGTGTTAGCAGCTGGAATAAGTAGAGAGAGGTGGGAAGTGTTTGACCTGATAAACCTCCCGCGCTGTCATTATTAAAATGGGGAGGTGTCCATTCAGATGTCTCTGAGGATGAGCTGTGAGGTCAAGGGTCAATTCCAAACCCACAGGTCAAAGGAGGGGTTAATTGGCGTGTGTCATTATGTGTGCGTGACAAAAGCGAGAAAGGACTCAGGCTGATCACAGGAACAAAAGAGTCAGCCATCCCTTCACTCTTCTTTTCTTTTCACATGCTAGTTTCTTCTCTTCACGACTCCAGTTAGAAGTAGGAGCTGCAGCGAGCCGGCCATATGTGTTGGTGAAGCGCAGATAACCTCTGGCAAAAAGGCCAGTTACCTTTAGTCTGTCTGTGATTCCTTAGTATTCGAAACCATTTAAAGTGCAGTTGAAGGAGGCACCAACTCATCATTACTCTGTAGGAACGAAAGGAAAGAGCTGGGAATAAGAAAGAAAAGAAAGCAAGCAAACCTGAACATAAAAAAGGGATCTGGATTGCCTCATCGCACAAAGTAAATCCTCTATAATACACCTTTCTTGCAGGTTTATGTGTGTAGGAATTTGGCTTTTTTGAACTGCTGACACCCTCCTCGTGTGTGTGTGTGTGTGTGTGGGCAGGTGAGAGCTGGTTAGGCAGTGGGAACGAGAGTGTGTTCCCAAAGCCTTTGTAAGTGACAGCCTCCGGAAATGTGCAGATGCCAGAACAATGGTGCACTAAAGCCTGCTAACCACCAGTACTAGAAACAGAGAGAGAGGGGGGGGAGAGCCTGATTAAATAGAAGGGGTGGGTGGGGGGTACAATCAGGATAGAATCAGGACAATGAGAAAGAAGAGGGAGAGAAAGACTTTAGGCACAGGGGTGGAGGGATAGAGTAAACCTGTTTGTATAAAAGGACCGTGAGTTGGGTTTCCTGGGCAGGGGCTTTTCTGGATGAAAAGGGGAGGTGCAGATAAACTAAAGGAAGGAGGACTTGAGGATGGGGGAGGTGATGGAGAGGAATAGGAAATGGTGCTGGCCTCATTAAAAACAATGAAGTGGCTGGTGAAGTTATGAACCTGAGTGGAGCTGCTGCGAATGCGCAGCTGTAAAGAAGCGTGACCTGTGACCTGTCGTATGAAGACACATGATTGCAGACACATAGCTTTAGTTAGCCACTGTAAATGTTAATGACATAACACACTTTGAAAAAAATCACAATGATCAGTATTATTCACAGAAACAGGTGAGACTAGGGAAAGCACGGTGTAGTTTAAAGCAGGCCTATTCTGCTCATCATGTTTTAGCTCCTCCCTGTTTTAGAGGTTAAGGACACTCTCACTTTAGGCCAGCTGTTTTCTGATTGGTTTCCCTTTGTAAGCAGAAGGTTTGAGCAACAGGTGGGCGGGGCTTCTGTGCTCATAGCTAGCAAGGATTCCTTGAGATGAGACTAATCCCATAAAGATCAAAGAAGGGAATAAACATGTTAAAGAGTTATGAAGCCTGAGCCTTTGGTTAACATGGATTAATTGTTCACACAATCTTTGTTCATGCTTAGTATGAGCATCATCCATTGGAACAGAATATACATCCAAAGGAAGTAAGGACGATTTGTGATGTGAATGTGGAATCAAAATTATGAAAGGAAAGCAGTTTTTATGCTAGATTCACAAATTATTTTCAGCAAATGTTATGAATGATGAGAAGCAGAAATATGAATGTCCTTTTCCTTTCCAAAAACTGTGGCTGCACTGTCTTTATGTTTGTCAGATGCCAGGAGCTTTTATTGCTTTTATTGCTACGAGCCACAGGCTAAGTCCAATAACAGGATTAATGGAGTTCTGTAGCATAGCTTGTTAAAAAAGCACTCTCAGATGCGACCACACCTGATAGCAGACAAGCAGCAATTAGAATGTGACGCTGCAGTGTGGGAGGGTTGAAGGAAGGAGACGGAAGGGAGGAAGGACAGAAGGAAAAGGGGGATGAAGTCGAGACAAAGAGAAGAAGAAAGGAAGAAGGGAAGGATGGATTTGGTGTGCTTAGTATTTTCTTGAGATATTTGAAATTTTACTTGAGTTGCAGTGGAAGAAGTCACAGTGTGTGGTGCTTTCATCTTGGAGCCCTGTAATTACACACACACACATGCACGTGCGCATACACACACACCCCCACATGTAACCATGTACATATATAATGTTTCTTGTAACCGTGGGCTAGCTGTTTCATATGTTCCAAGTCACTGAATGAACAGTCCATGATTTATTGCTGAAATCAGATATGTATACTCCACAAAACGATGCATTAAAAATGTACTTCATTGAATATTCTACTGCCTCCAAAGATTTTGGAGGCTTGTTTTTTTTAAGTCATAGGTACAGGCTATTACACACTAATGAAAACATGGATGTAATGACTACATTACATTTTTGCAAATGGATCTATATCTTTACCCTTGCTCCTTTCAGGCAAGCATACAAGCTCCTACAGTGTGGCCTTATGGTTTTAGGTCATTGTGTTTGCCCCTCCATGTTACAAATACTGCACCCTTTTTCTATCTCCGTATTTCCCCACACCTCTCTTTCTACTCATAAAACTTACAATGGCTGTTGCTTCAATGCAGGAAAAAAAAGAAACCTTCTTTTATGGCTGCTGCAGATTGTGGTACAATATGGCAGGCTCCATAGAAGAGCCTGCTCTCTGTACTGAGTCAGACCCCGTTAGTCCTCTTTTTGGGACTGGTTTTTTTTTTTCAGGTAAACGTCATTGTTTCACCTTGTGAATCCAGTAGGTCCCACACTGCAGTGGAAACAGAAAGGCCGGAGGAGCTTATAAGGGGAATTTCCTGTAAGTGTGCCACACCTGCCCCGAGCTCCTGCAGTGAAAAAAGGGTGAATATAAATGCAAAAAGACCCAGTTTGAGATACAGAAAACTTAACAATTCTTGGTTTCCTTTGCTCCTCTCTCAAGGGACTAATGGGGTCATTGTCAGTTCAGACCTGGTATTGCAAAATGACTTCATGAAAGCAGTATTCCCCAGTGTATTTTAAATTGTGCTCAGAGAATCTGACCTAAGCCTAAGGCACACAAAGGTTACCCTCCTCTCTTTTACACATGTGGCAATTTCAGCATTTATCAAGCCGACACAGTGCAATTATGTTATTAAAGTCACTTAGAGTCACATACAGGAATGTGAGCACAAGAATAGAACACACTAAATGCTAATTTCAAGTCCCATGTGATGCTTTCAGTTTTCCCTCTAAGTGGAGCCAGATTTTCTTCATCAGGCACTCTGATTAGCACGTCCAGCAAACAAGTATGGAGTCTGCTCGGTGCTCTGGGTCTCCCTAAACAGCTGCTGAGCACCAAGGCAAATACACAGCACCGTAATCACTAAAGAGACCCACAGGAGTGCAGTCTCTTTGGTTAAATGACCGAAGGAAAAGCTGCACCCAGCATCTGGTGGCCACGTGTGCCTCGTATTTAGTGGATTTATTGACCTTTAGACAACATGGCAGGGGGATTGTGGCTGGTAGATCATTTTTAGGTTACAGCAAACATCTCACGCAATCCTGCAAAATCTGACCTGCAGTGTTTCCATAACTCCCACTGATCACATAAAGCTTACACTTTGTAGGTGTTATGTGATGGGACTCTACTATTTTGCCAGTTGCAGCTGCCCAGCTGCAACAGGGTGAAAGATGGGGTGCACCCTGGACAGGCCACCAGTTTGTAGGCCTGTTTGACCAGTTTAATCTCCATAAAATGGAGATTATGCTGGATAAACTCACGAATATATGAATTATTCATGCAATCTAACATTTGATTGTGTTGATGTAGCTGACTAATGTATGTGAATTTGCCACTTTAATACCTGTGGTTACTGAACTGTAGAAACGAACCACAGTTCAGTCGTCCGCTTGCATCGGTGCGTCTCAACATTTGAACAGAGGGCAGTACAACGAGGAAGGGCAAATGTTTTCCAAGTGCTGGATCAGAGAGAGGTAGGGAAGCGCTGCAGGTCAGGTTGTGCAGGACGTTTGCTGTAACCTCGATCTAGAAATCTCCTAACAAAGGCAGTAATAATGTGCCTGCAGAAATAGAAGTGATCGTCACAATACTAACAGTGATCACCTTCCCATTTGCTCATTCCCTGATGAAAAAACAAAATGCATCAAAATCATGCACTCTGTTTCACGTTGATGCTTCTTTGGATGTAAGTACTCAGTAACAGCAGACATGTGGGAATGACGGCTTGCGGGGTGGCCGCTAAATGCACTTAGCATGTTTCACGTACCGCTAAGATAAAAACAGACATTGTTCTAGCTCCTCACTCCCCTGCCCACCTGTTACTCGCAGTGTCTTGTTCCATATTTTCTCTCCGGCGCGGAGCAGCTCAGACATCTCCAGGACGGGAGAGGAATGTGAGCATATCCTCTATTCCAACCAGCTGCTTCTCAGTGCCATGCCTTGTTAATGTAACAGTCTGTGTAATGGGCAGTGCCTGGCCTTGCTCACTGAAACTCTTGTGTTTTAGATATCAATGCAGGCGGTCAGTAATAAACAGTTGGGAAAGACTCAGAGGAGACGCCGGAGTTTTTATTATAGAAATGATTTGAAAAACAAACTTTAATTGGTTTAAGACTTCATGTGTAAATGAAGTGAAATGTGTAAATAATGGCTTGTGTGTCTGTGGTAACTCCAGTTACTGCAGTTTTGAATTATGGTGTGCATCTGTAAGATTTTTCAGAGAAAGCGTACTAGAGCCCTCCATGTTAGCCTTGTTGATTATGACATTTTTCCCAAGATCCATGGCCCTGCTCTTAGGGCCTGCTTTTGTAATAATAATTTTGAGATAATAAAGAAATGATTTTGCTCTTATTCAGCAAAACTTTTGTCTCAGCCAGTGATTTATTAGATTTTACAAGAATTTTGACAGATGTCAAGATTGTCATGGGCCCTACGCTTAGCCTTGAATCTCTAATAAGAAAGTAAGAAATACAGACACAGTATCGTCTCTGCTCTGGACATCATTTACTTAAATGATGGGTTACATCAAGGTTAGCAACCATTTTTAGGAAGGAGGCCTTTTTCAGTAATGAACAAGGTGAGCGGGAGGTCAGAGCGGTGAATCCACCGCTCTGACCTCCCGGTGCTGTAGACATTAAGGGAGGAGAGAGATGGGAGGTGAGCTGTGAGGTGAGGAGGAGGAAGACCAGCTGGTTGTTTGGCTGTGGGAGTTAACCATCCATCAACTAAGTGCAGAGCAAAGAGAGGATGGAGACGCATGGAAGGGGAATGTAAACTAATTAGCTAGGAGGAGTTAAAAATAAAAGCAGTTGACTTCTCTTTGCCGGCCCCTTAAAGCAGCTGTGCCATGGTGACTGCTAAACATATCTGTGGTGCCTCCTAGTCCCGCACTGTCTTAGGTCATGCAGCTCTTAAATGATGCTAATCCTGTCTGTTCACTGCCCCGGGTGAGCTAATATTGGATCTGACTGTTCCATCATTTTATTAATGTTGGATGCATGTATTGTCTGTGTTCTCCCAGCAAATACGTGTGTCCTTACGTGCTTTCTCTTCAGTCCAATTTTTGACTGTTTGCCTTGGTTTCCTGCAGAGTTTACACTGGTTGATGTGACAGCAAACTGTGTCTTGCCAGACCGTGCTTCTGGAATGTACCACGCTGATGTCACATCCCACTCACACACACAGAGCTAGAAGTTTTCATTAGTCTGTGGATTAGATGGGTACAGCTGAGTGACAAATTTAAGGAAATTAAAGAGGCAAACTGAAAGAAGGAAAACTGTTTTACAGCTTTGTAGAAGATGGTTATGATGTGAAACCATATGGAAACAAAGTGTAGCTGATTTATTCCTGTAGTGAGCTGCAGGCTTCTAGTTGGAGGTGATATCAGTACTTGACATATTAGCTCACTACCATTCTGATTTATCACAGCTGTTGCAGTGCAGTTTCATCTCTGCACAGATTATGCATGCTGACTTTGAAAAACTAACAATATATTAAGCTTAGGCTAGCTAATATAGTTGGTACTGAGTGAAAAGTATCGTTCTAACAGACTGTTCTCCTTCACTTTCTCATTTTGCTTTGTGTGTTTGTTAGGCGAAGGTGTGTAGTATAAAACCAGACACAATGTCATAAAAAGTACTGAAGGTTGCAGATTCTGTCCACAAACTTTTACATTTTTAATTGTTCTTTTTTTATCCACGTCAGTTTTTACAATGAGAATGTTTCACTGGTAGAAATCTTCTGTAATCTGTCACCAGTCTCTAGGCAGCAAAGAGTTACAGTAAAGTATGTAAATGCTGAGAGCAAAGGAGGTCATCTCATGCTGACAACTGAGAAACATTTCTAAAGAGTTTTGTGAAATAGTGCTGCTTTAATGTGGTATATGGTCTGCTTATAGAGAAGGGTCAGAAGTTGAGTGCAATCAGTGGCAAGGAATAAACAGGGTTCGTACGGGTGCTTGAAAATGTTTGAATTTTAATATTGTCCTTTCAAGTGTTTGAATTTTGGATGTGGTGCTTGAAATTGTAACTGTATTTTATTCACAAATAACTATCTGATTGAATACTTTTCTTATCAGATAGAGAAATAAAATGAGCCGCAAAGTCTAAAAGCAAAATTTCTCCACCTGGGCTATCTTGCTGTGTGCACAGCAATAATAATATCACAGATGATAGATTAAATAAATACATTTTAGATAGATGCTTGTGCATTCTTAAAGTCTTATGTGTTGAATTTGACTATGTCATCTGTTCAAAGCCTCTTCCACTTAGTCTTACTGTACATGATATTATGATTGCAGAGACTTTAAAGGTGATAATTTAGGACTCCGACAATAATATAGACAGCAGTGTAGTCAAACATCTTACAGTTAGTTTTATTGGGAATGAACTTAGGAAAGAAAAACCTAGGAAAGAAGCATCAATATTTTGTGGTGTTTGGTGCAGTTTTCTTGTTTTGTGGGATTGTTGTTTTTTTCAACAGGAGATGAATATCTCTACCAAGCTGATTTGTTCACATTTGCACACCTTAATTTTTAAGTGAAGTGTGTGTTTAAGGCAACCTTATCCTTTTAGTATTGTTGTGTGGTGCGTTTTTCTTTGTTTAAGCAAAAGGGGAACAAAGGCATTTAAATCAACCTAGGATGATTTGTTTTAATTTTCACGTGTTGTTACTGAGGTGATGTGAAGTGAAACGTGCATTCTTGTTTTTTGGTAATGTGCTGGAAAAGCTACAAAATGGACCTTGATATTGCTTGAATTTGACCCTGAAAAAGGTGTATGAACCCTTAATAAAAGCAGACTTCACTTGGAGGAGGTGTGTGTGTGTGTGTGTGTGTGTGTGTGTGTGTGTGTGTGTGTGTGTGTGTGTGTGTGTGTCGGGGGTGGTGAATTCATTTCTGAAAGCCCCGCAGAGTTTAATCTGTATCACTGCCTCTGACAGTCAGAGATTTTCCTTATGTGGAAGACCTTTCCCCTGAGAGCCAAATTTAACCATCCAAGGGCATGAATGTAATGATTTCATGTCATGTTTTTAACTCGAGCTGAGAATAGGTTAACAGCTGTTGGCAGTAGTATACGACATGCAAAGCAAAAGCAGTTTTTATGGTCTGATGTCAAGATTATTAGGGAACAAATATAAATAAATAAGAATGTGCTATGCAGCTGCAAGATGATGTACAAGCTACATTCAGTATGGTGTTACTAGGGTGTTACAAAAGCCTGGTTGAACAGCACTGTTTTGCAGCCTTTGTGACACACACACACGCACACACACACACACACACACACACTGCACATACCAGTAGCAGTGCCCGAGCCTCCCCTTTTTTCTTTCAGCTGTCACCCCACGTTTCACTTTGCATTCTTTTAATGACAGTATATCAGAAGAATTGGGGAGAAGAAGGAAGGAAGCAGCTGATGCATTGGATTGTCCTTGTGACATGGGCCTTGACATCCCCTCACTTCCATCAGTCATCAAAATAATTATCAGTGCTGCAGTTTTTATTATGTTCTTGAAAAACTGATTAAATGATTAAAGGTAGTTTCCTTGAACCTAATACTGCTCCGTCTTGTTTTTAGTGCATGTTTGTTATCAAAAGTTCAAAGGTAAAAGCAAAGATATGCAATGTAAATTGATTTAAAACAAAAGTAGATCATCCGATAAGCCAGAATGAGCAAATGGCATTTTGTTGGTTGGTAAACTATGAGGGTTATAGGGTCACGGTCCAAGTCCAACAATGTTAGGTCCACTTTTAAAGAGACATTCAGTAATGCCAACTAACAGCAGCTAACAGTGACACAGACATTAGTGCTTGCCCACAGAAAATATCAGGATATCCTCAACAATTCAGATCAGTACTGGTGTCATTAGACAGAAGAAGAGTATTGGCATCTGCGGTAAACGGGGGAGTAACAGTCTAGAAAAGTCGGCCATTGCTGTTTTTTTCTGCATTATCCTTGGATTATGTACTTGGAATTGTAAGGGGTAAGAAAACAGAATACAAACTGCAATTTAGTGACATCTAGTGGTAAGATTTTATACACTGGACCTTTAAAATCTGTCTGATCACTGTTGTCCTCTTCTTCTTTTGGCAGCCCCCTTTAGGGGTTGCAACAGAGGCTCATTCATTGGAAAAAATATGTATTCCCTGGCCAGTTGGCGAGTGATTGTGGAAAGCTGCTTGCTGTTGCTAGGAAAAATTGTTTGCAGTAAAACACATGGTGCTGCACAGACAACCTCCTTTGCATTTGCTTTGGTTGTTGACAGATTTCTGAAGTCATCAGTAGTTTCTATGGAGGATGCTGACTTGTTTGCAAACAGTTGCCAACCATGTGCTAAGCAGTTGTGAAACTTTAGTTGTGAAACTAAAGTTAAAAAAGGATCCCCACTCTCTTCAAAGTTTTGAAATGCGTTAGTTTCAGAATGAAAGTTACAGCTTTAACTTAGAGGGTGAATAGTCCCTGCTTCTGCTTTGCATTGTACTTTTTTAAGCTTCATTACTGCTAAGTGCTTAGTTAGTGAGTGTTTTGAGACAAGTTGGCGTCTTCCAATTGCATGGAGGTTTATGGTGCAGCACCGTCTTTGTGACCAATCTGTTCATTATCCTGCATGTCTTGTTTTTACAAGTGGTGATGTCAGCTCATCCTGGGAGCACAGGCGTAAAGCCGGTGAATTTTTCACAGAGAGATAAAAGACATCCAGAAACCTAGTGATTACATGACACATTAGATGTCTGCTTTACTCCTCCACCCTCTCCTCTCCACCTCTGATACATGTACACATGAACACCTTTGAGAGTGTGTCAGTAGTTTCCCAAATAGGTATCAAGTAGCATCTGCGTATATCCTCTCATTGTCTGCACAAAGGCTGTCTCTCTTTTTTCTTTCACCCATCAAACCATCCATCTGACTCGCTCAGTTTCCTCTCAATGTCAGATTTCTTTGATAATAATAACTGCTCAACAAATCCTCTAACAGGTGTCTTTTGTGTAATCAACAAGCACACAGTTGTTCACTTAAAAAAGGGGGGCTATACAATGTTAAAGTGCCTTTAAACTGTCATTTGAGCCATGAGTTTAAATACATTATTGAGTGTATCTTCATGCAGAAGAAGATAGAAGAAGTGTTGGTGTAGATGCACAGGTGTGTGTGAGACTGTGACCTCATCTGCTTGTTGCTCACTTAGCTTTCCTCCGTAGTGTATGTCAGGATTGGGTGTGTCATATGTCAGTGTCCATGTGAAATGCTCTGCGCTGTTGCCATCAGGCTCCTGTCCGAGCTCTCAGGTCATCTGACCAGTTGCTCATGCATATACAAAAATCTAAGCAGAAGCTCTTAGGGGACAGAGCGTTCCCCATTGTTGCCCTGAGGTTATGGCATAAATTGCCTTTGGACATTAGACAGTCACCTGCATTGTCCATATTTTAACTGCCTCATCTGAGAGTATAGAGGTATAGCAGGTATAGCACCTAGTCTTTCCTTATGTGTGTAAGCATTAAAAATATCAGTGTTTCACAGAAACACCCAATTATGCAGAAGGTTGATGTCATGGCAGGCTCACAGTGGTGTATCTTCAGTAACAGTGTGTTTATTTT
This sequence comes from Pelmatolapia mariae, assembly GCF_036321145.2. Lineage (NCBI taxonomy): Eukaryota > Metazoa > Chordata > Actinopteri > Cichliformes > Cichlidae > Pelmatolapia > Pelmatolapia mariae. Next base: position 39,395,198 of record NC_086244.1, on the reverse strand, counting down.
CCCAGTGGATATACAAGTGAAGAGCAGCTACTTTATTTAAGCTCAAGAGACTGAACTCTGAGGTTAAACTGCTCAAAGTGTCAAAGTGATAGAATGGGTCATTTAGACGAACATTACTCCCTCTTGAGAAAATGAGCAGAAACTGAGTCACATAAAAGGTTGAAAATAAGTGTGCTGTCATTGTGCTGTCAGTTCAGTTTTGGAGCCTTGCCCAAAGGCTTTCAGAATCCCACTGGCTCACCAAGATCTCAATAAATGCATGTAGTTTATTCTGCTACACAAAAAAGTTCATAATAAGTTGGTATGTTGTCTCTTATGCAGACAACATTAAGTGTTAGCATTTTATCTTTTAGGGCCATTTAAAGTGCATTCATAGAGAGGGAGGGAGGATTAGAAACACCTGTTGTGGACAGCCCATAGACTGACAACAAGCACCCAAAGGTCTCGTCTCATACCAGTTTCCTCATAGCAGTACATACACAAACGATCAGAGCTCCCAGGAGGAGGAACTCACGTCAAGCTGTCCGGTGGAATGTGTGATGGCTGTTGCTGGTTGTCATGAAAGTTTATAAGGTTTATTTTAACTCCCACACATAGCACTGCTGTTCAGTCACAGCGAGGCTCTAGTTTTATATCACCTAGACCCCCTGTCTCGGTACTTTGTGGTGCTCACCAAATCTATAAAAACAGGTGTTTCTGCTTTTTTATGTAGCTTACGAGTCTGGCTTAGAGTAAATAATTACATCCCTATTATAATCACCATCAATAAAAATGAAACCTGCATTGGCTTCTTCCCATATCTGGCTTTTAGCCAGCACCTGTGGTCGGGTCATTTCTTTGGAACACATCAGAGCCTGTTAACCTTCAGAGCTGCTTTGACATAATGTTGTCCCAACACTGAAATATTTCTTGCTACTCTTTGATTGAGAATTCAGCTATGACTTATTGATAAAATCAGATTTTTGTTTTGTTTTTTGTGTAGCTGAGCATTATTCTTTGTATGTGGCCAGTACAGCATATCTTTATTTACAAAAGTGCTACACTGTCAAAATGCACAAAGAACAATAGCACAGATGTCACACTGCTCATGCTGTTGTACAGATATGGACACAGAGGTCACTGAAATCTGTGTTTTCAGTTTCATATATAATATCACTGATGACCTGTAGAAGCAAACTAATTTGTACATAGTTATTTTTGACTTACAGGGAGTGATGTGAGAATTTCCTGATGTAAAGGGCCACTGCTAACTATATCTGCCACCATTTCAAAAGTTTCTCTTTGATATTTTGCAGGAACTCACAATGGATGTTGATGAAAATAATGCAACAATACTCCATTGACTCAAAGCTGCACATGTTTAGTTTCACTACCATCCTAGAGTCTTTTCCTTGGGAAATGATAAGAGCTTTTGATGTTGTCTAAATAATCAGGTCAGAATGGAGGGTACTGATTAGGTCTGCTTTACTTGCCAACTCAAGCTTGTGAGTGGGTGCACTGCTGGACAGTGATGCAACCATTGTTTCCTGTTCGCTTTAATGAATTTCCTGTGTTCTTTCCTTCAGTCCTGACTGTTGCTGTTGGTCAGGACCCCAGTCAAAGCCACGGCTGTACCCATGGCAGCTGTTACCCAGCAACTGGGGATTTACTGGTTGGACGAGAGAAGAACCTTAAAGCCTCATCCACGTGTGGAATGAGATGGAAAGAGCCTTACTGCATTGTCAGTCATTTGCAGGTAAGTGTTTTTGTTGAACTCTGCTTTAATCTCAAGTAAGAATTGAAAGAGTTAAATGTGTTTCTTCACTACATTCTGTCTGTGACTCTGTCACACTTCCTATTTTGCTGTCCTGCCGCAGGATGAAAAGAAGTGTTTTGACTGTGACTCGCGACGGCCATATAATCCACTGTACAACACCATCAGTCACCGGATAGAGAATGTAATCACTACCTTTAAGCCTCACCGCAAGAAGTCCTGGTGGCAGTCTGAGAATGGTGAGGAGACTTTATGGTCATCTACTGATTTCAGCTTAATTAAAGCTTACATAGAGATTATTGTTAGCTTAATTTACTTCCACTCAGTTGTACAAGCAGACCAGCAAGCACCCATCGTTGAGTCCTGTATACTGTTATTAAAATACTACTGTACTGTGCAAACCCTGCTTTATAAATGGAAATAGGTACTGTGATTTATAGAAGCATGTTCAAATACACATAGAAGTACAGTATATAAGGCAAAAACAGAGTTTATATAATTCTAAGAAGCTTTAAAGTCAATATTTGGTATGACCACTTCATTCTTGAACACAACTTAAAATCTCTTTCTGTAAACTTTCTGTAATTATTTTGTAACTAGTTTTCGGGAATAGTTCTCTAGACTTTGTGAAAGATATTAAAAGCTCTTCTTTGTATCCCCAAACATGACTCAGCCTCCACCATGTTTCACAGATGACTGTAGACCCTCACTGTTGTTCCTCTTTTATGACCTCCTCCATCTGTGTTGATGATGATTTGAACCAAGAATTTAACATTTGGATTCATCATTCCATAAGGCCTGCTATCACAGATTCATATTCCTCCGTACTTTAGCATACAGCAACCTTTTCTTCCTCTTTTGCTTCTTCGGAAACCCTAACCCTAACCCTGACGGCCACTTTTCCACTAAGACCATTTCTGATAAGGCTTCAGTGGACAGTACATGAATTGACTGATAGGCTTTCACTTTTTTCCTGTTTCTTTAGGCCTCTGATAGTTTTTAGACCTGCCTCTTCTTTTATTCCACTCCTCCAGTTTGCTCAAAAGTTTTAAAGATACAATGCACACCTTGCCGAGAGCCAAGTTTTTGAATAAAATCTCTTTGGGAATCATGTTGTTGGTGCAAAAACCCATTTTACCTGTAAATGAAAATAACTGAAAAAAAGCAGCTGTTGTCAAAAACAATGTTCAAAAACTTTCAGAAAGCCTGGAGAACTATTGCTAAAAACAACTTTAAAACTGTAAGAGAGTCTAGCTCTTTGGAAGCAAAATATGAAGACATGAGGAGTGGCTCATGACTTTTGCACAGTAAACATTGTTCTCCAGCTGAATTTTAATATGGTTGTATTTTTTATTGCGCCATCATTCTAATCTAGCACTGTGAGTTTCCCAGTATAATAAATTCACAGCCACAGGCATTATTTGTTCATGTCATAAAGTTTTAAAATTGTATTTGTGGTTAATAGAAAATCTGTCTTATTAATTTAATGATTTTATGACTGATGAGACCTACAGTGGGTTTTTTTTATTGTTAAATGTCTCCTAGATTAGCGTGAAATTTTGCATAGTTTTCACACTTTCCTGTCAACCTCAGATGTACTCTGTGTTTAGTGTGTTTTGCGAATATTAGCAGCATGTGCCAGATCATGTTAGCATTCATGTTAGCATGTAGCTTAAAGACTGCTGGACATAAGAGCAGTAGACTCATCATATTCCCACATAGTAAAATTGGTATGGCCCTGATCTGGCCCACACAATGTGCTTACACATGGCCCACATACCGCAAAGAATGATCTCGCTTGCCTGAGGTGGCCCACACATGGGCCAGCACAAGGCCAGTTGCAGACACACTGGTGGTCCTGTGCTGGCCCATGCGTGGATTACCTCTGGTAAACCTGATCTGGGCCACCAAAGGGCCGTCATTCTTTGCGGTATGTTGGCCATGTGTAAGTTGTGTGCAGCCACGGGCCAGTTGCAGACACACTGCTGGCCCAGATGTCAGCCTAATGTGTACCTTAATCAAGTCATGTAATAACATGTGCTGGAACATAATAGTGCAAAAGTAACATGACAAAACTCTGTTCAGACAGTGAATGGACTGATTCTTTTATAGCGCTTCTCTACTCTCCCAGATTACTCAAAGTGCTCTATACAAGATGCCATATTCATCCAATCACAAACTTTCTCTAAACTGAGTGCTTCCTAACTACATTGATACACATTCACACTCTTAACATACAGACTAGAGGAGCCAGGGATCGAACCACTAACCTTCTGATCAGTAGGTGACCTGCTCTACCTCCTGAGCTACAGCCGCCCACTAGCAAAGATGAGTAAACCGTCACTAGGTTTTGGATAAAGTGTACACTCACAAACCTGTCAAACCTGCATTTGAAACGTTGGCTACCATAGCAGTGTAGTATTGCAACATGGCATTTGGGTCTTCTAACTAAAATAGGAAAATAGGAACATAAATAGTGCCATCATTGCCAGACCTGGCCCACATCTGGTTGACATACACCCTGCCATGACACCGGTCAGTCAGAAGTGCCAGCTTGATGCCAGATCTGGGGCAGACCTGTTTTCTATGATCCTGGGCCACATAACCCAAACCACAATCAAGGCAGATGGTAAATGGCCTGCATTTGTATAGCGCTTTACTTAGTCCCTAAGTACCCCAATTCGCTTTACACTACATTCAGTCATTCACCCATTCACATACACATTCACACACTGGTGATGGCAAGTGCACTGACAGAGGCGAGGCTGCCGGACACCACCGGAGAAATACAGTATTAGTTTTGTACACTTATACACGCAAACTCACACACACACACACACACACACACACACACACACACACACACTCAACCACACACTGTGGCCAGCATCCTCTAACCAGCTACAGATGTCCTTAATAACAGAGTGAGCTCTGCATGCTGTGGCATCTGAACAGAGTGAGGGAAAAGGAGAAGATGAAAAGTTAAGACTCTGATGTCAAGATAAGAGTGAGAATAAGTGGAATATTTAAGACAGGGTGGTGCACAGTAATAAAAACAGGAAGAGGAACAAACTGTAACTGGGTTTTTTTTCAGGTGAGTTAAATTCTTCATCACTATAAGTGGTCGTAAGGATCTGTGCATGACTGGCCAATTGGACACAGTGCTCGTTTTAGTTGTTTGTGAGTCATTCCACAGTAACAGAGTGGTGTTGATGACAGCACTGTGAAGCTCTAGACCCAGAATAGATCGGGGAGAAACAGAAGAAGAAAAAGAGGGGCAGGAAGTACAGTGACTATTTTTACTCCTGGTAGCTGCAGCTTTTTCCATGGCATCTTTGTGGCATTTGTTTGGTGAATGTGGCAGCGCTCACAGAAGGCCGCTTTGATAAGGACACAGCGCGTTGATTGTCTTTACATATTAAATAGAAAACCCATTTCCTGGGATTGCATGCAAAAATTACAAGGACATGCAGGAAAAAGCAAAAACCAAACAACCAAACCAAGCAACAGGAAATAACCAAAGGCAGTGATTAAGAATCTTGATGAAAACAGAGGGAGTCCAATAAAAGGACAGGACAACAATGAGGTTGAGGATAAAACACAAGGAGGGAATTTAAAACACAGAAAGCCACACAAGGGACTGACCTTCAAAATAAAACAGGAAATGGCAATAACTGACAGGAACAAAGAACAAGCTCACAAAAACAATTTGATGCAGACATGGGGAAATATAGGAAACACACAAAAAAGTGTAGGATTATTAAAATTTAAAGGAGCTACAATTCTGTTAAATTTCTTGAATATTGATCAAGTAGCAGAGGGCATTGTTAATCATTTTCTGCTGCTTTGGTGTTACTGAATTTAATAACAGGTGAACTAGAGGGGCAACAATGGGACAACCTCCAAAACAGGAATGGTTTCAGAGGTTAGGGTCCCTATTGGTCGACTCCTCCAGGATAGCATATCAGTATGTGCATTCGCCAGAAGGTTTGCTGTTTCTCCCAGCACATCTCAAAGCCATGGAGGAGACTCGAGAAGAGGGAGTTACTCTAGGAGAGCTGGCATTTGCTATAGAATACCAGAATCGACAGGTCCACCACTGGTGCCCTGTACTTTCACAGATTATGTTTTGATCCATTAGATGCTGCCCAGTTTCACCTCAGTCTGTTCAGGAGCTCAGTGGTCTTCTGGTCTAGATCTGGGAGGAGATCCTCCAGGACACCATCTGTCATCATCTGTCTCATTATATGAGCATGGGCCAACATTGTTAGGCATGCATACAAGCACATGAGGCTATACAAACTGAGTAGTATCTGAGTAGCTGCAGTGAAACTTCAGCAAGATCGACTAGCCTACCACATCATTCTTTCACTTTGGGGTGTGTCTGAATTCAGCCCTCTGTAGATGTATCATTTTAATTACCATCAAACAGCATGGCATCTTTTCATTCCTAACACATTTCCCAGCCCAGTCTAGATGATATAGACCAGTATAGATATTTTTTTTCTCCACTAATATTTGATGTGTTTTTAAAGTGTTCATTTATTTTTTTGAACAGCGTAAAAGGATCAGGCAAAAAATAAGCCTTCAACAGAATTATGAGTGTCAGGCGCTCAGTGGAGCAGGTGTGTTGTGTGCAAACTCATTATGTGTGTTTCGATTCAGTTACATAAACCAAAAACTGATCTATAATAAAGGTCAGAATCTACTTTCTCCTCTTTTTCTCCTCAACCTTCTTCTTTTAAATTTTTGTCTTTTCTGTGCCTCATCAGCTTCATAGTAGAGTGTGCTTGTCGTTCTAGTCTAAGAGAGTCTGACCTTATTGTCTAATAACACATTGGTGTAAGAAAAAAAGAATCAAGAAAGACGTGCAAGCGACAGGAGGCCTGAAAGGAACCATAGGGAGTGGAATATGAGGACTGGGCTCTTACAAAAATGAGCTGTGCAGAGAGCATCATGGAAGAAGGTGCATGAGTTTCAGAACACTTTCACTGAAACTCTGGATGTTCTTACTCTGCCACTTCCACTGCCACACAGCAGCATCTACACGCAGATGATACAGCAACACGGGCAGAGTCTAGTGCCCAAAATATTTTATTAGTACTATGGAAAGATCCTTTTGGCTTTGTTACTGCAGAATTAACACAAAACAAGGAGAACAAGAGTGAAAGTAGAGTGGCCCTTCAGAGAGCTCTACAACTCAGGAAGTGTGTGGGCCTTTCCGGCAGGCACTCCACATTTCTCCTGCCAACAGTGAATGTTTTTCCTGTCAAGGATCCATTCCACCAGCCAAGTGTGTGGTTACCACCATTAACCTTTATTCTGTGACATCCTGTGGGAAATGATCATTTGAATGTAAGCAGTTTATAAATTCTTCATGCAAACCAACTGACGGACATTAGCAGATACAGAATGAGTGAGCCTTATTAACATCTCTGCCATTCCTTGTCTTTGTTCCCACAGGAAAGTCGGATGTCTTTATCCAGCTGGATCTGGAAGCAGAGTTTCATTTTACTCACTTGATTATGACGTTCAAGGTTAGAAAAATATCACAGATCATTATTTTGACCTTCATATTTTCAGATGCAGTCAAAATCATATATGAAACAAAAAGGCGTTGTTCTTTTACAGACTTTCCGGCCAGCAGCCATGCTGATTGAGCGTTCAGCAGATTTTGGTCGTACCTGGCAGATCTACCGCTACTTTGCCCATGACTGTGCCGCTGTCTTTCCTGGAGTCTCACAGGGTCCTCTGCGTAATATAAATGACATCATATGTGAGTCACGCTACTCTGATATTGAGCCATCGACAGAGGGAGAGGTGAGCGACTGGTTGACCCACTAATCCAATTTGAGACAAATGTGAAAATGACCTTGATCTTAAAGCATTTTTTAAATCTTTGTCATTCGGGTGCTTTTTGTAGTCCACACGTAGAACACACTTACAGCCTGATAAGGTATCAGTTTATACAATTTCCTAGCAAGTGAAAAATTCCCAGTTTAATCCTGGAGGGGAACACAAATCTTTTTTAAGGTTTGCAACATGCAGGGCATTTGGTGTACAAATTAAATGCTGCTTTGCTGAGCCGTTGCGAATAAGGGAGCAGCTCAAAGTAGCTTTAGGTGTAGAAATTTACTTTCTCGCTGAGAGTCTTCGTGCCTTTTTGCTCTCACTCTGTTACCTTGTCTTGGACTGGAACCAGGGGGAAACAGCCTGGCTCAAAATCTGTCAGTGTGGTTCTTTTCTGTGTTAATTATTAAACTTTAAAAAGGAGGTAGGCTGTTTTGTTTGTTTTTGTTTTTTCTTTTTTGACAGAGCAATATCCAGAGTATCTATATTTTGTTCTGCTAATCCTTTGAAGGCTGGAAATTAAGTAGCAAGTCCTTTGTCAGTTTGGTCTCCAAAATAACAACACTTCTTTTAACAGATTCTGAGCTTTCAAGTAGCACCTACTGTCCTAAAAAAGGACAACTAACATTTTCTATGTGTTAATTTTGTCATATATGTATATAACATGATGTGGCATAATACACATATGTAACGCATGTGCATAATATTTATTTCCCGGCTTAGGTCATCTACAGAGTGTTGGATCCAGCCATCAGGATTCAGGATCCATACAGCCCGACTATACAGAGTAGGTCCCACACAACAGCCTGCAGCAGTCATCAAAAATGTTAAACAGATAAAACACCTGGTCTATATTGCTTGAATCTTTCTTTTTGGGGGTTTAATATTAAAACATATCAGGCATCATTTACATGTTCGCCTAACAAGTGAAAGGTTGTTGTTCAACTCCAAAACCTTTTATGGGGTTATGTCAGGAAAGGCATGCAGAGCTACCGCTTGTGACAAGGGAGCAGTTGAAAGTAGCTAGCTAAAATTAGCAATGGAAAAGTGCCTCTGAACTTGTTTTTATGTAATGTATTTTATGTAATTTATATGTATTTTTAAGAGATCTCGGACAGTTAGCACATCTCAGAACAGAGAGGTTGTGTACAGTTTGCTGTGGACTTTCCTTTGCAGTAACGTCATTAACAACAGGATCAAGGTCTGACAGGAAGCAATGCTCTGTGTTCTCTTTGTGTGTTCTACACAACTGACAGGTCAGACGTTACACATGGATGTCTGATTTGGTGAAATAGCAGCCACTCTCTCAACCAGTCTTGTGTTTCAACCAAAGAAACCTTCAAGACCTTCAAAACCTTTTCCCTCACTGTCTTAAATTTTCATAGTTTGTCAGAACATGTCCATTCCCCTTCTGCTGCTTCTCTAGTCTGAATGGCCATGTGGTTTCTTCCTCCAATCACCCCAGACTAAAATAGCCTCTGCCCTGGTGACTGGATCCTGAGCCTGGATCCACTGGAGGTTTCTTCCTGTTAAAGGGGAGTTTTTCTTTCCCGCTGTCACCTCTTATGAGCAAGCTGTAAGTGCTTAGATATTATTTTAGGGACTTTACCTTACAATATAAAGCACTTTGAGGCGACTGTTTTTGTGATTTGGTCCTATAGAAATAAAGTTTAATCAAATTGACATCGTTGCAGGGATAAACGTGTGTAAAGCTACTCTTACTCTGTATTAGACTCTGTATTGTTTTTCAGATAAAAAGTAGCAAACCACACCAGTGTCCTAGATTACACCCACCCTCATCACATCTGATTTTTGATTTGATTTTGATTTTATTGATTAGCATTCAAATATCTCAGTGAATACAGAATACAAAATAAAGATTACCACAAAGCAAAAAATCATGAGACAAGGCTAATCAAAAGGTATTGGCTGAAGCATTTGCTTATTACGCCAACCCTTTTAACAAAAAATCTTTTGCATGCAGCTCCTGTACACAGGGCTCGAAGCAAAGAATAAAACAAAGCAAAGCAAAAACAAACAAACAAACAAACAAACAAAAAAACTTTCCACCTTAGATAACTACATCAAAGCAAAACAAATCAAGAGTTTCAGAATTATTATTTTTGCTCTTTTCATTCTTGATTAATATATTTTTCTAATACTCTATTTTTAAACATGTTTTTAAACAAGGAAAATGAACTACACCTTTTTAAATCACTGTCATAACTATTCCACAGGTTAACTCCTCTAACAGAAACACATCTCTGCTTTATGTTTGTCCTTATCTTGTTTTTTTTAAAGACATCTGTTCCCCTTAAGTCATATTGACTCTCTCTGACTTTAAACAGCTTCTGAATACTGCGGCAAAGCAAGTTATTTTGTGCTTTATACATTATCTGTGCCATTTTATATTCGACTAAATCATAAAATTTTAGGGTATTCAGATTAATAAACAAAATGTTAGTTGGTTCTATATAGTTTGATTGATTTATAATTCTTATAGCTCTTTTTTGTAACTTGAAAATAGGAATAGTATTTGTTTTATATGCATTACCCCATATCTCCAGACAATAAGTCATATATGGAAGCAACAGAGAACAATAAAGTGTGTATAATGATTTTTTGTTCAGGACATGCTTTGTTTTGTAGAGAATAGCAATGGTTTTTGACATTTTTGTTTTCACATGGTTTATATGAGACTTCCAGCTCAGCTTATCATCAATTATCACTCCAAGAAATTTATTTTCATACACTCTTTCAATTTCAATTCCATTAACCCTGATTTTAGATACATTTTTCATTTGTCTAGTGCCAAAAATAATAAATTTTGTTTTGTTTATATGTAACAATAACTTATTTATATCAAACCAGTTTTTTAATATATTTAACTCCTTTTCCACTGTAGTCAGAAGCTGTTCTAGGTCTTTACCTGAGCAATACAGAGTGGTATCATCAGCAAACAATACACATTTTAACAGTTTGGAAACACTACATATGTCATTTATATATAATATGAATAATTTAGGGCCCAGCACAGAGCCCTGAGGAACACCACAAGTCACCTTCAACTGATTAGATTTTACATTATTGATTTCAACATATTGATATCTGTCATCCAGGTAACTTTTCATCCACTTATATGCTATCCCTCTTATGCCATATCTCTCTAGTTTATTCATTAATATAGAATGATCAATTGTATCAAATGCCTTTTGTAAGTCTATAAAAACACCAACAGTATATTCCTTATTATCTATTGCATTAGATATCCCTTCTACAAGTTCCATCACTGCCATCGAAGTGGACCTTTTCGCTCTAAAGCCATATTGGTTATCACTTAGGAGATTATGCTTCTCTATATATTTATCAAGTCTATTAACAAATAACTTTTCTAAAATTTTTGAGAACTGTGGGAGTAGTGATATTGGCCTGTAATTGGTAAACTGACATCTCTCTCCGTTTTTATGGATTGGAATAACTTTTGCTATTTTCATTTGTGAGGGAAACACACCAGTTCGAAAGGACAGATTACAAATGTATGCGAAAGGTTGCACTATATATTCTATAATACTCTTAACTAATTTCATGTCAATACCAAAACAGTCGGTGGACTTTTTATTTTTAAATGTCTTCACAATGTTAATTATTTCTCTATGAGTTACAGCACCAATAAACATGGAGGACACATTCTGAGTAATATGTTTATTTAGGTCATTATTATTTCTTGACTCTGGAATTTCTTTTGCTAAATTAAAGCCAACATTTACAAAGAAATCATTAAATTCATTTACAATGTCTTTAGTTTTATCAAGCACAATATCTTTATCTTTTTTAAAATAGTCTGGATAATTCTTATTTGCTAATTTGTGCTGCTTTTGGTAGATTGAGTAGGTCATTACCGAAATGACATAGCTGTATCCGTATTCAGAAGTTGGTACATTGTTGGTAGGCCACCCTTCAAAAACATTGGTGAATATCTTAATTTGCCCAGCTCAGTAATTCTTGCCCTAAGAGTTCTTGATGAGCAGTTGCTTCTGTAAACAAGCTTCTGTTACAGTCTTATAATGAAATACATGATCATGTAAATCAAATATTACTAGAAGACACCCACGACAAATGTGTAAAAGAAAACCAAACCAAAACCCCCCTGCCCTTTTCCCCTTCTAGTCATACTCACATTTATCATCATAAATCAAACTCCAGCAGACACAATTAGCTCTTGTTATTCAGCTGTGACACGTCTCTCTGGGGTGTGAAACATGGCCCTGCTGTTTGGAAGACATGGTGAGATGTGAAAAGCAGCTGTTTCTCTCCCACGCAGCCTCCCCGTCCTAACCCTCATATTTAGACTGGCAGGACATGAGAGCTTTTCCCAGAAACCCTAGCATGATTTCCAGTGCATCAGCAGAGGCTGTCCGGCTCAGTTGTTAAATATGTTAGTGGAGCTGGTCCACATGTAGTACTCTAACCGCCTCACAGCTGAACTGTTTATATTTAATGTCTGCTGTTTGCAAGACAATTGATTATATCCAGTTTAGTTCTTCTTCGGTTGCTGTTTAATTGTGTCTTTGTCTCTTGAGGAAGAACCCCCAGGGCACGTTACTGATGGACATTTACACTAATAAGAGCCCTCACTTAATATTCACCTTTTGTGACCTAAATCCTTCGACCACACTCGGTACACACTCACTGGAATATTATACAGGAAGCTCAGTTGAGAACACAAAATCCTTAACTTTACTTGGTTTTCGGGTACTTAGCGTTCATGCAGTACTGACGTTCTGCAAAAATGTCATTACTGCAGTGATATATAGGTCTGTGATATTTAGGAACTTTATATTATTCTTGATTGTGTGCACTGAATGAAACATTTTCAGTGCTTTTTGTGTAATGTTTGGAATCTGGTCAACCAGCCAGCAGGATTTGTACTGTAAAAAGCTTCATCATTAAGATCAATTTAAAAATCTTTGCATTGTTTTGGAGCCAGAAGGTACCATATTCAGAGTGGAGTATGATGTTTTTAGTCAGTGCTAGAGCAAGCTTGGAATACACAGAAACATATTAACTGTTAAGTTGTGTCAAGATCAGAATAAAAAATACACTCTGTAACCCATATCATTTGTCAGATCATTTCAACAAAAATGCTTCGAAATGCATCGAGCGCACAATGGTGGCTCTTTTTTGCCCGGGTGGTTTCTGCTTTGTCGCAGTGAAGAGAAAGGTGTGTGTCCTGTGTTCTAACATGCACTATGCTACATAAACATTAGTTTGTGTGGTGACTGCTATTGGTAAACAGCTGGACTATAACCACAGAGAATGTTGCAGCATGTCGACAGGCTGAAAAGACAGACAAATCCCTCTGGAAAGCAGTGAGATTCCTTCCCTAGCTTGTGCCAAATAGTTTCAGAAGATTAAGGTACAGGATGAGGGAAGGACTCTCTCAACGCCACATTCCATTACTGTCTGTCATTTTTGGACATGGTGTCAGTTTAAGCTGAGGTTGTGCTGGATATATTCAGTTAGCAGCACCTGTAGTTTCTACTCTTTATAGCAAACAATTAAACAAGTCAAATAGGTGTAGTTCTCAAAGGTGTTTGAACTAAGACGCTAAAAAAATATTGCCAAAAATAAATTCATATATGACTGAAATATTTTTACCGTAGTGTAAGGAAGTACATATAAGGTGTTTGGACTGGCGGCAGCAACAAATGTAACGTCGAGGTACCTCAGAACTATGATGGCTAACTGATCCTTCCACCATCCCAAATCATTAACTTCAGTTAGCGCGTAATGCTTTGCCTCACATTCAGCTCTGTCATGCTCCACTGGCTGACGTCCTCATGCTGCAGCAGTGATCCTTTGGACAGTTGTGTTTAATGGGGATAGACAGCTTTTTTTGTGCATCTTTTATAAACCCCTTTTTTAAATTACTTTCGCTACCCCACTAATGTCATACATTAGCTAAAAGAGTTTAGCTGTTATCTAGTTTTTTTTCTTCCCACTGTCGCCAGTGTTCACTGATAGGGGATCGTCTGATTGGTGTTTTTTTTTCTTTCTATTGTCGGGTTTATACCTTTCAGTATAAAGTGCCTTGAGGTGCTTGTGATAAAGTTGAATTTAACTGAATGAAATTATTAGTAAGCTTAAAATGTCTGCACCCTGTTCCTCTTCTGCTTATTCCATCTGTGTCTTCTTTCCATCAGACCAGCTAAAGATCACCAACTTGAGAGTGAATTTCACCAAGCTTCACACGCTGGGGGACAACCTGCTGGACCCCAGAGATGAAATCAAAGAGAAATACTACTATGCAATATACGAGCTTGTCGTTCGTGGAAACTGCTTTTGTTATGGCCATGCCTCAGAGTGTGCCCCCATTGATGGCATCGAGGATGATGTAGAAGGAATGGTGAGTGATGAAGTTTTCAAGAAAGAACAGTGACATCAGAAAAATCCAATGCAAACAGAATCTCACATGTTTTTTAACTAAGCAAAAAATATATGTATTTGTACTTTGGTTGGGTAATGTCGGAGGTTTCTTCCTCTTAAAAGGGAGTTTTTCCTTCCCACTGTCACCCCTGATGAGTGTTTGCTCATCGGGGTTCGTCTGATTGATTGTTGACGGGTCTTTAACTTACATATAAAGTGCCTTGAGTTGTGATTAGGCTCTCTTTTTTTACGTTTTGCTACTGTAACTGTCCACTTTCTGCTGTGACCCAACAAATTTCCCACGTGTGGGACTAATAAAGGGTTATCTTATCTTATCTCATCTCATCTTATCTTATCTTATCTTATCTTATCTTATCTTATCTTATCTTATCTTATCTTATCTTATCTTATCTTATCTTATCAATAATATTGAATCCAACTGAATAGAATATAAGCTATATATAGTATGTGGCTGCAGTCTAGAAGCCAGTGACAATGCCCACAACTACTACTTTGTAACATATAAATACTAAGAAGTACTCACAGTTTTAGCATATTTGATAAATTAATTTATAAAATTGTTATTATGCAGAGACGATCATGAATATATGCCCAGAAAGAGATTTTATTAAACAGCTACATAAATATAAAATGAATGCTTATAACCCACAAAGTTAAGGGATGCATTTATTTGGCCAGTTAAAGTGGGAAAAATGAAACATGACTAGGTCTTACTCAACTCCCATTCCAGTCGCCAAACGTGCCATTAAACATTTGCTTGGCAAAGGTCTAATGGTGAAACATTCAACCCAGTACCATGGCAAAGGGTGTAAGCGTGCTTGACTGTGTTCACAGACTACAGTACAGAATACAGAGCAGTGCCTTTAATTAGCACATTACAGCCTGATTTTTCCCATCATTTCAGTGTTCTTCTTTAAGCCCCCATTCCCTTACTTCTTATCTCATGCTAAGGTTCACGGCAGGTGTGTCTGTAACCATAACACTAAGGGTTTGAACTGTGAGCAGTGCGACGACTTTTACAACGACCACCCCTGGAGGCCAGCTGAAGGACGCAACACCAACGCCTGCAAGAGTGAGTACGGATGAATGAGCTGGTTACATTTAGCTCTGAAATCACTCATTGTAACTGTTGTAGGTTTATGAGAATAGAAAGTGAAAGAGCTCACACACTGGTATATCTGTTAAACATCTCAATAAAAGTTTAAAAAGAAAGAATGAAAGTAAAGGACTAATAATCTATAAGGAAGGACTCATTAACATGAAATAAACCTGTTTTTTCTTCAGAGTGTAACTGTAACAGCCACTCGACAGCCTGTCACTTTGACACGGCGGTGTATTTGGCTACGGGAAATGTCAGCGGAGGAGTGTGTGATGACTGTCAGCACAACACCATGGGACACCACTGTGAGATATGCAAACCTTTCTACTACAAAGACCCTGTCAAGGATATAAGAGACCCAAGAGTTTGCATACGTGAGTCTGATGAAAAAAAAGGAATGCTTCTTTGAAGTATTCACATTTGCTGTGTTATGCAGGATTTACCATCTGCTTGCACAGCTCTTTGGCTACGTGGGGAGAGAGACCACACAAACTAGACTAAGTGTAGATTTTCATCATTTAATGCTGCGTGTTTGTCCCACAGCGTGTGACTGTGACCCAGACGGTTCACAGAATGGGGGGATGTGCGACAGCCACACGGACCCGTCTCTTGGCATGGTGGCAGGTCAGTGCCGGTGCAAGACTAATGTGGAGGGGCCGCGCTGTGACAGGTGTAAGACAGGCTTCTTTGGTCTGAGCACGGACAACCCTCACGGCTGCCAACGTGAGTATATCCCCTCTTAGCAGTCACACAAGTTCTGAATAGTCTCTGTCTACTACTCACTACTATCTCCACCCTATGCCCCCACCTGCATCCAGCTTGTCAGTGTGACCCCAGAGGAACAGTGTCAGGTAGCTCCCAGTGTGACCCAGTCAGCGGAGACTGCTTCTGCAAGCGTCTTGTCACTGGACGCAGCTGTGACCAGTGCCTGGTACGATGTCACAAACGCACTTAATGTTTTAGACTTGTCTTAAATGTCTTCATTTTTCATTTTATGTACTCCCTCTTTGTCTCTTTCCCCACAAACAGCAGTAACCCATAGAAGGTTGTGATTAACCACGGCAGACCCGGTGACATGTCAATGCTCTTCAGCATGCTTTATTTCACAGTTGTTGTTAAACACACAGTGAACGGCCGCAGCTCTCCCGCTACCAGCCGCACACATCACCAACAACAACCACCACAGTGCCATATTTAAGATGGCGGGGCATGATTGCGGACGCCGTGCAGGTGCGTCCGCCTTCCCTGCACGACACCGCAGGCCACGCCCCGCCACAAAGGTGTTTTCCAGACCAAAGCCGGTCAGTCATTCTTGGGCTTTATGTCTAGATCTGGCTGAAAAGTGATAGCCAGAAATTCATATTCACCCACTGAGCAAATTTCCATTGATTACAGGTTTAATGTACTAGTGGTCAAGCTGGTAACCAAATAAATCAATTTAGGTTAACTTTGGATCAGAAGTAAAACTTTGGAAGACATCTGAAGAACACCCAGCTGTTTAAAAAGTGTAAACAAACTAAAGTTCAAGCAACATTTGGTTGTGAAATTGATGTGACCTAAATGTCCGCCTTAGGTGTACAGATTCATATTCCTAGAGAGCGATTTTTAAAAAACAATTTATTTAAATAAAAAAAAAACACTTAATATATATATGTAACAAAAAATCATTTATACCATCCAAATGGGGCATAAACTTGCTGGGTGAGGTCATGTCATGCTGGTGTGCCAGAGTGGTGAAGTGGTAAGCAATGCTTTAATATAGTTGTAACACAGTAACATCTTGCTGCCATTTTGCCTTCATTTGATAGTTAGAGTCATTAGAGGTGAGACAGAGAACAGGGGAATTACCTGCAGCAAAGGTCCTGATAGGTAACTTGGCAGCTGAGAGCATTCACAGCCGTGCAGTGTTCCCTCTCAACAGCTCAGACCTCCTTAGTTTGCTTCTTTCTTTTAAACCACTCCTTCCTCTTTTTACATGCTGTATTTCACATCACAGTTGATACAGTTTAATTACAACAGCATCAAATTAAGTTTGACATTTCCTCACACCCTCTCTGGCCAGAAGGTGATCAGCTTCCTGTTATAATTCGTCCTCTTGTCAAAACCCCCCTACTCAGCCAGGAATAGTGTAGGCAGGAATGTGTGCCCCTGCCTGGGTCATGCGTCTAAATTTAGCCCAGGGATTTGTGGCTTGTCCGGTTGGTGTGGGTTACAGCAGGCCCTAAATGGTCAGGTCTGGACCTGGTCCACAAGTGGATCCTGTTGTTTTACAAGCCTACTTTTAGGAGCATTAATGTTCAGTGGAAAACTATTTTTAAGCACCCTGTCACTGCTTTGAAACTTTAATTATACATTATTATATATTATAAATTATCAGGGTGAATGCACATTCATCCATATCCTTCTGTGTCACCGCAGAGGGATGGATGTGAGGCTGGAACCAGAGCACACAATAAGCAATAACCAACTTTTTATGTAACTCTAATGGAGAAACCACAAAGTATCAGTTTAGCAGGCAAAACATAAAAGTAAAAAGTGAAACTGCTGACTGCAAAAACATGTAGCACACTGTCAATTTAGCTTTTTCTGAGCGAGAAGACAGTGTGACAAAGTAAAGTTAAACCATCGGGGCAATAGTGGTGCCCCACAGCTTGTTTTATTGGACTACAGAGCTGGATACAGTAGTGTGTATGGTAGTAGTGTTTTGCATGGTTACTCTGCTCGTCTGTATCAGTCAACCTGCCCTCTGTCTGTCCTCGTGTGTTTCTAGCCAGAACACTGGGCACTGAGCCATGACCTGAACGGCTGCAGAGACTGCGAGTGTGACATTGGAGGAGCACTGGACAACCAGTGAGTTCAGCTCTGAGTCGAGTCGACAGTTAGAGTCTGTTACAGCTTAGAGGACCTTTTAAAACCATTCTTAGATGGATGTCTGCTCAAAATACTAGCTGGTGTGCTCAGCAGGATAAAAGCAAAAGGAAAAATGTAATCTTTTTATCCAAGCTGATCCATGCTGATCCAGCTTAGAAGTTCTGTGAGTCAACTTTAACTACAGGAAAAATCAACAGTTCTTTATTTTCTGAACTAGGGCCACTGAATACTTATTTTGCAGCTCTGTTAGATATGTTTGGTACACACAATCATCTTAGCCAAAGCGTAACCACATCTGCAGTTTTTAAGCATAATGACTTGTAATAAATCTTGTCATCTCTTAACTTTTCATCCAACTCATCAGGACAAAGTTAATGAATAGCATCATAAATAGTAATTAAACCTTCCCATCACATCCCAAACAATAGCAAAGTACTACTATGCATCACAGATCTTCTGGTATGGGTGCAGTTATGTTATGGCAGTGATTTGACAAGATGTATGTATTATTCATAGCTGCTCCATAGAGAGCGGTCAGTGCCGCTGCCGCAGTCACATAACAGGGCGCCAGTGTACACAGGTGGAGTCTGGATATTTCTTTATGGCTCTGGATCACCTTCTTTATGAGGCTGAGAGCGCCACAATGGGACGGGTGAGTGAGGCCGTCACACATTGGTAGACAGGCTCTTTAGTGAGAAGAAATCTCTACAAGCATATCTTCCGTGTTTATGTTCTCAGGGCTGTGTGGTGGACATCAGGGAGCATCAGCCTGGCCGACCCGCCATGTGGACAGGTCTTGGGTTTTCCCGGGTACCCGAAGGTGGAACACTGGAGTTCCGTATTGGTGACATTCCCTACTCCATGGAACATGATTTGCTCATCCGCTATGAGGCGCAGGTATATGTGACTGTTCGTGTACCGTGTCATGTGTCATCAGAAAATGAAAGGAGTCCGCAAATACATGCTTACCATGCACAATGTTTCTATGCAGATGCCCCAGGACTGGGAGGAGGTGCAGGTAACGGTGATCCGTCCAGGGCCGATTCCTACCAGCAGCCCTTGTGGAAACACCATCCCCGACGATGACAGGCTCATTGTCTCTCTGCCTGCTGCAGCAAGGTCTGTGACTCACACATTCGCACACAGATGCGTGTCAGTACTGGTGTACGGTAACTGTGCGCTGCCTGCGTTCTCCTCAGGTTTGTGGTGCCTCTTCAGCCTTTGTGTCTGGAGAGAGACGTGACTTACACCCTCCGCTTGGACTTCAGACGCTATCAGGATGCCAACAGTATCCTCAATGGAGCAGCCAACGCCGTCCTTCTCGTGGACTCTGTGAGACGCATTTCAGCTGTCTAAAATAAGAGGCGTTTTCTTGCCTTTTTAACAAATCCTTCTTCTCCAGATCGCATTGATGCCACGGCACTCCGCCATGGAGATGTTCAATGCAGGAGATCCAGCCTCCAGCATCAGGAGGCAGACCTATGAGCGGTATCACTGTCACGACGGGGCAAAGAGTGTGACGCGCCCACTGATGAGTGACACCTGTGCCAAGCTGATAAGCAGCATGTCCGCTATCATAAATGATGGAGCTCTGCGTGAGTTACAAATAAAGCTTATCTGTTTGTATGACTTTATGATTATATGTTTATATTCCTGGAGCCTGCGTGATCTCAGACAACATCAGTGAAATTAACACTGTTTATGACACCATTATTAATCGCTTTTTGCCATTATTGTCCTCCTTAAAGTTAAATGCAACTCTCAGAAAAGCCTTAAATCACTCATTATTTATCTTATCATTTTCGAGACGCGCTCCAGACTGGTGACTTTTTTCTTTCCTCTTTTTCTCTCATTGTGATCGTTGTTTATAATACATGTTTGGATCCGGTGGTTTGATGCTGGTGCTTCTCTGTCCTCCAGCTTGTAATTGTGACCCTCAGGGGTCCATCAGCTCTCTGTGCGATGTCAGGGGAGGCCAGTGTCGCTGCAGACCCAATGTGATTGGTCGACGTTGTGACCAGTGTGCTCCAGGAATGTATGGCTTTGGGCCCTCAGGCTGCACAGGTGAGAAGTGCAGATCCAGCTCAGGCCTTTCCCATTTTTCCTGCAGGTCCATTCCATATTTTTTCCCAGCTGCTAATGTTTAAACATTTCCTCAGTAAGTTTAAACATTAGTGGCGATGAGAAGTTAAACATTAGTAGGGATGGAAAAGCAAAGTATTATAAGATATCCTGACTCTTTACAAACTAAAGTGTCATACAAGTCAAGAACTACTGAAGCACTCTTTAGTGGAACCTGTTGTCAACTCATACCAGCAACATTACAGGTGTTGAGTAGTGAGCTTGAATTGTGTACTTGTACATTTACAGTTCTTTTAATGAGTTGTGTACAATGCATCTGGCGCCCTCTACTGCCTGTCAGTGCAACTTTGCTATGCCCAAAGCCTCTTTTTTTTATTTCTACGTTCAACTCTTTCTCCCACCTCCTCTTCTTTTCCCATCATGTCCTTCTAAAACCCTCTCATCCTTTTTAATTTCCTCTTGTAATCTCTGTCTGTTCTCTGTCAAGCCTGCGGTTGCAGTTTGGACGGCTCCGTGACCCGACTTTGTGACAAGTTTACTGGTCAGTGTCAGTGCCGTCCGGGAGCATTCGGTCAGCGCTGTGACAGATGCCAGTCGGGTTACTGGGGGTTCCCGAGCTGCCGACCCTGCCAGTGTAACGGGCATGCAGACCAGTGCGACCAGAGGACCGGCACCTGCATCAGCTGCAGAGATAATACTGGAGGGGACAAGTGTGAGAGGTGATGATCCAGTACTAGTTTGCTTGGAATCTTGTGGATGAGATCATCAACGATGATTTTATTCAAAAGTTTAGACAAAAAAAGAAAAAGAAAATTAATAATTCTAACTGACATGCTCTAAAAAAGTCATTTTGCTTGTTTGCAAAATATAGGGTTAGAGTTATGACTCTGAGCTAGTGCTGGAGTTGTCACCAATGATGCCTTAAACATTTAGGGATAGGTTTAAATACAAAATATTGATTTTCTTTTACTTTGATTCCATCTTAAATGAATAATCCAAAGATATACAGATTAAATTTAAGTCAGAATCTGAATCAGAATACTTTATTGATCCCTAGGGGAAATTATGTAAAGTGGCATCTGGCCACGCAAGAAGCCAGAGAATATGAAAGGAAACACTACAAACAGCTTCAGACACAAAAGAAAGCTAACGGTTCACACAATAGAGCAAAAAAGCACTTTGATGACGTACTTTGTAAGGCATTACTGCAAACAGTGGCTTTGAGTAAAACTGTGTTGTTTCACAGTGGTTAGCACCGGTGCCTCACTGCAATCAGTCAGAAGGGTAAGATGGCGCTGGCAAGGCTGGCAGCCTTAACCCAATTTCCCTCGGGATGAATAAAGTATTATCAATCAATCAATAATCCTGGGTTCAATCCACCTTTCTTGTGGACTTGTGTTGTGTGGGTACTCCAGTCTCCCTCGCATGTTAAGGAAACACACTAGATTAACTGGTGATTTTACCTTGGCTGTAGTTGTAAATGCGAGGGTGGATGTCTGTGTCTCTGCGTTCGCCATGTGACAGATTGACAGCCTGTCCAGGATGTATCCCACTATAGCTGTCAGTGATCATGCTCCTGTATCTTTAACACTAATGCACAAGAATAATACTACGCCTAGTAAAAACTGGAGATTTAATACATCACTGCTTAAAGATGAAGACTTTATTAAATATTTTAAAAAAGAGTGGACTTCATATTTAGACTTTAATGACACTCCCGGAACATCAGCTTCTGTTCTATGGGAAGCAGGGAAAGCTGTGATGAGAGGTAAAATAATTTCTTTCTCATCACATAAAAAGAAAAAAGAAAACAAAAATATCCAGGAATTAGAAAAAACCATCAAATCACTAGAAGAAGCCTATGCGTCCAACCAAGATCAGGAAACATTGAACAAAATACGCAAAACAAAACTAGAATTAAATGAGATAATTGATAAAAAAGCAAAATTCTTAGTACAAAGACTACGCTTACAAAATTATGAACATGGTAATAAATCCGGTCAATTTCTAGCAAACCAGCTAAAAATAAATAAAGAAAAAACAACTCTATGTGCTGTTCAAGACTCATCTGGGAATACAGTATATGACCCGAAACAAATAAACAACATCTTCAGGGATTTCTATAAAACGTTGTATTCACCACAAATAAACCCATCTAAAAAGGAAATTGATCAGTTTTTAGACAACATAACTCTCCCAAAATTATTAGACTCTCAAGCAATGGCATTGGATTCGCCACTGACACCAGGTGAACTCCAGGAAGCCCTGATAAGTATGCCCAATAATAAGGCTCCAGGTCCAGACGGCTTTCCTGCAGAATTCTACAAAGAATTCTGGACGATTTTAGCCCCAATTTTTTACAGAACGCTGTTGGAAATCAAAGAAAATGGCAGACTCCCATCAAATATGAATTCTGCAAACATTAATCTCCTGCTAAAACCAGGCAAAGACCCTGTATATCCCTCAAGCTATCGTCCAATATCCCTTATAAATGTAGACCTTAAAATAATCTGCAAAGCTCTCTCGAAGAGACTAGAGAAAATAACCCCCCTCTTAATTCATCCTGACCAAACTGGTTTCATAAAAGGTAGGCACTCATCAACAAATACACGTAGATTACTTAATTTGATAGACTACTCATACAGTAAAAACCTTGAAACTACAATATTTTCTTTAGATGCAGAAAAAGCGTTTGACAGAGTTAACTGGAAATTTCTATTTGCAACTTTACACAAATTTGGTTTTGGATCTTCTTTCATCAGCTGGTTAAAAATATTATATAATTCCCCAACAGCTTGTGTCAGAACAAATGACCAGACATCCTCCAGCTTCTGTCTCCTGAGGGGCACCAGGCAGGGATGCCCACTCTCCCCTTCACTGTTTGCAATTTTTATTGAACCACTAGCAGCAGCAATTAGACAGAATTCAGTAATTAAGGGCATAAAATGCAAGAACGTGGAACATAAAATCAGCCTTTATGCGGATGATGTGCTACTCTTTCTCCAAAATTCACAAACCAATATCTCTGGGGTGATTGAATTGATAAACTCTTTTGCAAGAATATCAGATTACTCAATTAACTGGTCAAAATCTACAGTCCTTCCGATTAATTGCTCCTTCCATAATTCCTCTTCTACTCCACTGCAATCGGGAAATATAAAATATTTAGGTATTAATGTTTCTCCCAAGCTTGCAGATCTAACTAAATTAAACTATATCCCACTTTTAAAGAAAGTAGAAGGCGATCTGGCTAGGTGGAAATGTCTACCCATATCACTCATGGGAAGGGTTGCCGCTATAAAAATGATGGTCTTACCAAAAATAAATTATTTATTCTCAATGATCCCAACTAAACCGCCACAAGATTGGTTCAGATCTCTAGATTCATATATGTCCAAATTCCTTTGGAAAAATAAGCCCCCACGTATAAGCTTAAAAACACTACAAAAGACCAAGGATAAAGGAGGATTAGAACTACCTAACTTTCAGCACTACTTCTTAGCCAACAGGCTCCAATTTATCTCAGGATGGCTAAAACATACCCTCTTAGATGAACCTTGGCTAGATGTAGAACAAGCACTTTGCAATAATCTAGAGATTTCAGATCTACCATTTATCAGCTCAAACATTCAACGACATGAATGCTTCAAAAGCGTCAACATTAGCTCCTCTCTGACAGCATGGTGGGAGTTTCTGAAGTTGACAGAGTCTTCATTAATCCCATGCAAACGTACACCTATCTGGAACAACCCTGACATATTACAAAACAATAATATGATAAACTTTTCAGATTGGAGTGGTAAAGGAATCAAATATTTAGAACATATACTAGAAGGAACAAAATTTATTTCATTTGACAGACTAGTTACACAATATGGGATCAACAAGAAAAGATTTTTAGAATATCAACAAATTAAATCCATAGTAAAAAAGAAATTTAAACCGGGTCAAGTTGAACTACAAACACCACCAAGTGTGGTTCAATTTCTTACTCTTAAAACCCCCAAATTACTATCCAAAATATACAGAATGCTTTCTAAAATAGATGAATCAATATCACTTCCTATTGCAAAATGGGAAGCGGATTTATCAGTTAACTTAGACCAAAACTTCTGGTCTCAGATTTGCTTAAAAACCTTTCATCTAATTAGAAATCCCAGTCTTCAATTAATTCAATACAAAATACTACATAGAGTGCACTATACAGGTCATCGGATGTTCAAGATGGGCTTTACGTCTACCAACAACTGCTCACACTGCCAAACCAATTCACTGGACAATTATATCCACGCTCTTTGGTTCTGTCCACCAGTTCAGAAGTTTTGGCGTGAGATATGTGAAGACTTATCGAAGTGTCTGAAATGTAACATTCCAACTTCTCCTTTAGTGTGTTTGTTGGGCAGCTTAGATAATGTCACTACAGAAAAGAATATAGCCCATATGGTTTTCACTGCCCTATGCATAGCCAAGAAAACAGTCCTCATGAACTGGAAAAATAAAAATAATCTTAATTCTAACCAGTATAGAAATTATCTATTAGATTACATTAGTCTTGATACAGCCTCTGCCACCACATCAGATCAATTGCTCTGGGCTCCTTTGATCAGCTCCATCACCTAGTGGGGGTGGGGGGTCATAGTTTGGTCCCACCTTTACTGTTGTGATTGGTGTGGGGGTAGGGACAGGCTTAGGGCGTCGGGGGGTTCCCCAGGAGCATCTTCCTTGGGGGGCTCAACCCGGGGTAGCGGTCATGGCCAATTAAGGGCTCTGTTGGCTCTTAGGTGACGGTTTCCTCGTGGCTGCGTGCAGCGGGGCTAGGGGAGGGTCTGTGCTGACGGACGTGGGTTACTGACCTGGTAGCCTGGCTGCCCCTGGGTGGGTCCGGGACGGGCGTGAGGTTCTGGGGGCGCTCCGTCTCTGGGCTGGGGCCCTGGCCGGGCCTCGGGGGCTCGGGTCCTGGTTGGTGTGTTGCTGGGGTTGTGGGCGGGTGGGTATATGGGGGCCCAGTCCTGGCGCAGGGCGCCGCCAGTGCATCGAGCCACCTGGGGGACTCTTCAACTGGTGGGGGAGGTTGTCACATCTTGCAGGAGCTTTCCTCTCCTCAGGAATTCTCTCTGCAGGAGGGGGAGATATAGGAGAGGTGGAGGAAGATCTCAGCCTGGGCGTCTATTGTCTTGTGTAGTCTGGAAGATGAGTGGATGATGGGGTGGGTGCAGTTTTCTCTGTAGTGGGATCGGGTGGGCTGTCCCGGGCTCTGTGGGGCCGGGCGGCGCTGCTGCACTGGGCCCTGGTCTGGATGGGCCTGGGCCCCCTTTCCCTGGCGGGTTGCAGAGCATGGGGGTGCCTACTGGGGTCAGCGGGGGAGCTGGCCCCAGGGAGGGGTCACTTGCCCCTCCCTTTCTTCCCTCCCCATCTCCAGCTGCCTCCCTCTTCCCGCTCCACCACAATCACCCACACATGCAGGGCCTTGGGGTAGGGGTGTGTCACCAGGGTGCAGAGGAGGCATCCCCCCCCTCTGTCCCCTTCTGGCTGCCTCTGCCTCAATTTTATCTCACAACTTAGACATTCACATTACTCACACTCTCATAACACATACATATAGGATCTTGGGGGTGGGCTCACAACACGGACTCCAAATTACCATCAGGGTGTACACCTCACCCCTGGCGTTGTTGCCCACCTCTCAATTTTAAATACACGTAGACATTGAGGGCTATCAGGAGGGGCTATGCGCTTACCTGCTGCTCTCTGGCAGGTAGCTCCATGCCCTCCTGGGTTTTAATTGCACCTTAGAACACATATACATCAACACTACATATGAGCGGGTAGAGGGAGGTTTGGAGTCTTCTCACACCCCCGGTCTCTGCGGCCTGCTGGAGCGGGGGGGATAGGAGGAGGAGTTGGCCGTCCGACTGGGGTCTGGTGTGTGGGGCCTCCCTGCTGCTGCGGAGTCGGGGCAGTCTGCTTCTCCCCACTGCAGGGAAAAGGGTAACACCACCGGGGTCTGGGTGCAGTTTCCCCCTCCAGGGGCAAGGGTACCTAGACCCGGTTCTTAGAGTACGCTTGGGGAGTGTGATTGTGTGTACAGCGTCTCTTTATGTCTGTCTCCACGTTGGTTGAGTGTGGAGTAATTGCCTATGAGAGCATGAGGGTGGGAATGGATGTTTGTATTTGAGTGTGCCTGTATGTCTGTGTCTATATGTCAGGTTGGGTATCAGACGCCACCTCTCTGGGGACATCTCAGGCCCTCCAAGGTTTGGAGGCCTATCTCCCCCCACCACTTCCCGTGCCGGTGGCAGACGCCCTCAGACATCGATGCGTTGGTGGTTCTTTGTGTCCGGGGGTGGGCGTCCGGGTACACACCGGCTCACTCCTTGGTGGCTGCTTATCGGGGCCTGGAACCTGGGGCTCGCTCGGGCCACTTCGGGGGTGGGGTGCCCTCGGCCTCTCGGCCTGGGGCTCGGTCACTCAGGCACAGCTGGCTGCCGGCGGAGCTCACGGGCACGTCACTGCAACCCCCCCTGGCTTCTGCTCCGCGGCTGCTGAGTGATCCCTCATCCGGGACTCTCCTCAGCTCTTTCTGGGACAGTGGCGCGGCTGCCCCTCTGTTGGTCTTCCTTGGTCTCTTGTGTTCTGGGGGCCTCTGGATGTCTGGAGTTTTGATCTCCTCCATACCTGCTTCATGCCCTGGAGGATGGGACTGTGGCCCCCCACACCCTCTAGCAGATCATTACATTAAGGAACCTTTTAAATACAAGCGCGCTCATGCTCACAGGTGTACACACAGGTGATCACACACACAAACTACACCCTTTTTGGCTCCTACCTCAAAGCACACTGTGCGCTGTCGATCTTACGTGCTGCACAATAATGTTTAATATTAAGTACGTAGTGTTATATTCCCATATATCATTGTGATGTTGTTTATTCTATTACTCTCGTTTTCTTCTGCTTGTTTTCTTTTTTCTTTCTCAACAGGTGATCCAGGTGATCGATATATGTATTTTTTGTCTGTTTATTTTGTTGGTTTTTGTTTTTTGCCCTTTATCCCCGTCCCTCTTCTCCGCTGTTTTTTGTTTTGTTTTGTTTTGTTTTTTCCCCCCTCTTTCTTTCTCCCTTTTCTTTTCCCCTGTCCCGTATCTAGCAAGTAAAAAAAATAAAATAAAATAAAATAAACAATAAAAGGTAAATCAAATGGACCATTACGGCAAGGCTGGGATGGTCCATTTGGTAAAGTAAATCCGTTGGGCATCTTTCTTCGCCTTTAGACAATAATTCTGATGGCAAAAGAACCAAACGGGACAGGTTTAAAAAAAAAAAAAATAAAAAAAAATAAAAAAAATGGATGTATCCCACCACTTTGAACACTCCTTATTGTATCTGGCATTCAAATACTCGCCGGGCATCCCAGTCAGTTCGAAACTGACTGTTTACATTTGCAGTGCATTTTAGCAACACCTCCTCATCAACACAGCCAGTGATGACTGTACCAGGAAATATGTGCTAAGCTAACAATATCAACATTGCAGAAAAAAAAACCCTAAAGAAAGTGAACATTTGGAGCTTTTAGCTCACAGAGGTTATTGTACATGTGCTACATATTCACTATTTGAAACTTTAGCCACATTTAAATTCAATATACACTGCTGTAACAGAAGCACACCTGTTCACCTGAGTCACCCAGCTTGTCATTTCTGTAGGTGCGCCAATGGTTACTATGGCAATCCAATTTTGGGCACAGCATCCGGCGGTCAGTGTCGTCCGTGCCCCTGCCCAGATGGTCCCAACAGCGGACGCCACTTTGCCGTGTCTTGTTATCAGGACAGTCGTAACAGACAAATCATCTGCAACTGCAACCAAGGATACACAGGTAAACCTGAGTCAGTGCACTCTCCTACTGTCTCTGTACCTTAACTTCTGTTTGTTCCTCATCCTCAGCACGTGACACTGACTGGTGAGACCAGATGTGTGTGTGCTAGCTTTAGTTGCACACAGTTTAAATACTTTGTGATACTACTTATCTGATATATATTCAGGTGTAAGTTGTGTCACTTAAAGATGACCATGAAATATTAGTATTTTATGTCACTTACTTTTGCTTCATCAGCATTGTTTTTGTAGCTGATTTTGGATTTTGTAGCATATCTTGTGTTTTGAATAACCGCAATGATTGATATTAATCTGAAACAGTGCTTACAGTCTACAAGCTACAGTGATAACACAAGTTAAGACAGGGCAGAAGCTGTAACTGAAACGAGGTAAGGATGATTCTTTGTCAGCGGCTTCTGGTGAATAGTAACCTTTATCGTTTCCTCCCTCCCCTGTATTACTGGCACAGGGATTGTTAAACGCTCCGGGGCGAACATTTTTAAGCGTGAGTAATGATGGTTGACCCCGCTCCCTTCCCCTCCCTGTCCACCAACCCTCACTTTCCGCTCCACCATTCCTACCCATGCATGGCTTCAGCACCCCTCCCATCAGTGGTGCTGTGCCACAGTGCACTCCTGAGTGAGACCTGGCTCAAAGAATGCCAAATCCTTTTCTGTGACTGTCTGTGATTTTTGTGAGCCTGAAATTAGAAGTTTAAACAGCATTAGAAGTGTAGAAATAGCATTTGAACCACATCTGTAAAAATGCTCCTAATACAAGGGCCTGACCCAGATTCAGTGTTTTTGAGCAGTTCTTACAAAAATATACCTTTTAAAGTGCAAAGGAAGCGTAATGTGGGCCTGAGTCTGGGTCAGTTTTGTGCTTTGAGCAGGTTTCATCTGTTTCTGTGAATTAATGATGTTGAGAAGTGTTAGCAATTGTGGCAATATGGCCATACAATCAAGATAAATACATTTATTTGTATTTTATTTACTCCATAGATAAAGCATAATGGAGCACTACAGGCCCTAAAAATGCAGATTATTTCTTTATATCCACAGCTCCCACTTTGTGCTCCACACTGTTTTTTCTTCCCTTTGACCCCCTCTCTCCTTCATTCTTGTCTTCCATCCAACTTTGCTGTCGTCTAATCCTCTCTGTACTTCAGTGTCTGTGCTGCCAGTGCAGCCTGACTTTACCTCTCCCCACATTCTCATTCTTTCTTTCTCTAAGTTTCTTCTGTGCTCCAGTTCCTGCTTGGCTTAGGTATGCCGAGTATTTCGGCTTTGATGTCCAACTTTTAAGGGACAGCTATCTATGAAGACACTGATGACTGACTGTCAAAGCTGTGTGTAGCAGTAGTTGATGACATAATACAGTATATTACAGATTAGGACAAAATTATTAGGCCACCTATAAAAATTTTATTTTTACATTATTTCCCAAGTTCTGTTAAAACAGAGAAAGGAATTTCCAAATATTCTAGTTTTATTTTAGATGCCTACGCTATCTTAGTTTGCACACAGACAAAATTATAAAAAAAAAAACTACCATGGCCAAAATTATCAGCACCCCGTCATGTTAATAGTGGATTTTGCATCCTTTCTTGCTGAACAGCCTGCAGTTGTTTGTTGTAGTTTTCAACAAGTCTAAAAAATGTCACCAGCCCCATTCTTCTTTGGCGAGTCTCTCAAGCTTCTACATACAGTGGTTCTCTGGGACGGACCTTGGTCTTCAGTCTTGATGGTCTTCACCTCACAGATTTTCAATGGGATTACAGTCAGGGCTTTGTGCAGGTCAGTCATTAATGTTCACCTTGGACGTCTGGAGGTAGTTCTACACCAGGAGTTATGTATGTTTTGGGTCTTTGTGGTGTTGGAAGACAAATCGACGACCCAGACCTAGTTTACCTGCAGACAGCTTGAGGTTCTTCATTCAGTATGAGGACCCAAACGCAGGACTCAAAGATGGGAATTTAACTGAAAACAACAGCTTTATTGCTGGAAATAATTCTTCACAAATATAAAAAACAAAACCGAAAGCAAGGAACTCGAAATATGAACTCAAACCAAAACACTAAGAAACTGGGAAACTAACGGACAGAGACAAACACAGGGCTTAAATACACAAGCAGGACAACGAGAGGATGGGGGAACAGGTGGGAACACAGCTGGGACAAATGAGACATTCATAAAGACGCGGACTAGACACTAAGATGTGGAAACATGACAGACTCGGGAACAGAGGAAACATGGAGCACAGAGACAAAAGTACCTAGGCATGGAATATAGGGACGACGTAGTGACAGAGAACAAAAAAACAGACAAACAAGGAAAACACAATACAGAACAAACCTTCACTAGGGACATGAGACCAGGAACACAGCGGAGGCACAGAAACAGAACAGAAAACCTTAGCAGATGAAGGCATGATGCTAAAATCACTGAACGTAAATATTATAAGCCGTTATGTATGTGATCACAGGTGTAGTATGATGCCACATAATGTCCTGGAGAAGAATGTGGGGACAAAGATGCTTCACTAATGAAACTGGTTAACAAAACCCTTTTGAGTGATGGCAAGTAACAGAACTGATACATAACAGACTGCTTTAGTAAAATATTGGATTTATGTAATCATTTCCTTGCTTTAAAAAATGGGTTGAGCCAAGTGTTAGACTAACAGGTTTCTTTTAGTAGAAAGGACTTGAGAATCTGTTCATGATGAGGGGTCGTATAACTTTTTAAATCAGGATTATCTACTGATTCTAACACTGGAATTTCATACTTTCCTGCTTCTTCTTGGATCATTCATCCTAAAATCACAGCACAAAATGGAAAATTTAAAACTATTTTTGCCATCATACCTTCTTCCTCTCTGCTCTGGCCATAAATAATGACAATTTCTTCTTCTTTTTCCCAACCTAGGTGCCCGATGTGAGGAATGTGCCCCGGGTTATTACGGTAACCCCTCTCAGCCAGGAGGGCGCTGCCAGCTGTGCCAGTGTAACAACAACATAGACATGTCAGACGTGAACGCCTGTGACAGTCAGACCGGAGAGTGTAACAAGTGCCTTTACAACACTGAAGGTCCCAACTGTGGCATCTGCAAGAGCGGCTATTTCGGGGATGCTTCCCGACGAAACTGCAGGAGTGAGAATCACTTTCACTGTGATGCACGTTAGCGATACTTCAGAAATCAAAAGAAATCTTATTTAGCCTTTTTTTTCCCCTTCAGAGTGCACATGTAACTTCCTGGGTACTGAACGCAGTCAGTGTATTGAGCGCGAGGACTGCGTGTGCCAGCGAGCCACAGGCCAGTGCCAGTGTCTGCAAAATGTCGTAGGTCTGGCGTGCGACCACTGCGCCCCCAACCACTGGAACCTGGCCAGTGGGAGGGGCTGTGAACCATGCGGCTGTGATCCTAACAACTCTGTTACCTCTGCGTGTAATGAGGTAGGGAATACTTTGTGTTTTTTAGTGGGAATGCGTTCACTATACAGAGCTCGTGTGACATTATTCTTTTTGTCGTGCAGTTCTCTGGTCAGTGTCAGTGCCGTGATGGCTTTGGAGGGAAGACATGCACAGACTGTCAGGAGAACTTCTGGGGAGACCCCAGGACACAGTGCAGAGGTGTGAGACACAAGAACATGAGAAAACAGTGTTAAAGAGACCAAATGATTTAAAGAGATGAACTCTTGCTGCTCGTGCTTTGAGATTGTTTGCACTCAAGAAAGTATTCTTACAGAATGATAAACACATGCACACAGTGCTGTTAGTTACAATGAGTTTCAAAATAAATGTATTCCATAACTGGACAACAGTCAGTCAGGTTAGTTAGTCAGGTCTCAACAAAAGGAGACTATTTATCCACCTGCACTATTTTCATTTGGCACACTAGCTTTGTTTTGGGACCTCTGTGCTCTTCCAAATGCACACTTGGAAAATAGCAGCAGGACCCAAGCACAGAACACTGTCTGAGAATGTAAACGTTATGATTTAGAGACCCTCTTAAGTATTGTTGTATCCTCTAGGCACTGCTGTACCCTTGACAGGGGTTACTCAGGTGCATCCTTGTGATTTATAGCCTACAGAGAGCAATCTTGAACCTTTTATAACAATTTTGTACCATAAAGTAATATTACAAACATCGACATTATAAAGAAAATGTGATAGTAGAGATTTGTGACTAAGCTTGTCTTTGGTGTGTGGGTGGATTTTGGCAGTAAGAGCTTTGTTATTGTGGAAATTTTGAGGGGCTATATGCAATATTGTACACGAATACATTTGCATTGTTTTAAGCTAATATGCAGTTATGTATAAAATAACGTACACCTTCTCTGAATTCAAATTCAGCTGAAAGATTTTTATGTATCGGTTATGTATGTTTTGGGAGTTTGGTGGTCGGCAGCATCCAGCTGTGTGCTACCACAAGGAGGAATGACATCATCACTAATCTGTGAGAAGTAATTTTTTCATGCCCATCAACCAGGTAAGGGTTATAACACCATTTCCAAACAATTTGAAGTTCATCATCCTACAGACAGAAACTTGTTCACAAGTAGAAAACAGTGAAGAAACCTATCATTCTTCCCAGCATGGACATTCCAACAAATTTAGCCCAAGGCCAGACTGTACAATTCTCAGACAGACTACAAAAAACCCAAGAGCTTTGTCTTAGACTCTAGAAGTCTGACTTTGTGTTTTAAACGTTAAAGTTCATGACAGTAGAACTGGAAAAAGACTGATTAAGTATGGCTTGTTTGGAAGGGCTGCCAAGAGAAAGCTTCTTGTGTCTTTAAGAAAGTAGAGAAAGAAAATAAGAGCTTCTCGTGTGCCGTGTTCATCCAGCATCAGGTGAAGACTCACAGAAGCTAATATGGTGCTGCTAGACTAGCTCCGGTTGTTCTCTACTAACTATCCTCTCATTTTCTCCCCTATAGCATGTGACTGTGACTGGCGTGGGATTGAGACCTCTCAGTGCAACCGAGTGACAGGCCACTGCGTTTGTCAGCAGGGAGTGTCGGGTGTCCGCTGTGACCAGTGTGCCAGAGGCTTTTCTGGCCAGTTCCCCAACTGCCAGCCCTGTCACCAGTGTTTTGGGGACTGGGATCGCATTGTGCAGGTTCAGCTTTAATGCAGGGGAGGATGGATCTAATCCTTGAATCATTGATTGATTAGGTGTCAACCCCAATCTTTTGTTTCTCTTTCTTGTCATTACCAGGACTTGGGAGCGCGCACAAAGGCTCTTGCAGAGCGTGCCCATGAGATTCAGACCACTGGGCTTATTGGACCCTATGAGAAAGCCTTTAAAGACCTGGAGGTGAAGCTGGCACAAGCTCAGGACATTGTCACTGCACGCAATGCCACTGCTGCAGCTGTCACTACCCTAATGGAGCTTATTGAAGATCTTAGGTAAAGCAGATTCATCTGCAGTTATTTTATCGCTTAACTTAGCTAATAGTTTCAGCATAAACCCTTATCTTCCTTATCATGCTCAGTTCCAGCTCCATAGTTTTATTCTTTGACTCGACTTTCATAGCTTTGCATCCAGAGTGCCTTAGTCCACCCTGTGTCTGAGTTAAGTATTTCTGGCTCCTTTCACCTTATTATTATTCTGACTGGTAGCAACCTGTAAACAGAAGGTCTGGCAAAGTGGTGGGCGGAGCCTCTCTTCTCACAAAATAGAGTTGTGTGCCTGAGATGACCATATTAGGAACATCTGCTCTCACATGCAGGACCAGCAGTAGAAATAAAAAAACCTTTTGATCAAGGACTTTTTATCATATCTTTTGCCAGATCAAATAGCAATACAACATAATCAAACATCATTAACATATTTACTCAGGAGAAGAGATGGCAATCATGGGACGCCTTGAACAGCGATACAGTGTATATTTTAGAACAAGTCTAAAAAGTTTATTCCGCAATCTATGTCGCTATACAGATAACCAAAGCATGTGCATTAGTGTGGCTGGGGCCCCT
This sequence comes from Pelmatolapia mariae, assembly GCF_036321145.2. NCBI lineage: Eukaryota > Metazoa > Chordata > Actinopteri > Cichliformes > Cichlidae > Pelmatolapia > Pelmatolapia mariae. Next base: position 39,361,243 of record NC_086244.1, on the reverse strand, counting down.
CTGCAGTCATATTTAGGATCCAGTTCTATATGAATTTTTGATAACTTGTCCTTAGACCAATGAAGATGATGTGCGCCTTTAAACTGTGCTGCAGAATGTCTAAGGCACACTGTACAGGTTTAAATCCTTCTTATACTTTTTTTCCCATTTGGGTCCAGAGTCAGTTTCCCATTTCAAGATCATCTCTTCCCCTTTTTACAACAGCGCTTTTTTGTAAGTTATGGTCTTTATAGATTTTTAATCACCATTTGACGTCTCCGGAGTACGTGGCAGGGATCATTTTCTGTGAAAGAAAGGATATGCTGCGAAACACCATTTGGTTAGATGATGGCAACACCAACCCTTTATGTGAACATCTGGGGTAAATGGGATTAATTTAGCAAAATTAATAACCAGCTTCATCTGACTGTTTATCCTGATCCCCAGTGTTAGAGTAAGTGAATAAAGATAATGATAAGATACACTGTTGAACTTGCCCTGATCAGTTGAAGTGTATTGAGAGAAGTATACATCCTACTCATTTGTTTGTCTCATGTGAAGCAGGCATGTGGTTGGCTGGAAATGGACCCAGAATGCAGAACTCAGCAGACGAATGTTAAACTCAAAATCACAATTTTATTGCTGGCAAAATGTGACGCAGGGACTGGGGATAAACAAACATGGATATATGACTGACTGGGGAGACAAAACGATGAAACACAGAAGATTATGGGAACAGGAAGGGATAAATACAGGGACAGGACTACAGATGTGTTAGATTGATTAGACAGTGAAAGCAGACAGACACGGGGACATGAGCGGGGAGACAGAAAGGATAACAAAGCATGGAGACTAAACAGACGCTGATGACAAGAAACAGAGACGAGACTAGGAACAGACTGGACACGAGAGGGAACTAACGTAACAAAACAAGAACCTTGAACTAGAAATAACAAACTCAGGTGCGCTAGAGAATACTAAACTCAACATTAACTAATATAAAACTTGAATGTAAACATTTCATAAATCCAAAGGAATGAGTAAGAGTCCAGAACAAATTCAAAAACTGAGTTGAAGACCCAGGACCATGACATTTTTTTGATTTGATTTGAAATCTTATCAACATATATGACATTTTTGAGCCAAACATATTTTATATATACAAATCCTACAGTGATTTTAGTCAAGTATCAAAGGCTTCATCAGTTACAGAAGGGCTAAAGATGTTTGTTTGTTTTTTACTGATGCAGCAAACCAGGAAAGAAAAAACAACTTTCAGAAACTGAGATTTGTCTGTGGATACAGATGTTACAGATGTTTGTCTTTCTCACCAGAGCACAGATTGGTGAGACCACTGATACCTTAAACAGTCTTGAGGGAGAATTAACCATCGTGCAGGACAGCAACTCAGAGGCAAGCAAGGAGCTGAGTGCTCTGGAAAGAGAGGCCAAAGAGCTTAACCTCACTTCAGAGCAGCTGCACCACCAGCTGGATATCCTTAAAAACTCCAACTTCTTAGGTGAGAAAACTGTGTTGATTTAAATTTCTGTCTAATAAAATGTAAGAATATTTTTTTTGCATAATTCCCTCATCTACCTCCCATTTTTCACTCCAATCAGAAATAACATCAGCATCTCATCTAATATGTTTCTTAAAGGGGCGTATGACAGCATCCTTAGCTCCTACAACAGGTCTCGCGATGCAGAGAGGCGGGCTAATGAGTCAACCACCACCAAACCCAGTACAGTCAGCCAGTCTGCAGACACACGCCGCCGCACTGAACGCCTCATTGCTGCAAAGAAAGACGACTTCAACCGTAAAAATGCTGCAAACAAGCGTGCTCTGGGAGAGCTCAACACCAAAACACAGGGCTTGGAAATGAAGAAGCTCAACGAGAAGGTTTGTTTTATTCATTATTGTTCTTGTTTAGCTGTCTGCACTCATATAGTTTCATATTTACTCATATTTATTTTGTAGGTGACATAAATTGAGGCTCTATCCACTGTGGATTAGAGGAGTACCTGAGTCCTGCACATATACTTGCAATATCCATACCAGTGAAATTACATTTGCATTCATACCAACAGGTTTGTGGTGCCCCAGGTGATGCCCCCTGTGCAGAAAGCCCCTGTGGGGGTGCAGGTTGCCGTGATGATGAGGGGAAGCGTCATTGTGGAGGCCTGAACTGTAACGGTGCTGTGGCAGTAGCTGACAGTGCCCTGGAGAGAGCCAGACATGCAGAGAGGGAGCTGAACAAAGCTATGAAGGAAGTGGAGGGACTCTTTACTAAGGTATGAGAGTATATGCAGATCTATAGATGAGATGGGTGTGTGTGTGTGTGTGTGTGTGTGTGTGTGTGTGTGTGTGTGTGTACGGGTTCGTACTATCCTGGTGGGGACCAAAATCTGACTTTTACTATCCTGGTGGGGACTTTCTGCACCGTGGGGACCAAAATCCAGGTCCCCTCGGGGTTGAAAGCAATTTTCACACTCAAAATGCGGTTTTACTGTCAGGGTTACAATTAGGTTATGGTTAGGTTTAGGGTAAGGGTTAGGGTTAGGCATTCATTTTTAATGGTTAGGGTTAGGGTAAGGGGCTAGGGAAAGCATTATGTCAATGGGATGTCCCCACGAGGATAGCAAACCAGACATGTGTGTGTGTGTGTGTGTGTGTGAGTGTGAAACGGGTTTTCACAGGACTCTGGATTCCTGCAAAAAACGAATTACTTCTAGCAGTATCTGGAAGTATAGGCTTTATTTGTAGTTGAATGACTTTATCACTCTGACACATCAATGTGGAGGAATTTTTAACCACCCTTCTCTGTCACAAGGCTTGCATCCCTATCCCCAAATATTAACATTAAGAGCTTGGGTCAGTTCTGTGTCTGACCAGTTAGCTCAGTAGGTTGAGAAACAGACAGAAGTGTGAGGAGCTTGCAGAAGGTGATTTCTATAGTGAGACACTTCGCTTGATTTTCAGAGAATTGAGGTTACTCTAGTAACCAAACATTTTGATTGCACCCACAGTAATAAGTGCAGTTGTAAATCTCCCTATCAAAGATATAAACATTTGTGTCTTTATCCAGGTGGCAGAGGCTAAAACACAGGCAGAGGAGGCTAAGGGTAAAGCCAAGGCAGCTCTGGATAAAGCCGCCACTACCAAGAACAAAGTGGAGCGTTCCAACAATGACCTGAGAGACCTCATCAAACAGATCAGGGACTTTCTCACACGTAATCTTTAAAAGATTTATTTATTGATCACTGAAACCTTGTTGAATATTGATGTTACCTGATAATCTAGCCTCCTAATAATCCTGATATATCTCTCTCAGAGGAAGGCGCAGACCCAGACAGTATTGAGGCAGTGGCAAACCGTGTGTTGGAGCTCTCCATTCCTGCTTCACCCATTCAAATCAAGCATCTCGCTGATGAAATCAAGGAGCGGGTCCACAGCCTTTCAAATGTGGATGCCATCCTGCAGCAGACGCAGGATGACGTCCGCAAGGCCGAACAACTGCTGCTGGATGCCAAAAGGACGAGGTAGTTAGATTTAAAACTGTATTATAATGTATCGGTATAGAATTATTTGTGCTACTTGCAGTCATTAATGCTTCATTGTTGTGAAGGCATCATGCTGAGGGGGTGAAGACGACAGCAGAGACAGTGGAACAGGCCTTGGTGGATGCTAAGAATGCCCAGACTTCAGCAGAGAAAGCCATAACAAAAGCCAAAGCTGACATTGGGGAGACTAAAAAACGGCTGACAGAGGTTAGCAAAAATTCATAACACTTAATGTATATTGTGGGCATTGCCTGTATACAAAAGATGGATGTAGTCGCTGTGACATCTCTCATTGGTTTTTGATTCCTAGTTATAAAGTTTCAGTGTTAGTATTTTGACCAACATCATGTTAGTTTTTTAGAGCCCAAAATTGCTGTATATGGATGAAAGGGGTTGAGTGCTAAATTATCAGCTAATTAGCAAGCTTCTTTAGCTAGCTGCATACATAATCTGTATGGATATAATGCACACACTGGTATACTGGTCTCATTTGCTAAATGTTATTCTTACTGAATCCAACATGATGTTAATTTGATTAATGATGCTCAACATTACTGACAAAAAAGATGATAAAACAGCGTCGCTTTGGGATGGGCCTACTGTGTGACAAGTCCCTACTGTAAGAGCAGAGCCGTGGCCTTGGTTTCACTGTCATTTCTGCTCCTCACTAGTCACATTTCAAAGCACAAATATGGCGATGATTAAAACTTCAAATGCCTTTGTGTACTTATATGTACAGTTATCTTAAAGCACTTTCATTCCAGTGGTCAGTAGAACACAAAAACCTCATGTTTAGTGCCCAAATAAAAACAAAAAAGAAAGTTTGAAAATTTTGCAGACTTTGTCCCAAAGAAAAGTTTAAAAGGTTTTCTTCCGTAAAGGTCATATTTCCACTACTTTATTTGTTATTGCAGAATCTCTCTGGTCAGTGGCTGTGAGCCACAGTAGAGCTTAACTGAACAACAGGTCATTTCTTTAAGCATTTTACATAAAAAATATAGTTTAGGAAGTTAAGAGTTGTTTCTGTTGGACAGCTTCCTTTTTCAGCAGGCAAAAACAAAACAAAAAAAACAAACTAGATTTTAATGACCATAATTATAAAAGATAAATATACATATCACAGTGTTTTGTTTATAGCATGTTTCTGCTGCCCCCTAGTGGTTATAAAATACGTAACCATAAATTAAAAGAGGTTTTTTGTTTGGCTTTTTTTTCATCCGTGAAATTTCAGGGACCAAAACATATGCAAGCTGATCAACATGCTTAGAGAAATTACTTTCACATAAGGGATAATGACAGTTATCCCAGTTAGATAACGTTAATTTCAATTCAGAAAGAACTTTACTTCTTTTACCCACTCTACGCAGATTGAGTCAGAAACATCTGATGGTGAGATGAACCTTAATGATGCCGTGGCCCGCCTCAACACACTGAGACGTGAGATCAATGCCTTGAAGACCAAACGTGCCAGCAACAGCATGGCAGCTGCCCGAGCTGAAGAGACAGCTACCATGGCACGAGACAAGGCAAATGAAGCCAAGCAGGTGTGTGTGTGTGTGTGTGTGTTTGTGTTTGTGTGTGCTTCATAACAACCAGACATGGCTGTTATAAAAGAAGATGTCTTCTGTCTTTCTGCGCAGATTCTGGATGGTCAGTTGACAGATAAATACAATGAGGTACAGCAGCGGGTTGACACTAAAGCCAAGGCTGTGCAGGATGCCAAGAAAAGGGCAGAGAGACTCAGAGATGAAGCCAAGGAACTTCTGAAAGATGCCCAGAAAAAGCTACAGAGGCTTGCAGGTACTTATTAATGTCTGTGTGTGTCTGGAGGACAAAAGCAGATAGTTGCAAAGAAACAGTTGATGCAATACAGTTATCAAATTTTGTCTAAATTATGTCAATCTTGACTTGTAGGCAACATGTGTACATTTTTAAAATGTGTGGTGACTGACAACACTCTAAGAATACAAGTCTTTAAACGACATTAATACAACGAAATGATCAGTTATGAAAAGAATAACGTGGACAAAAGGCAAATAAACCTTACCAAACAGAAGACATTAGTACTTGTGTAAATATATACACTATATTTGATATAAACATGACTTTTCAAAGACTATCATACCTGCTCAACATATTCACATACTCAGATCAAATCAGCAGAGAACTTCAGTATATTAAGCTGACAACTTTTGCTCCACAATTATTAACTGAATTTAGAACATTCATTGAAGCAAAAAAAATCAAAATTGTTATTAATTAAATTAAATATGGTGTGATTAATTTTGATAAAATTAACATTTTAAATGTCACACTGTTCCTTCCAGGCTAAATTCTGTGTCGATCATAACATTCCCATTATGATTGACACATTCATTCATAACATTTCTCTTTCTTAAAAATCTATGTAAAATACTTGAGTTGTGGCCTTTTTGGTTGCAAAGCAATAAAATACAAATCTAAAATTCATCTAAGAGCATCAGTCGGTTTCGTGGCAACAGAATAGATATTTAGCTTTATTTGGCTGTCATTCCTTATCATGTGAATACTAAATGAAGAACATGTATATGACTGAAAACATTTGGGTCCTACAATTGGTCCCTGAGGAACTCCAAATGTTAATTCACAGTGTTTTAAAAACAGTCTAAAATTGAGACTGAGAACATTTTTCCAGATACTCCAGATTAGATATTTTGTGTGTTTAAAAGCCAAGACCCGATCAGCTAATGTCTCGCTGTGTAACCATTCCTGAAATGTCTGGATTCTGCAGAGTTGGAAAAAAACTATGAGGAAAACCAGAAGAAACTGGAGGGGAAGGCTCGTCAGCTAGACGGTTTGGAGGACAAGATGAAAAGCATCCTCCATGACATCAACAAACAGATCCAGATCTACAACACGTGTCAGTAACTCACCACTCAAAGTCAAAAAGAAAGAAGTCCGCCATCGTCTCCGTCTGCCACTTCCTTCAGATACAGTTACACGTCAAAACAATAAACGCAACAAAAAATAAAGTCACTCCAGAAGTGAATGTGCATTTTTGTCTCCAAATGTTCCTGATTTGTCAGTGTTTGCAATGGTTGCTATCATATTGACATAAATAAAGGTTGTCTGATGTCATGTTTTATTTCTGATTCAAATTCAAGCACAATATGTTTGCATTTATTACTGCAAATAAGATCACATGTATATGTTAAAATGTGTGATTTCAATTATAAAAACAATGTAAGTTATATATTTTAAATCATTTTAAATTATAATGTTTTCCCTTTATTTACCATGTGATGGTGTAGCTGTAGTTAGGTGGTCCAGGCCTTAACCATTAACCATTGTCTTCTCTTATTGAATGTAGATGAAGTTGCAATCAGTGGTCACATTTTTCTCTTAAGTATTATTTTGTTATTTTGCTTTTTAAATTAGAACAAAATCCTCAGAGGAAGGAGCAAACAGAGCCGTGTAGTTGTAATAAGAACCTTTATTATATATATATCTATATAAAACTGTCCAATGAAGCACAGATGAAGTGTGAGTCAGGAATCCAGTTACCGTGTTTGTCTTCAAGCAAAATAACAGGGAAACAAGTCATAAGCATTTATATGTGGAAAAATAATGAACTGTTTGTCTCTGCTGCCTGGAGTAGGAGGGTGGCTGTATACTGAATGTTAAGAATTGCAACCAAATGCCAAACCGGTGCTGCACAGATTGTGAATGTTTATCACACATACTGTGATGGAGCTTGGAGCATCTGCAGTTATTGTTTATTGAAGTGACATAGTAATAAGCGATGTGTAGTATGCTGTTTAATTGTGCCTTACATTGCCAGTATCATACATTCTTTTACTATTTGCATGCCAATTTGTTTTTTGTTTTTTTTCTAGGTGTAACAGATGATTTTGGTACACCTAGAAGCTGCAGCCAAATGATTGATAACTGCTTAACAAAATGAAAATACCAAAAGTAACCTTTGTAAAGTTTTAAAGTGTACAGTTTGGTGAATGAATAACTTTTAAAAAATCTGTGTACATGTTTGTTTGTTTGTTTTTTCATTACATTTATCACAAAGCAGAATGATTTGAAGTTTCCACGTTTTCTAACCGTGCTGTCTTGTGGCTCCAATGTGCATGGGGTTTGCAGTGGTGCAAGATGTCCCATTTCTATTTTTGTGTCTGTGTCCTTGATGTGCCCCTTTGACAGAATCTGCTGCACTGCAAGTTTTACAGCTGTCCGTTGGCCAGGTTTGCCACTAAGTGTTGGCAGATCTCAAAAGAAAGCAAAAGACTTGAGGTTGATCTGAAATACCTACCTTATGCCATTTGTAGTTGCTTGGATTTGAAGTTTTTGTAAATGAGCCAAAATTGTAATGAGGTTTGGAAGTTATGGGTTTCTTGGTGTGCGCTTTAAATGTAGTTGCTGCAAAACCAAAGTTACATACATTTTTCAGGAAAAGACAAACAGACAAACTACTACATACTGTAGTCTAACAAGATAATGGAGACCTATTTGGGACAAGGCTTACTAAATCTAGACCTCTGTCCTTAACTTCTGTGAGAATATTGGTGCACAAAAGGATGTCGTGAGCGCTATTAAATGTTGATTACAGAGGCTCTCGGGTGCTCCTTAGCTGACTCAGAAGGTTTTCAGTGTGTCGAACATTTTTTACACATCGGAATAATATAATAAAGGAGGTATATAATAATCAAAAATTGAGAAACTTAATCTAATGTAGCTCGTTATAGAGCGAGAGAGAGATCACGTGAGCATGTCAGCCAGGAAGTGACCGTGCAATCGTTTCAGGTTTGGCCGGTCAGCGCTGTAATTTCCTCTAAACAAAGTAGGACTCGCCCCGCAGAGGCCGGATGAAACCAATGGATTGAGCAGGATTTCTGCTGTTGTGTTTTGTTTGATTTTCTTCGCAATTGAAATGTGAAGAAATGGGCCCCGGTTAAAGGAAAGGAGATTCTAGAAACACCGTGGACTACGGGGTTTCGAGTTCGGGCAGGAAGCATAGCGGCCTGCGGCCGAGAAGGGAGCTTTAGCAGCCGGGCAACGAAAAGAAGTCGCTCGCTATTGTGTGTTAAAACGGAATTAGCATCATAATAAATCCCCGTAAGTGTCATGTTGTTACGTTAATGTGAATGTAGTGTTTTAACTGCCAATGTTCGTCAGGTGTCACTAGATGTCTTGTCTTATTTGTTTAAATTGAATAGCCGTACCAACCCGTTTGGTTTGAGCTACCGCTAGCGTGAGGCTAATGACTTTAGCTGCTCGGAGCTCTGTAGCAGCGCTTGATTAGACGACCTGCCCGGCGCTCCGCTGGGGCACACGGTAATGGAGATAAACTACAGCCATTAAAAACATTACTGGCGGTATGCAAAAGTAGTGCGACTGTTTACTACTGCCCCGAGAAGTCAAAGCAGCGAAATTAGATACGGTATGTACATAACAATTGTTACATTTCACGGTGTAGACCAGGTACATCAGGGTTACGGTGTTATGTTACTCTTCTGAAGGTTAGGTTTTTAAAGAGAGTTGTCAAAGCATGACTTTGAGAATATAAGGTTAGTTTGAAGCCTCGTGGAGACCTATGTGCATGCTTCATTATTTACAGGCACATGACAGCCACGAACACGTGTGCCTTAAAATAAACGAACCTATGTAGTCTGCAGGTTATTGGCTAACTTACAGTAGGTAAGCTAACTAGCCTGATAAGGGGAAGCTCAGCAATACGGATTAATAAACAGCGGCCGGCTATTTAGTAAATGGGTTGTACTGAACGCTAACTAAAATGGCTGATTTAGCTGTTGTCCTTTGTTTGTCATTTTACTGTGGGCTAGCAACTTGCTGTTGCTATGCTAAGGAAACGGAGCAAAGCTCAATGTCCGACTGGTTCAGTCGATGTTATGCTCAGCCATATGCTTTTTGTTGTAAGGCACAATAGTCATGTTCTTTTTCAGCATTGCTGTTATCTGACACCTGCTCCACAGCAGGTCCAAGCAGCTAACCCTCTCCCTGTCTCTGGATGTGTGCATGCGTTTGCTGGTGTGTGTGTGTCTCCGCGCGCGCACACACATACAAACCTACTCAAGTCCCGTAGCTGTTTGATATTCTGTTACATCTTGCAAATTGCACATCATGATAACTGACAGTGAATTATTTATGCTTTAGGTCCCCATCCTTCACTAGTCTTCCTGATTCTGTTCTGGGAGAGTTCAGACCAGCATCATCGCCAAGATAGCCGGGCCAGGCAGGAAGAGGCACACCTCAGATCCAGACCCCAGCAGTGGTAGTGACTCTGGCGACGGGCGGCCTGTCAGTGCCAAGTGCCTGAAGATGGCCAGCAGCGGCAGTAGTGGTGTGGCCGGGAGTGAGGCGGTGGGCCACCGTGGTGGAGCTCAGCAGAGAGGAGGCAGTGGCAGAGAAAACGGCTCAGACTTGCCCTCCAGTACGAGTAAGAAGAAGCAGAAGGACAGGGCCAACCAGGAAAGCAGAGAGGCCAAGAGAGCGGCGGCAGCAGCTGCTGCAGCCGTGGATGGGGTTATTGCAGAAGTCAAGAAAGGTAAGAATTACAAAAAGTGTCCCAGCTACACGCATTTTTACATTATTTTATTTTTTGTGGATGTCTACTGTTAAAATGTGGGTAAATGTTTTGTTTTGAAAGGTAACCATGTAGCCTCGTTCCCTGTAGCGTGTCCCTGGTATTTTATTTTTCCCTACATGAAAGCTGGTTAGGCCACTTGTGTTGCTTTGGTGTCATTCAGCTGCTTTTCCATGGAGTTTGTCATCCTCCTGATGACTCAAATTCCACCATCTTGAACTTCAGCTAGTGACGGTGATTGTGGTCCCTGTTCTGCTTTGTGAGAGATTCACTGTAAGCCGGAGGGTTACTCAAACCACAGCCTGTGGAGAACTGGTTCATTTGTTTGCTGTGATCAGTTATTTTTGTCAGTAATTATTTAACTTCATTATAGATACACATTAAAAAGCACATTTTTATTATGTCACCAAAGTCCTCTGGGTGAGAGACCCTCAGTGATCTAGAGACAAAAGCATCTGCAGCCAATCAGTAATCGTCATCTTCTTTCTTCTGGTTCCTTTAGCTGATCCACCACAGCGGATTATTTGCCTCCATCTCATCCTATCCTAACATTCTCCTCTGCCACACCAGTTCTCTGCATGTCCTCCTTCACCATATGCACTATAGGCAGAAACACACTAGTGATCTAGATTTACCTTTAGATGAAGCAGACAGACCAAAGTGCATGGCTGTAGTTGAAAGAGGTGTGCTGATTTTTATAACAGAGAGCAAGACAAAATCTTCATAGCAAACAGAAACATAACAAAGAAATTGTTTTATGCTCATTATTTTATTTTTTATAATTGATGAATAGTACAATTGTAGCTGAAATTAATATACAATTTGTTGCCTGGCCCTAGTTTGTGTCCCTATATCAAACTCAAAGGGCTGTTCCAAGAACCCCCTTAAATCACCTGCCACCTTCACTCACCAGGTGCAGGCCAAGGCAGTGGAGTTAGAGTCCTTAGGATATTGTTGAGGCATTTATCCCTTTGCAACTTCTTTATCGGATAAAACAGTAATAACAGCAATAAAATATTAACTACAACTACATTATATGAATTTGGTAGCACACTTATGTGTAAATGTAAATGCCCAGCTTTTAGTTTGTCATCATTTTATTTATTTTGGAGTACTAAACTTTTTTCTGTGTAGTGGAATAATTTGCACAAGAGAGTTGAAGAAGATGGAACGGGTTAAATGGAGTGGGTGGAGATGAGTGTCAGGGTTGATTTGTGACAGAAGGAATGTGAAAGTGAAAGAGTAGGTTAATAAAAAAGTAGTGAGACCTGCTATGATGTATAGTTTGGAGGTGGTAGTACTAACAAAGTGATACAAGGCAGAATTGGAGGTGGCAGAGTTGACAGTCTTTGGATTTTCTTTGAGAGAGAACAGGATGGGCAAAATTAGGAATGAGTACATCAGAGGGAGAGCTCAAGTTCAGTGTTTTAGAGGCAAGGCTGAGGTGGTTTGGACATGTGCAGAGGAGGGATAGTTTTGATTATAAAGAGCCTCACAGAAGCAATGACAGTGTAACAGTTCTTAGACTCACCATCTACTTCTAGTATATACTGAATATAATGTGTTAAAAGATGAAGAAAATGTTTCATGCTTTCTGGAATTACATAATGCAATACTTTTCCAGTTTAAAGGTTAAAACAAAAGCAGCTGTAGTTTTCTTGTCTGACCACTGAAGGATTTATTTGAGTCCACATAATCTTTGCACAGATTTGTAAATTAGGTTTGTGGTTTCTTTCTTCTTGATGTTTCTCCTTTTCTTTTTTCCTTTTGCTCCATCATTTATCTGTCTTGATTGAGCAGTATTAATCACTTAACTCGGTTACAGTTGTGAGTGATTTTATCCCTGAAGGTTGAAATGCTAATGCAAAGCTTCTCACATTTTCCATAAGCCCTTGATCAAATAAGCTAATGATTCATAGTGCTGTTTCTTTGGCAATACCTGTAAACTATACACATGAGATTCGCCTGTTTTTTGTTTTACTTGTTTTCTGTATTTGTACTCATGGATTTGGACTCAAAGCATCGATACCTCCCTAGCAACTAAAATAAGCACCACAGTAATAGAGCTGTAATCTGCAACAATTACAGCTCTATTACTGTAGTGCTTATTTTCTATTCAATAACCACTTTATTCCATCAGTAACGGCTTTTTGGCCAGTATGGGGAAGGAACATAGTAGACGATTGTCCCTTTTTTAGCACCTATTCCAATTGCCAATTGCATTTACTCTGTTCGTCTCTGACTTGGTGTCCATCGTGTTCTGATCTTCAGCATATGTGACTACCATATTGTCACACATTTCGATATGTTGTTGTTGTTTTAAGCCTGCATAAATTGATACTAATAACAGCTTTTAAAGGTGATATTGGATCTCATGTTGATGTGAACGTAGTGATACAGCATTTACCTGACCGTGTAGAGCACAGCTCATGCCTGTAATCAGTGCTTTGATTATATATACTTGGTCGTGCTTGAAGTATTGTTTGTAAGTTATCTTAGTGGGTCTCATCAGACTAGACTGTGTTCAGGTCAGAGCGGCTGTTTGTAGTGTTAATAGATGTGCTCTACTCTGGCTCTGTTTGATTTCTCATGAGACTGAATGTGAGAGTATTTGTCTTGCTGGTTCTCTTCTTCATAGTGAAGGGATGTTATTCTAGCTGAGATACTGCCAGATACTCAACCAGCTGTGGGCTTTTCATGAAAAGGCATCAATAATTTTTTGATATTATTCAAAACCTGCAATCACCAACTCTGTTCAGTGATGCAAAGCAAAATGTATTTGGAAACAGCAAATTAAATCATTTCATTTTTTATTCATTAATAGTATTACAGTGTGAAATGCTATTTAAGTTGAATTGGTTGACTCACTTTAAATTAAATGTACTTTAATGTTCACAACATTCATGCTGGTAGTTGATCTAACCGTAGCGACAGTCAAAATGAGTTTACCTTAAACCAAAAGCTACTTTATTAAAAATAGATTTTGAGAAGTTATTTTTTTTCCAGTTGCTAGTTTTGTAGATCTTTCTAAAAGAAACTGTTGCCACTCGGCAGCCATCTTTGAAATGTTTTGGGGAAAAATAAATGGGAAGAAAATCTGAACTTCACTTTGAGAGTATTATGTGTGTTAATGTGTGCAAGTCAAATATGATGACATACTGCAAAAAAAAAAAAATTAAATAAAATTCTACACACGAGCAAAGTTTCAGAACCTCCACACAATACTTGGTGCTAGCATAATTGCCGTCTCCTCTCATCCAATCAGAGTGCTTAATAAGTTCCGTACTATTTGACAATATGGTTACTTTAAGCCAAGAAAAAGCCAAAGTACTGTTATCTACAATTTTACTAAGCCCACAATTGGACTTCACAAACAACAGTGCAACAACATGATTGGCTAATATCTTTACTTTTTCAGATGGTGATTGGCTCTTTGTTAGCTTGAACAGGACAACTATGGGCTCTTAACAAATGAGAGCTCTCCAATTGATTTCTGTTCAAGAATCTTTGATTGCATGTCTGCTCCTTTCATATGTATATATATTCTGGCTGTAACAGTCCACTGTTGCAGTAGTGTAATTTTAATTATACTGAGAATTCACAAAAAAATACACTTAAACACGCATGTTAAGTGTTTAAAAAAAAAAAAAAAAACTTGTCACAAATGTTAAGTTTATTCCTGTCATTTGAGTGGCGTAGCTCCACTGGTAATGTGACTGTCACCAGCTGAAGGGGATTGAGTGTTCCTTGTGACCTTTTTGGAGTGATTCAGTTGGGGAGAGATTGGATGAGGAAATGAGTGTGGGAAAGTTGAGGCTCTCCAGTTGTTGATGAAGGCTGGGTGCGATGAGGCTTGTGGTACACGTCTTCTTGCTTCTTTCTTTTTGTCCATGTTTGTGCGTTGAGTCTACATTTGAAGAAGTGGCTCGGTAGCATGCAAATGACTTGATGATTTTCCTTCTTGCAATTGTTTACTTGGAATACAGTCTGTGTGGCGTGGATAATTTTAGATGTCCCATTTGTAATTGCTGAGTTCACTGCCTTCTGTCTGCCTCGGTCTGTCCGTGAGTGCTCTGGACTGACCCAGTTGAGCATATGAGCGCAGTGGTCTGTGTGAATGCGTGAGCATGTGCATTCAGTGTGTTTTCCTTTGGGTTCATTGTACTGATGCTGTGCTCTTCATTGGTTTTTACTTTAAAATTTCCTTTTTAACCAGATGATTTCTTTTAGTTTTTACGTTTTAACAGGGTCATTGTGGCTCAGGCTGGAGGCTGAGTGATCAGGGTGGAATAATTTTCAAGTTCCTGTTCATCTTTAAAACTCATATGCCTGCTTCTTTGTTTTTTCAAGATGTGTTTGTGGACTGGAAGCAGAATGTCAACGAAGTGACTGTCAGGCTGCGCTGTGGCGAGGGGGTGCAGAGGATAGAGGACATAAACACCACCTTCACAGACACACACTGCAATGTGGATTTCCCAGGTAATTCACAGCAAAGTATAAAAGTGGAGATCAAAATAGAAGCTGGGTCAGTCATAAAATATAAAACCACAAAAGAACAAGCATAGCTGTACAGTTTAGCCTTCAAACTCTGGGATTTGGACTTTAAACTTAATCCTTTGGTTTATATCTTGGATTTATTGCAGTTATTCTATTTGAAATGATACTGTAGGTAGAGCTGTGGTCTAATAAAATCGGTGCGTTTTCATTTTTCAGATGGACGGCAATGGAGCTGCCAGCTGCAGGAGGAAATCGAGGCCTCATGTAGCAAAGTCCAGTATAAGGAAAAGGGAGGCTTCCTCCATCTCATCATGCACAAAAAGATTCCTTTCCACATCTGGCCTTCTCTAAAGGTGAGTCGCATAAAATTGTTCATTGCTCATTCAAAACAAGTTTAAAAGAATATTAAATTAAACTGAGGTAAGTATGCTAGCCTGCAAGCAACACACTGTACTTGTTATAAAGGTTCTGCACCACGTTTAGAAAAACATTTTGCCCAGACGTGACTGTCAGTTAATCTTTGAAGGAGAGTCTTGCACATTGAAGCTTTAAGTAAGCCCTGTTTTTTTTCTTCTGGCTCCTCTCCTCTGCTTTAGTCAAATAAAAAGAAGGAGGCAGTATCCATAGAGACCAAACCAGACATGAAGCCCGTTGCCTTGGAGTCATCAGAGAAAACTCCACATCTCCAGCCCCAGCCTCCCTCGTCACCTGCACACAGCGAGTCAAGACGCGGTGTTAGCAAATCATGTGTCAAACGCAGCCTGAAAACTAAACTGACGGGTGAAAAGGCCACTACGGACTCTGCAGGTGTTAAAAGCACAGCTGGAGATAGCTCCACTACCAGCAGCAAGCCTGTTACCGTCACGAGAGCAGAGCAGCCGCATCAGGAACCTAGTGCCAAACGCACAGTTGTACGGCTGCCTAAGACCTCTAAGGACGCTGCATCAGCCGACCTACCATCTGTGATGTCTACAGCAGCTAACGGGAAATCCACCTGTGCCCACCTGCCCGCTGGTCAGAGCCCACAGACGGAACGGAAAAGTGGAGACAACAGATCTGAGACTCGTGGCAGCGGACAGAAAAAGGGAGCAGAAGCAGCTGCTTCCACCCTTACCAACAGAACTCAGGTGAGATTAGATATAATATTGTGATTTATAATTCAGTTTGTTTACATGCCCTTAAATAACTGGATACAGTTGACTTTCTCCAGTAAGCTGAGCTGTTAACTGTCCTGTAAGCAAGAATCCTGCCAACTGTTAGAAAAACTTGATTCCTCCGGCAGGGAAATAAAAAAATTCACAAACACCAAAAGAGTGTGAACACACAACGGTAAAGAGCTGTCTGTATTGTACTGTCTCTATTTTACACAGCCACTTAGCTACCCCAGCAACAGTATTGCTGTTTTCTTTTATTGTGTTTATAGTCACACACAGCTGTCAGGCAGATGTGACGTATTCTGAATGAGCCCAAAATCATGCAGAACACAATAAATAGAAATAATATATATTCCATATTTAATAATATTTAAAATGATTAAACATTTTATTTTATTTTATTTTTTTATTTAAATAATTTCCCAACTCTGACTCATTTAAAGACTAAAATTGCATATTATTTCCACACATCACCCAGTACTAGGATTTAATTAGATTACAGCCAGTAACACCATCTGCCATGTGTGGGCTCCCCTTTTCCAAGTGTCCCTGGAGCTTGGAAGAGATTTGTAATTTTATGAAAGATTTTTACACAACATACTAGCAGGTGCCATCTAAACCTGTCACCAGACAACAGCCTGCCAGATAAAGAGGAGTAAGTGAGACATGAGAGGACTGTCTGCTCATGTGTATTGGCGTGTTTTCATACAGCTAAGGTCACAGAAGTAACTTTGCAGATACTTTAGATCTCACTGGATAATGAGCTGTATATGGCATCCTTTGTTTTTGGTCACTGCTGCAATAAGAGGACTAGAGGGTGCTGTGTATACCCTCTCAAATGTGAAAAATCTGTAGCTCATAGATATTCATTTAGTCTCCTTTTTCTATGGGGACTTTGGGAGTGAACGTTCCTCTCTTTCATTTTTAAAATGTCTCCTGTTTTGTTTTGGGGTTTTTTTTAAATTTGTTAATTTATTTTTATTTTTTCAGTTGGCTGAGAAGCAAAACCAGTCATCAGACCGGTCTGGTGCAACAACACATGTCAGTGTGAGCCAGCCAGCAGCTCCTGTTAGCACCAGTGACTGTGTTAAACCTGTCGCCTTCAACAAGGAAATGAATTCGACTTCTCCCCAAAGGCTGGGAGACAGAACAGACTCTGAGCCAGCTGGAAAACCTGTTGAGCAGGAATTGGAGCAGGATCCGCTGATTTGTCAGCAGCTTGGAGATATGGAAGTGGTACCAGTAGAGGCGATGGGATTGGCAGCCAAGCAAAGCCAGCCCCCAGGTGTTGCCCAAAAGAAGAGCAGCTGTGACGATGAGGAGAAGCGGGACCAGTCGAAGGAGGAGCCGCTACTGGAAATGAAGCAACTGGATGGTTAGTTGTATATGGTGCTTAAATGCGCTTCTGAAAAAGGTTAAGGGAACAGTTTAACACACCATCAGTCAATTTCGGGACATCGGTTTGCTCAGTGAGGAGGTGTAAACCATTGGGAATCCATTTCACCTGCTTTGGTGCAAACAAAAGGCAACAAGAGGACCACTCCAAAAAGGGGAATGTTTTTGCATGTGGAAGCCAAACCATTGCTCTTTCCTTGTCCCCTATTGGCTGATTTTTCTCTAGTTTTGCTTTTTGCTAGTATCCTTGTCACCAGCGACATGACATAGTACCTGCAGTGCATTCATATTGGTTGACAAGCCAGGGTTCTCTGTTAGCACAAGTCCCACTAAAGACCCTCATGCCCCACTCATAGTGTCTGTTTTGACAGTTTGGTTAGAAATGTGTACAACCCTGTCCAGCTGTCCTTGAGTAATGGATCATCTCTTGGGGTCTCATCCATTCTTAAGACAGTGCTGGGAGGCTTGGAGAACACTATCATAACAGCACAAATGTGCTATTCTGGGGAAGCTGGACTATCCATGCAACATGTACTGTGTCATGCTACCAGTGCAGTGCAAAGACACTGGCAAAAAGTAGAGGTAGAGAAAAATCAGTCAGATGGAGTAAGAGAGCAGTGGTATACCTGTAAAACCATTCACTTTCTTAGGTTCGGTTGTTGCCTCTACAGTGCACTTGTTGTTTTTGCACAAAGCAGGTGAGATGGTTTCATAATGGTGTCTGGAGAGGTTGATTTACCCCCCCAAGTTTGACTGACTTTGTTATACTGTGATTATTAAGTGTAATATTTATTTATTTAGCTTATAACTGAAGGTGAAAATAGTAAATTCCAAAATTTGGCACCTTCCAAAATTCTCTTTTAGTCTCACTAACTTTTCTTCTTCTTGAAACTGGTTTATGACCAAAGATCACAACTGCAACATATAAATGCTGAAAACATTTAAAATCTTTGGTTCCAAGCCAGCTGTGAGATAACGTTGGCTCTCAACCAGGACCTTGTCCCACATACCTTAAACACCTTTCCTGGGATCATATTAGGCATCCTATTCAGATGCACAAACCACCTCAAATAACTTCTTTTTGTTAATACTTTGTCCAAACTTCCCACAGCCCCAGAGCCCATGGTAAACCTGCAGTTTGTGAAGAATGATTCATATGAGAAGGGCACGGACTTGATGGTGGTCAATGTTTACCTGAAGGGGATCTGCAGGGATACAGCCAGAGTCATCTTCAGGGAACAGGACTTCACCCTCATCTTCCAGACAAGGTTATGACCATGAATATCTACTAATAAAGCATGTGGCTTCCTTTTGGCCAGTCTTGAAAGAGCAGCAAGTGATTGACCTTCCTTTGGCTTTCCTTTACAGTGATGTCAGCTTTCTGCGGCTTCATTCAGATTGTGGACCGAACACAGTCTTCAAGTGGCAAGTCAAACTCAGGTACTGTTGGAGTTTGCTTGTTCTTGCTTAGAAACCAGAATCTTAAAATGAGCAGGTGAAGAGCGCAACATGGGAATGTTTTTCTGTGTAGATGTGTGGGCTAACTGTACAGATATACTGAGCTGACATGTTCCAGGAACCACGGCCAGCTTCATCAGTATCTAACTAATTGGAACAGCCTAATTGGCCATGAAGAAACAAGAGTGCTAAATCACTAGGGTTAAATCAGGGCAAAGACATCAAACTTATAAGGTAGCACCTGTCACCGCGTTTAAGGAAACTTGTGGAATCAAACTTCCTTATCTGTGGTTTCTTTTTACGGGTTTAAGCACTCGGCACAAATGCAAGTGGTGTGGAAGACATAAATATGTTTAATATCTGGAATGTTATAAATGTCTTCCAGACATTACGTGATGAATAACAAAGTGGGAATGTTGCACTGATGACATTCTCGTAGAGCACTCACCTCCCTGAACTTCTTTTTGCCTTTACAATCTGACCTGTGTACTCTCCTTCCTGTGATTCAGGAATCTGATCCAGCCTGAGTTGTGCAGCTACGCCTTCACTCCCTCCCGTCTGGACATCACTCTGAAGAAGAGGCACAGCCAACGCTGGGGGGGCCTGGAGGCCCAAGCCACACAAGGTCTGCTGCCAGGCTTCTACTTGTCAACACTAGATAAAGTCTTTGGTTTTGTACTGCAGGATTTTTGGACATGATAATCCAGAGAAGTTCCACAATAAAGATGACCAGCACTTATTACTTGAATTTAGGGCAGCTTGTTGTCTATTGTTAGTGTATTTTCTTTACTGTTTGTGGTTGAGACAAATGCATGTGGATTTTTCAGGTACAGGAATTTGACCTCTGTACCGTGGCATGTAAATGAATATTGCTGCAAAATTATATTTATTATTCCTGTCACATCTCTTGCTGATGACCTTCATTTTCTAACCACAACCTCCATTGTCCTCTGTTTAAGGTGCAGTGGGTGGCGCTAAGGTCGCTGTGCCCTCCAGCCCTGCCTGCATGGAGAAGAGCCAGCCAGGCAGCAGTCAGCACAACCTCCCAGCCAAGGAGGAGCCTCCGCGGGTTGGGGAGGAAAAACCCAAGACCCCCAAGGCCTCAACCAGAGTGGAAGATGGGGGTTTGGACTCTGTGGCTCCACGCACCGTCTCTGAGCACGTTGCTATTACCAAGCCAGAGCCTACTGTTACCATGGTGAATGGATTAATGAATACCCATATAGACTTGAAACTGTGTACTACTATTGTTATATTGTTTTTACTTTTAGCAGTTTTATTATCATTTGGTCCACGTGTGTCATAAGAGCTGCCAGCAGCAGAGGTGACACTATAGAGTCTGGATGAGTGAATAGTTATTGAGTGAGGCTAATAAAAGTACATACAAACATATACAACTAGAGTAAATGACAGTGTGTGTTTCCCAGCCTAAGCCTACCTGCATGGTGCAGCCCATGACCCACGCACCTCCGGCCAGCAGCGAGCGCCATGAGGAAGAGGAAGAGAAGAAGGTGTGCTTGCCTGGTTTTACAGGGTTGGTCAACCTTGGAAACACCTGCTTCATGAACAGCGTCATTCAGTCCCTGTCCAACACCAGAGAACTCAGGGATTACTTTCATGGTAAATAATGGATTTACTCTTTTTACTCTTTTTCTCTTAAAAATAATACAGGAATAGATTTATAATTCAGCACTGTTTTAATAAATGCTGCTCTAATGCACACCCAAAGGGATAATTTACTTCATCTTTAATGCTGTTGCCAAGAAGAGCACCATGTTGTTGGGTTTTTGTGTTGAAAAGTAAAACAGGCTATGTTTTATTATGGCTTTGGTACAACGTCTTGGCCCACAGGGGCAGGTTTAATGAGTGCTCAGGAACTTCCACAGGATTGATCTCCATTAGCTACAACTGCAGAGGTTTGTGGACTTGAAGCATTTAGAGCACTGAAAATCTGGGTCACCTAGTTCCTTGGAAACAATGTAATTCGCCAAAGGTTGATAGAAAATAATATGGTGTATCAGTTAATGTCAGGCTATGCTGCTTGTTTTTAACTTTATCGTAGTGATGACCTACTCTTTTTGCATTCCTGTATTTTCCGTTTCCCCACAGACCGAGCATTTGAGGCAGAAATCAACTGCACTAATCCACTGGGAACAGGAGGCAGGCTAGCCATCAGCTTTGCTGTGCTGCTCAGGGCTCTTTGGAAAGGAACGCACCACGCCTTCCAGCCCTCAAAACTCAAGGTACAAAAGCGGCACCCTGAGATTTTCCTGAGATCTTCTCCTCTTCTACAGCAATTTTTCTCTGGAAGTTTTCAATCTGCCTTCATTTTCTCTATCTGTTTGCAAACACACAGGCAATTGTGGCGAGTAAAGCCAGTCAGTTTACTGGTTACGCCCAGCACGATGCCCAGGAGTTCATGGCATTCCTGCTGGACGGACTCCACGAGGACTTGAACCGCATCCAGAACAAACCTTACACAGAAACGGTCGACTCTGATGGGCGGCTAGACGAAGTTAGTGTTTTTCTTTGGCTAATGTGATGAAATGAGATTAAATGGTAACTGTTTCCTGCTAGAATTCTGTCAAACCTTGACCTGATGTTATGGGGTTTTTTTGTTGTTGGTGCAGGTGGTGGCAGAGGAAGCATGGCAGAGGCACAAGATGCGAAATGACTCCTTTATAGTAGATCTGTTTCAGGGGCAGTTCAAGTCCAAACTGGTGTGTCCCACATGCTCCAAGGTAACACAACACAATTCTTCAGTCCCCCCCACCCCACAAACACACATGTTTGGTTTCTGTTTATTGACATTGACATCTCTGTCCTCTTTTTCAGGTATCTATCACCTTTGACCCCTTCCTCTACCTGCCCGTGCCGTTGCCACAGAAACAAAAGGTGCTCTCAGTTTTCTACTTCGCTAAGGAACCTCATAAAAAACCCATCAAGGTAAGATAAGAAACAGCTTTGCAGTTCTGCATCAATTATTAAATGCTGAAATTCAAAGGTGTCTCTTGTGACCTGTTAATGAATATTCATCTGTATGTGTCAGTTTTTAGTGAGTGTGAGCAAGGAGAGCTCCAGTACTGCTGAAGTCCTGGAATCTATCTCTAAAAGCGTGAGGGTCAAACCGGAGAACCTCAGACTGGCCGAGGTTAGACATTTTAAAATGTCCTTTAACAGTGTCATGGAAAGGAGGGTGAGTCGTATAATACCACAGACATTTAGAGGTGACTTTCTCAAGGACACTTTTTCTTCCCCCCCACCCCCTCCCCTCCCCACCCCCATCTCAGGTGGGAAAGAACCGCTTCCAGCGAATGTTCCTGCCTACCCACTCCCTGGACACAGTGTCCTCCTCTGACATGTTATTCTGCTTTGAGGTGCTTTCCAAAGACCTGGCCAAAGAGAGAGTGGTATTGCTCAAAGTGCAGCAGGTATAAATCTCGCTTTTACATTTTGAAAACCTGTGAAATATGTGACTACAAATACTTTAACAGCCTTGTGTTTGCTCTGCAGAAACTTCAGGTCCCCAATATCCCCATCTCCAAATGTGCTGCCTGCCTGAAGCCTCCGGTGTCTGAAGAAGACAAACTGAAGCGTTGCACTCGTTGCTATCGCGTTGGCTACTGCAATCAGTAAGTTTTCCAAAACATGTTTTTTCCAACTGTAAATGGCTGATTAAGAACTTTCCAAGGGATTGCCTGGAAGAAAGCTGTAGTCCAGTGACTCCCATATCATATTATTAATTCAGTCGGTTAACTTTTCTATGAACATGTTAACTCTTCTGCTCTTGTTTCTCCAGAGTGTGTCAGAGAACCCACTGGCCCAACCACAAAAGTCTGTGTCGACCCAACACGGAGAACGTGGGCCTGCCTTTCCTGGTCAGTGTGCCAGAGTCTCGACTCTCATATTCCCGGCTCGTCCAGCTTCTAGAGGGTTATTCCAGGTACACAGTCACTTTTATTTCAAGGTCATCGTGTTCGATTTATTAATATTAAATTTGCTGTGACGTGTCTGAATTAGAGATGGTCCTGGGAATTAGTTTTACTTGATTAATGGAAGAAAAAACTCAAACTACTTGACAATTCTAAAAGTATAAACAAAGACAAGACAAGGAGTTAGCGGATGGTGTCTAAACAAATTCTTCATGTATTTAAGGGCCATTTGTAACTGTTAATCACATTCTTTAATAAACTGTTCATATTAAATGCTGCTGAAATGTGCAGCAAAGTTTGCTACCAGCATTGTTTCTATGTATTACACGTCTACATGTCTGTGGAGTAAAGTATGCATGTCTGACACAGTCTTCTGTTCCTTTCAATCTATTTGACCTTTACTTTTCCTCTTTTTCTACAAATATTTATTTATTTGCTTTTCATCTTTTAATGGAATAAAGAAGTATGATTTTTATGTAGGTGTTAGCAAATCCTTTTCTGTCATGCTCCACTGCTAAAGCTCAAAAAGTCATTAATAAAGGATTCAAGTTTACTTTTATAAAAATGATTTTCATTCAACTTAGTTTCTCACTGTTTTCCTTTTTCCCCTGTCACTGTCTTAATGCTGGAAACTTGAGCACTAATCAGATCCCCCTGGCTGTACTTTGTATTATCTCTGTGCCAGCTACACAGATGGATCTGTGAACACCCAGAAACATTTTTGATGCTCAGAGTATGACAAAAAAAAAAAAGTTCTGAATGTCTTTTCAGTCAACGCTTGTGCTTTTTGATGTAAAATAATCAGAGTTTAATGTTTATGGCATTTAATAATGAATATTATGTGAACATACTAAAATATGAACTTTTAGTATAACCTTTACTCTGTCTCTCTGTGTGCAGGTTTTCCGTCAACGTGTTCCAGCCTCCTTTCCAGTCAGGCAGAACATCCCCTGAAACATCACAGTCCCGAGTAGACCTCCCTCCAGTGCCAGCAGGCTCCCCTGATGGTCCTGGATTGGAGGATGAAGCTGTGGGTGGTAGCAGTACTGTAGGAGCAGGTAACTTGGAGCTGGAGAGCCACGCTTCGCTGCCTGAATCCCAGGCAGAGTATGCTCAGGCCTCAGCCATCCACTCAGGGGACTCGGAGTCCCTCTCCTCTTCCCAGACGTCCCTCTCCACCACACGGACCACAGATTCAGGGTTCTCCGAGTCACTCTCTTCCGCTTCTTGTTGCTTTCTGGACCCTCATGCTGAAAAAGAGACGTCCTGTGAGAAGGCTGTGCGGCCAGAAGGTAAATGTATTGTACAGATTCTTCATTATTTTGGTGATTTGCCTTTTTTTTTTTTTTTTTTTTCTTGCCTTCTTATTTAAACTTCTTGAACGTTCTGCAGCTGCAGTCGCAGGGTATCAGCATCCGTGTGAATCTGCTTCAGGTCATGCTAGTCAGTTCTACATCGCTCTGCTGGATGCAAACAACAAGGAGCAAAGGCTGGATGAGAGAGGTACCACCCCACTTTCTACAGAGCTGATTTTCTTTAGTTTTATTATTCTCATTGCCATATTGGGTTGATTTAGCAAGATAAGGTGCTAAATTGAAATCCTCTTCAAGACTTTTCTGTCATAAGATGCGTTTTGACTTTTTCAGGCTTCTGAGGTTTAGTGTTACAAAAACAAAACAGAAAAAGTTCCACACAGTAATATGTTTTCCTCTATCAACCCGTCTGCAGAAGATGCACTGGCAGACATACCTGATGATGCAACCCTGGAGCTGGTGTGGAAGAACAACGAGCGTCTAAAGGAATATGTGCTGGTGAGCTCCAAGGAACTGGAGTATGAGGAAGACCCGGGTTCTCTGAGTGAGACGGCCAGAGCGGGACACTTCACCCTCGAGCAGTGCCTCAATCTTTTCACCAAGCCAGAAGTGCTGGCACCTGAAGAGGCTTGGTAGGAGTCTTTAAGAAATGAGCTCTAAATAATGTAGCATCGATTGTGATTCTAGACGTGTAGCTCTTTTTCAGGTTATTCACAAATTCCGCTTTGTCCGATGTAATTCTAAACTTGGTGAACATACCAAGTGGTAAATGTGTCTAGCCTGTGTAACGATAAACTCAGGTTTAACTTTCTCTTTCCCACTCCCAGACAGCAGCGACTAAACTAGGAGACATCTTGTATACAAACTTCAAAAAGAGGAACTAAACTTAACACTTAACCCAACAGCCTGGTCTGTAGCTGGATAGTGTCAGGGCTCCAGATCCTGCATAGACATTCAAACAGAGGCTTTTATTTGTGTATCTTTGTGTATTATTACATGAGAGAGAGAGAGAAAGAAAAAGATATTGATACATCGAAAGGGAAAAACTCAGTATACTACAGTTACATACACTAACAAAACAAACTGAGTTTGGATAATGATGCTCTCAGGTTTTTAAACAATGTTCAGAGGTCAACTTTTCTGGGAATGATCTAGAATTTATACCTGGGTCCATCTGCTACGTGGCTAGGGGAAAAACTGGTGGCAACCAGTATTTTTATTGTTTATTTCACAGCATTATTCTTTAGGTACCACAGTCATTGCAGTAGTGATGGTGACGATAATAATCCAGTGGACTTTAAAAATTCTCAGTTTCTGAGTTCAAGTAGAACACTGAATCATAGTGAACATAAGTAAACAGGTGTCTGCTGCGTAAAATTGGATTAGGACATAACATTTGCCCAGTACTTTATTACTCTACACTGGGCTAAGAGATACATTAGTGAACTTCATAGTTGAAACTTCTTAAATGAAACTCGGTGCAGGCCTGACGTAAAAAGTCTTATTTGATTATGCCGTGCATTCGTCTCATCAGCTGGTCTTTATCTCTGCTCTCTGTGTTAAGGTACTGTCCAAAGTGCCAGCAGCACCGTGAGGCCTCCAAGCAACTGTTGCTGTGGCGTTTGCCCAACGTTTTGATCATTCAGCTCAAACGCTTCTCCTTCAGGAGCTTCATTTGGAGGGATAAGATCAACGACATGGTCGACTTTCCAGTCAGGTCAATACAAGCTAAATGTTTTTGTATCCTAATTTTCACATCATTTGAATGTTAATTAAAAAAAGATTTGGTCAATTATTTAGTTAACACTGACTATTATTAGTAGTAATACTGTATCACTCTGGTTATTTGTTTCCATAACAGTAGCCTCTCTCGTCTTTCAGGAATCTAGATCTAAGTAAGTTCTGTATTGGCCAGAAGGATGAGATGCAGCAGCCTCCTATCTATGACTTGTATGCGGTCATCAATCACTATGGAGGAATGATAGGAGGCCACTATACGGCCTACGCTCGCCTGCCAAGTGACAAGAACAGCCAGCGCAGTGATGTTGGTAAGTCTGATCAATGGCATCTGTTTTTATGTATATGGAAGTTATGTAATAAGTTCCACTCTGACATTTTGCTACCACTTATCGGCCTCTCTTCCCTCTTTGACTCTCAGGCTGGCGTCTGTTTGATGACAGCACCGTCACAATGGTGGACGAGAGTCAAGTGGTGACGCGTTACGCTTATGTTCTGTTCTACCGGCGACGAAACTCCCCGGTGGAGAGGCCGCCACGCTTCCTCAGGCCTGTAGGTGCAGAGTCGCCCACTGCTGCAGGAGCTACTGCCAGCCAGGTGAGAGAGCCATAACAATAAGACATAGGAAATTTTTCCCACAGCTAACTTAGAGTTCCTGTAGTTTAGTTTTTGTTGTTTTTCTGGTTTTTTGGGTGGGGGTGAGTGAATGTTGAAAAAGGTGTTCAACAGAGATGGAAGAGATTCATCCCAAACTGTCACTGTTAGAATGCAGTGTGGTTGATGGGCTGTAGGAAGATTTTAGCTTGGGTCAGTGTGGTTAATGAGGGAGTTGTACATGTTTATTCCTTTGTACATTGTATCGAGTCCACCTGTCATTGGGGTTTGGGATATTAATAAGTGTCACACTAATGAGGAACTGGCAGTACTTGCCAGGTGTTAAGAGACAGGCCTGTGTGTTAAATCTCTCTGAGAACTGCTGCTTCTGTTCAATTAGTCTTGACAAGAGGAGCTTGTGCTCTGACATTGTTAATGACAAACAGCCCAGTGGGTTTATAATGGATAGATCCATCACTGAGACACACTGTTAATCTCTGCAAAGCTCAGATGTCAAGTGGCATTAGCTTCGTGGGTTTTTTCTTTTCCCTTTTTCCCACTACTTGAGTGTAACTGCTTTTGAGGTTTTTTGTGGGGTTTTAAATATCATTCCCTATTATTAATAAATCTTGTTGTTGATCTGGTGGACAATTGAAAAGCGGGAAATACACATTATAAGCAATTTCAGTGTGTATTGTGAGTGATCTTGCTTAGACATCCAAATCCATATGGGTATAAAATTAAGTGGAAAATGTATAATCTGCATTTTATTGTCCTTTTTCATACATCTTGGGGGGCACTCTGATATTAAAAGGTTCCCTTGTAAGTAAATGAACAGCTAAATAACGTGAGTGTTTTTAGTGGAAGAGTATTGTGTTTTAAAGACTTTATATTCACTGTTAAGCTGTTTTTCATTCCTGTCCTCCTTTGTGCTGGAGCATTTTAGCCATGTGTTGATCAGTGAGACTTTGAACCATTGAGTTGTGTCTTTCCATGTGAGCACAGTGCAAACGATATACAGATTATTTATTAAAAACTGACTTCATGTCACTGCTGGATGTGAAGAACTCCACTTTGTTCCTTAGGAATGAATGCTGTACAGTCTTTGTTCAGTTACTTTCATTTCAGAAGCTGTCAGATGAGATTTCAAGGCTCAGGCTTAAATTTCATATCAATCTCACAAAATTTGCTATGTTACAGTGTTTCCAACAAAATGGTTAAAATATACATTTCTTAACCTGGGCTTTTAGTAAGAAGAGCTTGAAGATGTCCCTTTATTTTCTGGCCCCTGTAAAT
The DNA here is from genome assembly GCF_036321145.2 of Pelmatolapia mariae. Lineage (NCBI taxonomy): Eukaryota > Metazoa > Chordata > Actinopteri > Cichliformes > Cichlidae > Pelmatolapia > Pelmatolapia mariae. The sequence continues at coordinate 39,333,736 of NC_086244.1, read as the reverse complement.
TTGATTCCCAACAAACTCCTCACTGTCCCAGTTTCAGTAGAGCACACATGTCATCTCCGTACAAATCACTGTGCTCAGCAGGTACACACATTTGGAGGTTTCTCGTGTAATCGTAGTATTTGTTAGAACACGCACCTTTTCGCAGAAGCTGACACAGGTTTCCCGCCAATCGCAGGCCTCTCTAATATGGCGGGAACTGGAGGAGGAAGACGAGGGGCTTGACGAAGGGCCCCGTGGACTGTTACTCTCTGCGCTGCGGCGACACCGAACGCAGAGGAACAGAGACGAGGAAGACGGAGCCGGAGCCGAACAGTCGGTGCAGCGGCACCGCAGGCAGAGGATGTTGGACTATCCCGACGACGACTGCGTACGATACTTTGTTCTGGGCACACTCACTGCAGTGCTCGCTCTGTTTGTCAATTTAGTCTACCCTCTTCTTTACAAAGCCACCTGGAGCTGAGTGCTGGCTGCAGGGTTTACGTGCTGGACCGCCCCTGAAATCATAAATGTCTGTTTGTAGAAACGAGAAAAGATGTTTTTAGTGTTTTTCCAGTAAAATATTTGTGTTCTACATAGCACCACAATACTTGAAGTGGCTAAACCCTTTAAAATACTCGGCACTACTTCATATATTAAGACTTAAACAGGCTGATGTTAAAGTCACAGCTGCTGACTCTTTCATTGTGAGAGACGCTAATTTAAAGCTGCAGGAGAGCTACCCCACGCTGTAATGATGTACTGGGTGTAGATTTCTCACTACATTACCTCTGCATTGTTTTAAAGTGGCTTCGAGCTCTGTACATTTCTAAAGAAAGTTGCCGTTTTTAGACTTTGGGTAATAATTCTCAGATGATCAGCCATGACAGCCTTAATTATACATTGTACGTGTGGAGTTGAAGCGCAAACCCTGAAAGCTCTTTTGGAGCCTGTTTAGATGCGTTCAGGAGTCAGATAATTGTGTAGGATCCTTTTTAAGATGCTTATAGGAGCATTATAGAATAGTGAGGACCCGCTGAAAAGCGCCTTTTGTTTCCAGTGCACTACACTCATAAAAGATCAACGTGCAGGATTCGGGGCCATCTAGTGGTGAGGTTCCAAATGGCAATTAACTGAATGCCCATTTCTTTGGAGCACGTATGCAAATCTACATTATAACCGTTTGGGTCTTCCCGTCTGTGTGACTTGAGAGACATCTGTTTATATTTGCCGGTGTTTGTACACTAATGAAAAAAATGATTAATATATTCTTATAGAGCCCCATAAATCCTACACATTGGTCCTTTAACAGTAGAAATGTATGATGGGTGGAAAATGTGTTCTTGAAGAAGAAAATATTAAACCTCTTATTGTATGTATATGTATGTGTGTGTCTGTGTGCAGCTGCTTTTAGTTTGTATTCTGAAAATTAAGAAAAATGAATTTCAGGGCCTTTTAAAAATTTCTGATCTTGTCAAGACATGTCCTCTTTTACATGTACTGTAGTACACTCTAATTATATATATTTTTTAATTGTGTGTTTATTGATTACCTCTAAGCCATAACTGATTTGAAAAGTTAAGGGGTTGTGTTTTGTGGGGGTGGTGGGGACTTCTTTCTGTTCATTTGTTTTTGTTTATTTTTGAGCAGTTTGCAGCTAACGCAGTATATTCAGAGCAATAAAACTATACATGTTTGTCTGCCCCTGAATGTAATGTTTATAAATTGCACTGCTTTAAATGGAGTTGAATTATGAATGATTTGGGAGCTCTAAAGGACAGTTACACACGAATTGTTCCTTATTTGTAAGCTATAAGTAAAGGTATTTTTGTAGAGCCGCCTTTAAATTTAAAATTTTAAAATATATTTATTAATTAATGATTCCGTTTAACAGCTTAAGTTGCTGGACGACTTCATCCACAGCCACCAACTGTTTGCAAGTGTTGTTGAGACTCCACACTGTCCACAGATCAGTTCTTTGCTCTGCAGTCATCCCGTGATGATCATGTGTGTGAGTGTGTATTTGGGTCTCAGGGAAACCTTTTCTGGTATCAGGTCAGAGTACACAGACCTGTATGTGCTCTGCCTTACTCAGATCACCATCAGACTGTATACTTGATTCAGACATATGCAATTCTCAAGTCTTTATTTTATTTTATTTTTTTAATTTGTCTACAGTGGTCTTGATCTAGTTTGTCTAATTTGTCTCCTCAAATCAGCTCCGTAGATGTATTTTAGGGGGCACGACCTCCAAGTGCTGATTGGCTAATGATTTAATGGACTTGACTGATAAAGTTATCTTTGTGTGTGAGTGTGTGTTGGGCCTAATTTAAAAATGTTAATTGCAAAAGAACAATAATCATAACCTATATTTTGATGCCTCTGTATAATATTACCGAGTTATTGCAAGTAGTGTATTGAAGAGATCATAACCTATTTTAATTTCCATGCAATAATGTATCTCAATACCTCCACATGAATGCTGCTTTCTAATATATAAACTTTGTGAAAATAAAATTTCCATCTGTTTATAGTCTTTGTGTTTTCCATGCCCACACATGAACACTCTCTGAATGCTGAACCAATGTGATTTATTGTGAACGCTTGGTTTATTTTGCAGGCCTCTAGCCAGTCGCTATTTGGGACGGATCTGGATGCTGAAGGACCGCCTACGCTGACCCCTGAGGTACCGTCTGACCTCTTTGCCCACTCCGGCGAGTGTGCAGCACCATCCTACAGCAACATGGAGGAAGTGGACTAACAAGTATGAGGGCTGATGAAAGAAAGGACAGGAGAGTGGAGATCCATGGAGGTCCCCCAAGTGGGAGCAGCTCCTCTGCTGAAGACGCATCTGTCGTCATTGGTTACAGCGGCATCTGAATCAGGTGTCCGGGGGGGGGGGGAGGTGCAATGCAAAAAAATCTGGAGGTGGTCTGAGGATTTGACTGCACTCACTTGAGACAGACCTTCATTAATATACTCACATTAATAGCCATTGAAAAAGACTTAACAAGTTACATGTGTAGTTTTATTCATTCAGTTCATATGGGGACACTTATGATCTCAGAGCTCCTGTTAACAGTAGCAGTAAGTAGTAAAGCTGCTGCTACTGGAGATCCTCCTCCACCACCTAACAACCACCTACCAGAGAGAGGGTGTCCACGCACCAAAGCACCTTGTGGTCTGGTTTCAAGCTAAAAACCGGTTCTTGCTAACATTAACCAGACCTGTGGTCGATTGTTAGAGTATATTTGGACACTGATGATTGTCGTAATATAAATGTGGTGTTTGTTTTTGTTTTTATCCTTTTAAAGTTTGAGTTGCCTGGTTTGATTTGTTTGTGGCGGTGTATTCAAGATGGACTGGAATTGTAGCATCACATTAAGGAAAACATAAGATGGTGCTGACCCACCTTTTTTTAGTGTGCGTTTTGTTTTTAATACAGTCAGCACACACTTTTTCTGTCCCGTTGCTTTCTAAACTTGATTTAGCTTCACTTTCTCTAGCTTTGTTCATTTTTTTGTACTTGTTTAGTTTTTTCATTCCTGTGGATGCTTTTGTCTAAAGGCTTCAGTATAAATTGAAATGTGCATGGCTGCATGTAACCCGAGCCCCTCGTCAGATGTACCCTCACCCCCTCTTGCTGCATTTCATTACTTCTGTTTCCTGTAAGTTGTCTAGCATCATGTTCTCACCCTCCTTTGTAATGGACTGCGTATATAATGTGGGGGTCATTAAGAATGTTGCTGTGGATGCATATAAATGGTTAATATAAATAAAAACAGTTTTGAGAGTTAAAGACACTGGTGCCTGCAGTCTTCTCTCTATTGCATAAACGGCAGGCTTTGAGCGAGCATTGCGCCAAAAGTGAAACTCGGTTTAGACTTGAGAAAAAGAATTGTTGATGTTCACGAAGCAGGAGATGGATATACACAGAAGATCTCTACACAGGAATGGACTATGAGGTTGCAGACCAAAAAAAAAAAAAAAAAACTCCACTGCAGAAGAGACCTTTAAGTCAGTATACAGTATGTGGAGGACAACCTGGAGAAAGATTCTGCATACTGGAAGTGCATCCTTTGGTCAGATTAGACAAAAGTAGAGTTTTTTTAATCACAGAGACGACGTATGTTTGGTGAAAGAAGGGAGAGAACAGCGTCCCCACAGTGAAACCTGGTGGTGTTGTGCTGTGGGGAAGTTTTAGTGTGTGGAAAAACTGGGTCTTGGTCGTCACTTTGTCTTCAAATGTAACGATCCACCACTTCTTTTGCTCTTCTGGAGGTGGTGAAGAACTAACTCCAGAAGACCAAAGTGACTGACTTGTCTGCCATTGAAAATGAAGTGAGGTTAACTGAAGACCAAGGTCTATGCCAGGAAACCATTAAATCTGAGAGACTTTCCAAAGAAGAATGGGCTAGGATTGCTCAGGGAAACAACTGCAGTCTGTTATTCAGCAAAAATGAATTACAGTCGACTATTAGCAACAGGGGGCTGATAGTTTTGACCCTAGTAGTTTTTGGTTTTGGTGCAGTTTCTGTGTGCACAGCAGAATGTGAGCATCCAAAAATAAATCTAAGATGTTTGGAAAAGCTGAATTTAAAAAAAAATTCTTGCTCTGTTTAACAGCACTTGGAAAATACTTTAAAAAAATGCAGTTTTCATTCATTCCATAAAACATCTGTACGACCTAAACACAGAAGGACACCTTCAAAAGAATGCCAAGTCAGACTAGTGAAAGTGCAGGTGGACATAATACACTTAAGGCTGAAATTCATTCATTGAGCATCATCACATTGAGCCTTTTTTCTGCGGGTGCCTACTTGCTGTCACTGGGAACTAATCAGAACAGAGCAACCAGCGTGTTGATGAGTAACATTTTGACTGTGAGAACTTTAAATGCCCATCCTGCTTTACAATATCATTAGCTATAACTTCCATATGCACATGAATAAACACGTGTGTGCGTGACACAACAAACGCAAGGTGGTGCTGTTTCGCGTCGTTTGGTTGCATTCAGCCACAGAGCGGCTGAAGAAGAAGAAAGTGGGCAAGGGAGAACCGGTAAATAACCATGAGTCAATCCTGAAGCCGGTCAGGTAGGAATTTCTGTCTGTGATAGTCTCAGTCCACTAACGACGCTGTCATGTCGGATGTCGGTGAGAGCAGCTGGCGCCAAGCTGAAGAACATGACGGCACAGAAAGCGAAGAAGTCCACGAGTCTGTGTGGGGGGCACGTGACCCTGCGCTGACAGTCCCTCAGGGGCTCTGGACCGCACATCACGAGCAGACGAGGAAAAGGCTGGTGCTACATGTTGACCTAAACAACACCATACTGGTGTCGGACGCCGTGACGTGTCAGGGGACTTTGGCTGCTCTGGACTACTTTCTGACCACTGTCACTTGGGGGAAGAAGAACAAACACGGTAAACACGGACTTAATGGTGCTTTTCAGCAACACGCGGGAATGCTAGGAATGTACGTGCACGGGCGCGCGCGCGCGTGTCAGTCAGGTGACACGGGGGAACCTTTTACTTTTTACTCTCTCTGTTAGACCCCCGGAACAATACGTTTACGCGCTTTACAAATACTTGGGCTTGATTGAAATTAAACGCATCATTGGAAAAGTTGAATACCATCCAAAGGGACAGGTTACCTTTTATTTAACGCAAATATGGAATTAAATTCTTATTTTCTTTAATGTTTGGCAGAATGTAAGTTCCACCAAGGCTAAGGGGTTGACATGTTACATTTTATTAATGAATGAAAATTATTATTTCAGTTTAACTTACATAGAGTTTAAAAAAAGCAGTGGTTTTTCAAAAAAGTAAAGGGGAAGTTTATTTTAATGTGCATGTTAAAATCTTGGAAATAGACCCTCCTTTGTCCAGTTGTTTATTGTGTTGTCATTGTTTCTATACAGGAACCTGGGAGTGGTTGAGTGACTCACCCTCACTGCTTCCACCCTGCAGCGAGGCTGTAAGCTACTACTCCCAGTTTGGACGGATTCCTGGTTTCACCTCTGGTGCTGGCCGTCGCTTCCGTAAGGTTCTGGATGAGCACCTGGACCTGCTCTGCTGGCCTGATGGGGTAAAGGTTGGTGTCTTGATAGACAGAGTCGGTGCGGGGGCACTGAGACAAAACCGTTACCCTCTAATTATTCCTTCTTGTCAGATTCTGATTTTTCAGCGACTTCAAAGAAACCCTTTTCACCTGGAATCTGCGTATATGCGATGCAGTTTTGTTAGTGCAGCGGCATATGGGAGGAAACAAGTGCAGCACTCTTCAGTGTTTCATTTTATATTTAAGCTGTGCCTTATCATGCTGCTATAACCAATTTAATATTTACTCATGATTCATTCATTTTCTCAGTTAATTTTCACACAATGTTTCTGACCCTGGTTCTGCTGAAAAGTTTCTTCCTGTTAAAAGGGAGTTTTTCCTTAACACAGTTGCCAGTTACCACAGTATTTTTTCTCTGTATTATTGTGGGGTCTTTACCTTACCTTACTTATATAACTGAATTGAATTTTCTATTCACACCTCTGATTGGGAGTCAGGATGTTGTATGCGTGCCTACATCTGGGTTAGTGGCCAAGTGCTGCTTTCCACGATTAAATCAGCTGTTGCGCTTGTTGCAAACAGGTTGATGCAATTACACAGTGTTAACTGCTTTGTGGCCCTGTGTCTGTTGCAGGCAGACAGAGACCTGTCTGTAAAAGGAGAAGACGGACGCCTGTACCACTGGATCCTCCCGTCCTTCTTCCAGCTGCTCAGAGATCTATCACAGGAAGGTCGTGAGTTTGCCATCGTCTTCCGTACGTTTGGAACCGACCTACCTCGTGTGCTAAAAGCCGTATCCCGAGCACTCGACGGGGCACACCCGCTGTTCCCTGATCTGCCTCAGCTAAAGGTAACTAACACAGGAATACATTCAGCTGTAATACTTGATGAGACTGCACTCTATAATGACAACGTATGTGATAAGTTAGAAATGGCATGAATGGAAGAGCAGGGGTGAAACTGGTTTAAAAAAAAACAAACTGTCCGTCATTGTTCTAGAAGACACTTTTTGGAGCAACATGTAGAGGTTTATAGTCGCAAGACAGTGAATGGACTGAAATAAGTCATTTAGAATCAGGGTGCCTTTCATATGAGGTAATATTTCCAGGATTTGGTTTACCTGCAATGAAAACCTGTTCAGATAAATCAGCGACAGCAGCAACTGTAAAGTTGCACTTTGAGTAGAGTTTTTAATTGGTGCAGAAACTAATGCTACCAGCATTAAAGGTACAGTCAGTAATTTTTTGAGGTTATTTAATAGAAAAACTACTGTACTCGTAAATGTACACACAATACTGTGTAATTTCATGTTTCATTCATGCATTCTCATAAACTTAAATCCATTAAAAATATACTGGAGCAGGTTTGCAGTTTCTGGTTGCCACAATGTTACTCCACCATATTCGAGTCCAGAGGGCTGGGAAGGAGATCTCCCATCTGACTAATGGTGTTTTACATATGTGGCTGGAGATCAGCCACGTACATAGTTTGCCAAAGGAAGAGGAGAAAGACGGTTGTAGGCATTCATGGAGACACATTTAAATTCCTGCCTGCACCTTCAGACTCAAAATATGAAGGTTCTTACCTACGATTTAGTCCTCTTCACCAGAAAAACAAAACCGTGAAGAAAAGAGACAAAGCCAGAGGTCAGTCAGAGGAGTAATGGCGTCCCAAATGATATGTTCCTACAATGTTGATTTATTCAAGGCAGAGTGAGTATATAGAAGCTCCAGCAGTGTATATTCTGACGTCATAGCCCACATCTTTTAAAGCTGCATTTCACGTTCTTGCCTTCACTGCGTTAGTCCATGAGAACTCGTACTCAAAATGGTTCCACTGGAACAATGATACATACACACCACTGGTCTCACTTCCTTCTCAGCTTATAACTGTTGCTGTCATCACTACCTGGAAGTGATACACAAGTAAGTTGTAAATTGTGCTTATATAGTGCCTTTCTACTCTGAGCACTCAAAGCACTTTTTGCCTCACTCATGCATTCATACAAGCAGGTTTTTGTGCTTTCTATCTAACATTCACACATTGCATCAGAGAGTAACTTGGGGTTAGCATCTTGCCCAAAGATATTTGGAGCCACCAACCTTCCACTTATGTAATGTAAGTAAATGACCTGCTCTACCTCTGAGCTACAGCCAGCCGGAGCTACACCTCCAAGTCACCTCCAACCAGGTCTTTTATGTAATCTTATAACCTTAAGCTATTAATGTTGCATGCACATCGAGCTGATGCTTAATCTTACTTAAGAACTTATTTTAGTTACACTTTAAGCCTCACATCATTAAAGAATAGAAGAAGGCAACTTCAAACACTTGTTTAAAAACACTAAATAGGACATGGTAATTAGAAGCCTTATTATTAATGTCTTACTCTGTTGCTCTTTTTATTTATTTTTTATTTATTTATTTTTTGACCAATAGAATTCATTGTAGCTGTGCTGCAAGTATCGTAATTTGTTCAGCTTTTTTTGGGGGTGGGTGGGGGGGGTATTTTAGACTATGCCTGATAAATTAGTGTTGATATTGTGCACTAGATCTTGTGCAGAGCACGATCTTCTGTGCCCTTACACATGAAACCTTCCCCAGACTCAAACATGCATGCACTTGACTCATCACCTGGAGGGTTTTGTACCTGTTAGTGCACTAGAGTGGAACCGATTGATTCAGAGAGAAAAGCAGAGATTGGAAAGGATGGCTGGATAGATATGTGTGGAGGAGGATGGACGAGATGCCCTCAAACTCAGCCTGCCAGCCACAGTTAGCTCTGTGAAGAAGAGCTCAGTGGAAATCTTATTCAAGCAGCCTCCTGTCAGATGCTATTAATCTGTGTGTCGAGACAGACGGAGCAGGGGGGAGATCAATCACAGGAACTAATGTGATTGCTCACTTTGTGAACTTGAGTTGTCTTCCTGCTACTTGGGGGCAGCTGCTCTGCTGTATTTGATGTCAGGTTGCGGGGATGTGTGTACAGGGGGAAAGGCGTTTAATTAAATGAGTTCATTAAACCTTGGTTAGTTTACAGTTCAGGCCAACTCCATCCTAATGTCCTCATCACTGTGTTTGGTGGCATCTGTGTACCTGATTGTAAAATCAGACCAGCACAGCCAGTTATTATTACATCTCTTTAATTTCACATTGGATTTGACTGTATGTTGCAAATGCACCACATGATGGTTTAAGCTTTTTAAGCCAGTAGTTTTAAGTAGAGTACACTGAAAATCCCCAGTGTTTGATTCAGCAGGGAAAAGCAGACCCTGTGAGGCAAAGCATGCAGAGTGATGGGGGACAGACGGTAAAGAAACACTGCGGTAGCTGTGTGCAGAATGGCGCTCAGAGCCAGTGTTAATGTTAAACCGACTACTCGTAGGTCATCCATCCATCTGTGCTTGAACACAAAAGAGACAATGATGATGTCGTGTCTTTAGTGACATAACAGGTTGTCAGGGGTACGAACAGCTGTGTTCAGCTGTACCTCAGCTCAGTGATGCTTTGAGTTAAATGCACATATAAAAAGTGGCAGTGGCGATGTGTACGTTTTATTTATTTATTGCCATGTTTCACTGTTAACATGTTGGAATATGCTGAATAGCACTTAGCATACAGAGATGCTTAAAGGTATTTAGATATAAGGCCAACTGAGGTTATTATAGTAAACTAAAAAACTAAATATAGATATGTTTGTTATTAACTGTAATAACAAAATACCCTAGATCTTTGGAAAACAATGAAAATGAACTAAAATCAAATACAAATATAGAGGAAATAACCTTTTAGTATTTGTTAGTGTTGGTTGTTAAAATTCCCCTGTAGTTACACTGTAATTTCAGATAAAATAGATTTGTTTCATTATATTGACCTGCCAGTACTTAAAGGTAGGTACACTAGAATAAAGGGGTAAAAAGTCACGTTTTTAGAGGAAAGTAAGTTGTTAATGGAGAACAGTCCATTTTACATTTATATTGGTAAAACAAAAGGAAAATGGAATAACAATAATAAATATTAAAGAAAGAAAAATAATAAATATTAAAGAAAGATAAATATAAAATAAATTATTGATAATATTAAAAATGAATGAAATATAAAAACATATGTGTGTGTTTCTATGTATCCTGAAATTCTAGCCTTGTTTGAATTTGGTTTTATGGTTGAGGTTAGACGTATATTTAGGTTAGAGTAAAGATTTCATTTCTAAACTTTGGATGAAATTGTTGATTAACGGCCTCACAAAGATATTTAAACAGATACGCCTGTTTGTGTGCCTGTTGTCCCCAACCCCTCTGCTCACGCTGGCAACAGAGGACAACTTTTAGCTAAAATATGAAGTAGGTGAAGAAAAATGGTTTGTCAGCAAGACAATAAAGGAATCACCACAGAGCTGAGGACATTTTTAAGTATCTACAGTACAGGATGGCAGAGTTGTTGTGCACGTAGCTGCCAAAGCATTTTTAAAATTTCACATCTGCAAGAATTTAAGCTGATTGCACAATTAATTTAGGTCAAGTCTACCAGAGGCCTTATTTTAATAACAGAATAATATCACATAATTGGTTTATTTTTATTTTAGTTTTTGCTTACAACAGAGTTCTTTTAAAGAAGAGCTCTCTGTCTCGTTTCTTTATCTCTGACTCTTCTTCTTGCTCTTGGCTCAGCTGAGCGTGGCTGTGACTCCAGGCAAGATCCGCTGCAGCAAGAAGGGAATCGTCCTGAATCGAGCCGAGGAGCGGGTGTCCTCTCGCGATGGAGAGAGAGGCCTGTACGAGTACTTCAGCTCCGTGCAGGGTCTGGGAGGATTTCAGGACCACTTTGACTGGTATGCAGAAAGCTTCTCTAAGAAAACCTGGCTGTGGATTTTGGGGTTTTATTCTGAGCTTTTCCAAACCTTTCCCTATATTCGTTGTTTTCTGTCCAGGTGGGCTGCTAATTCCTTCTCCATCCGTGGGGGGAAACCAATGTGGGTCGACCCCTTTGACAAGCACGTACAGCACATCTTTATAGATGACAACATACGACAGAATGATGAGGATACTATAGTTAACCCGAAGGTAATAGCACCGCTTTACTCACACAGTTCAGCCTATATCTGGTGAGTTTAGAAAAATAAAGTACACCAAATTAGTTCATGATAATAGATTTAGTATTGTAGGAGGAGACAGGGTCTTGGAAATGGGTTGCTTTTGTGAATGCAACGCTTCTGTAATTTAGAGATGAAATTTTGTTTTCGGCATGGCTCACTAGGTGTTCGCTGCCGTACACCAGCCTGTTGCAGTATGTTTCACACGTGTGCATTTGTCATGTATTTTGAGGCTCTATTATATATAATCCCCAGACTGTGTGTCATAACTGCGTACAGGCTGGTAGATGCAGAGATGTAGGCTGTAGCTGCTTCAGAGCTCCAGAAACTAAACATGACTTCTAACCTTACTCTGGTTTCCTTTTTGTGTGTGTGTGTGTGTGTGTGTGTGTTTTGCAGGTGTTTCTGGACCCGGGTGGCTCAGACACTCGTATAGCCTGCACCTCTGAGCTGTACGATATCACCTTGATCCAAACCGACCTCCTCCGGGCCATTTCTGACCCCAGCTACTTCACTCAGCGTGTCCACATCTGTCTGGAAAACTATGAGAAGAATGTCCAGCAGGGGGCAACCTAGAACACACTTCAAACTTTGCATACTTCCTTTACAGTACATCAGTTTGTCTGTGAGACAACCTGCAGTGCAGACAGGATTAACAGGCAGGCGGGACTATTACACACCAAAGCAGAAGACTTGCTCAAAGTCTAAAGTTCATCCAAACACAAATATTAAGTGGTTACATGAAGAAACAAGTTACATGGACAGGTGGACATAGAAAAAAGCGGCAGCTATGTAAACAGGACTGCAATTCATTAAACGGTTTAAATACCACATATCCTTGATTAAAAAAGGATAACTGTGTAAACACGGAGCACTTCAGTGAGATTGCACTGTCTGCTGTCCTAAAGTGAACTGGGACCCAAGTTTTTGACCCAGTTGAGCACTGAATTGGCCGGGCTGGACTCTTTAATTACACCGACAGCTCTGTGACTAATCACTCCACGGTATAATTGGCCAAACTCTCAAAATTTGGAGGCAGACAGAATAATTGGTGTCAGATATGGAGAAAAGCTCTTCAGCTCTTATTTTAGTTGTGGGTTTTGCTTCAGCTCCCTTTTTCTTTCTTGGGGCGTTGTTTACGTCCACTCAGAACCCAGCGGAAATACTTGAATATTTTCAGGTGACTGAAGCATCTGATTACTGAGTATGTGTTACTTCTGAATGCACTGCAGTCATAAAGTAACTCTTTGTGACAGTTGGCTCAAACTTTGAGCTGTAACCTGGTTCAATATTGCTGTCTTGCTGTCAAAAGTCACCATAATAGATGTAGAAGAGTACATATCGTGCTCCTGATCGGATCCGGTGTCTATGGAGCGCTCAATAAAGCAGGTCTTTTTTTATAGCATATTTTCACCAATGTTTTCCTTGCTGATGAATACACTAATAAGAAAAGTTTGGAGAGAAAGCTTTGGTCACTGTGATAACGTATAAGAAGATAATAAGAAGAATAAGAAGATAATAATAAGAAGAAAAAAGAAAATGCATCATTTTCTGCTTTGTAATGTTAAAAACCAGGTTTTGGTTGGCACATATTGGATATAGCATTTAATATGCCGCTAACAGCCAATAATATCAGCTGACTTTTATCAGTCAGGGTCTAAATCACATGTATACTCTCTGGAAAATCACTCCGACAGTAACTACTACTAAAAATACTCTCCAGTTATCAAGTTTTAACATTATTTAAAAAGTTTTTATTTAAAATGATGTAAATTAAAGGTATTTTATTTATTGAAGATGGGATTCCATCCAAATGTAGTGCACATGTTTGCAATATTTAGAGAAAATCAGCTAAATAAATGCGCTATTTAGTGTTAAACCAGTTTAGAAGAACAGGAATTTTCCTTCCTTTTTTTTTTTTTTTTTTTTTTTTACTTTGAGGAAGCTAAAATGATCTCATAGCTCAGCACACATCAGATCATTTCAGCTGCCATGTTGGTTTCAGCGGACACTGAATTCATGTTTCCACTGAACACTGGGGCATTTTTAAATTTTATTTCAAAGTGCCAGTTAACACATGCTTAAAGACCATGCTTAAACCTGAGTAATTTATTTATTCATACAAAGCAAACTGATTTGTACTTTAATCACAACACTGAACCTTTCAGTAACTTGTGTAAGTTGAACCATTAGGTCACTGGACGTGTGAAAACCACTGACAAATGCAGTCAAATATTGCATTGATTCATACATTTGTATTTTTTGATGGAGGCACCAAAACTTCAACATTAAATCTAGTAAAAACAAAGCCAACACAGCTGTGAACAACTGAGTACTGAGGTGAAATTCCCAAGGTTTGACTATTGTTAAAGGAGATGCTCCCATTGATGTTCAATAAAATGCTAATGCTTTTAATTTTCACGTGTTAGCAAGTGTTTTTTTTTGCACAGCAAAATAAGACAACCTTTGGTGTAATACAAACAAATGCATTCACATAGCACTGCAGCTTTCAATGTACCGATATCATCAACATTATATAACCAAATCCATAAAGGTAACCTCTCTGACATGTGCTGTATTTACATAAACAAATAAAACTCATGTATATGATTATTATGATCAGTAACTCTGTGTGTCTGTGTGAGAGAGAGAAAGGAGACCCAGTGAGGATCAATGACACAAGGTACAGTGTTGATGTCAGTATGGAGCTGTACTATATGACTCTGTTAGTTGTGACCATTGCAGACACTTCACTGTAAAAGCGAAATATTCTTATCTTCTTCATAAGCCCAAACACTCCTGCAGATACCAGAGCCTATTTCATGTGGAAAATGGTGAAGTCAGAATACGGAATGATAAGGTCTGTGTGTGAGAGATAAAATGCTTCCTGTCTCTGTGGGTTGGGATGAGATTAAATTGTAAAGCTGGCTTTAACTGAGGTGTTAGAAGTGAGGATTTAGTAAGATGCTTCTGCTCAAACATTTCAGTAATTAGCTGCTTTGTTTTGTCAGAGGTCAGACACTTCCACCTGTGACGAGCCAGGTGAGGACTGATTCTGATACATGATAAATATGCTACTGATGATTGATTTATTCCTTCTGTTGCAGAGGGTAGAGGGACATCAGTGAATAAGATCAGAAATAAAAACAAAATCCATCCATAGGTTTTGTAAACGTCTTCCCTAATGTGAAGTCTATCCATAATGAACTGTTTTGGACTGATACACACAGTCGCCTCTGTGCAAAACATTCATGAAACTTTCAAATCATATAAAGGTTAAAAATCACAGTTTGATGATGGGTGTGGTCTGACCCATTAGTAACAAGTGTAGTTTTTTTTTTTGTTGTTGTTGTTTTTTTTTAATAGAACTTGAATGCTTCACACCGAGCGTCTTTATATTGTGTGTAAAAATTAAATACTTACTAGTCTCTGTTAGCATAGCTGGCATTGCTTTCACATGATGAGTCTATTTGTTATAGATGATAAAAAAATGGATGTAGTCACTGTGGCCTGGTGGTCAGTGATCATCATCTCAGTTAGAATGAAAGTGACAAATAATTACTGTGAAGCTGACAGTACTGTATGAGCATGCACTGCACAGTACTGTGTCACAGACTGCCTGCTGTCAGTCAGCAATCAACAGTTTATTGATCCCTTATTTATTTATTTTAATTAGTTTCTCCAAATTCAAAAGAATTGATTAAAACAGATGATGTGGAGCATTCTGGTTTTATACAGAACCCAGAAACACAAACTAACATTCAGGGCATTTACTCTGTAAGTTTGAGGGGGATTGGTTTTTAATTATTGAAGTTTTTCTGTTACTTTTCACTTTCGCTTGTAACTTTAGTTTCCAATCACTCTGCGATATTTTTTTCACCTTAACCACCACTTAATAAATCATAGATTTAATAAATAGTAAATAAAGACTTTTTTCATTAGGATTCTTTCACCTCAGTGGGTCTGATTCTAAAGGTTTCCATTGCAATCTTATTTTGTCTGTTACAACTTAATCTATTTTGTTGACTCCTCTAAAACACACCCAAATCAGTCCGCACAGTTTCAATCAAACTGCGTCGTTTGGCGAAGTCTCGTTTCCACTCTGACGTATTTTGCGGATTTTAAGCGGATGTCGAGAGTTCCCTCAGTCCACGCGGGGGCAGCAGAGCAGCTTGTGGAGCAGCTTCACCTACAGACGCGCCATCCCTCCTTTCAGGTGAGTCTGGAGTTACCTGGTGCTGGCTCTGCGCGGCGGCTCAGCCGAGAAACAGCGACGCAGGCACCGAGTTTAAAAATAAATAAATAAATAAATTAATTAAATAAAGTGGCGATGAGTTGGGTGTTTTCACTTGAGGATGGTGAAGAGGCACAGCTGGCAACGGGGGGTGGGGGGGACGAGGTCTTTTTGAGACTGCGTAAATGCGCGCTGGTGAGTGAGCGAGTGAGTGAGTGAGGGGAGGAGACCGGAGGCGAGGGACAGGCGGAGCAGGCAGGAGTCGGGAGAAATGTTGAGTCAGTGTGTGTGAGGAGGACGGAGGTAACTGCTGGTCTCGCTGGATTCTCTCACTGAACAGGTGCACGGCGCTTCCGCCGCTGTCCTCTGCGGGTGTCCAAACGTTTACGCGGAGCTGCCCCGGTGAGCTCCGACGCACCGGTGACTCACACAGGGAGGAGGTAAGGACTGTTGCCAACAAAACTTTCCACCCTTTTAGACGTTTAGTCCATTTGATCAAATGCCACACAGGTGGACTGTGGACTTTGTTGCCTTTGGAACCGCGAAGGAAGTGCAGATGTGGGAGGCTGGCGCAGTGCAGCGCTTCACCTCTGCGCACATGGGCTCCGCTGGTACGAGACCTTCTCGTCGCTGGGCGTTGCGGAGCCATCAGTGGGCACGCGAGTGGGCTCGGGCGCTCTCAAACACTCTACATTCTGATGATGCGGTTAGAGCGATAAGATGGTGGGCGAGGATCAAGCAAAGGCAACAATCAGAAATCTGTTTGGACGCCATGTCCAAAAAGAATCCATGCACTCTGATGTCTGGTCAGTTGTTAAGTGGCCGTCACGAGCTGCTTTTTTGCAAGTTTGGGCGGCAGATGATATCAGGGAATTGTGGAAAGTGGTTGTGTCGTACTTGTCAGATGGAGTGCAAAGCTTTTAATGTGCTTCGTGATATTTTTAGGACATATTTAGGGATTTGGGCTAGAGGTTGCAGGGGAAAGCCATCCAGATGCGTCTGCTCTAGACCAGCGGGTCCCATCTGCTGCGCTGACCAACATCTGGATGTGTCCGTCGGTTACAGGAGGGCTCCGAGTTTGGCCGTTTTTATTTCAACTTTCTTCTTTGTGTCTAGACAGCTGATTGTATGCTTCCAGGTACAAGCAGACACCCCTCTGTGTCCGCATCTTCCATTCTCGCTTCCTTTCCCGAGTAGCATCCCAGGAGTTTAAAGCTGTCCCTCCTCCCGCTGCCGTCTGCTCTGTTAAAGAGGTTGTTTCTCTGACACACTCCAACTTGTTCAGCACCTTCCACCACTCCCATTATCTCCTCTCTCGCTCTCTCTGCTAGGGCTACTTTCCCCATCTGACCTGTGATGATAGCTCCTAAGCTCATTAGTATAATGAGGATTACAGCTGACATGCAGCGTCTGGGCCTGTTTTGCTGGATCCAGCAGAGACACGTAGTGCAGTGGCAGCTCTCATTGTGCCAGTAAAATGCCACCTCCAATCAGGACTCACATGGAGGCTGCAGGTTGTACAGCTGTACAGAAAGAGTGAGGGACAAGGACAAATGGACTTTCTGAGGATGAAATTATTCATGGTTTAAATCAGCTGGCACAGGAGCTAGTTAGATATAAATGGATGAATTTGAATGCCTGACCTTTTCCTTCTAAAAGACATAAAACTGCAAATTGATTTTGCCTCATAATTGTAATTAGCATCAGTTTTGTCTGCAGGAGGAAAAGTACTTTACTTTTTCTCATTAGTTTATTTACAAGTCTTTCCTTCCACTTGTGCTGCATAAACAATCGAGTCACCCACTTTCCAGATAATTTTATTCTAAAGTTCAAGCTGCGGGTCAGAGCCCACAAGAGGAGACAGTCCTGCCAGCGAGTCTCCACATGATGAAAACGGAAGCTGATTTTCGACAGAGCGGCTTCCCAGGGCAAGCGACAACATTTTGCATCTGTTCAGCCTGTTTTTCCTGCTGTCTCTGCTTTTTATGTAAATTTTCTACCATTCTTCTCTTATACCAATATTTTCTAGTCATTCCATGGCTATTTAGTGAAAGCAGCATGGCTCTTATTCTTAAATTACTGCTTATTTGTTGCTTGTGATGGTTGGATTTTGGGAGCAGAAGCTGTCATTTGTGAGAGCATCATCTGAGAACAGTCAGCGGTAACCCGGCGCATCGTTAATCAGCTGTGTGATTGCACAGACTTGTGGATAATCCATGCGTATCCTTTGTTCTACTCACATTCATATTGTGATGGAGATATGCGACAGTGGGTTAAGAAATAACAAAATTCGAGACACTTTTATGGTTAATCAAAGTAGGATAACCGAGATTAAGTTTAATTCAATTTTACTTATAAATCACTTCTTCACAACAACAGCCAGCCTAAGGTGCTTTATATTTAAAGGTTATTTAATAGAAAAAATATTGTGCTCATAGATATACAAATAGATATGTTCTCATAAATGTGGAATAAATTAATTAAAAATACACAGGAGCAGGTGCCGTTTTGTGGAAGCCACCATGTTGTCCTGCCTTCTTAAATTTAGTGGCCAAGACGAACATCACCGTGACCCCTAATAGCATTTTATGTATGTGACTAGAAAGTGGCCATATATGTAGCACGACTTATAAGTTATTTTTAATTTAAAGATCATAAATAACATGTATATTTTCATCCTCTCTTTCTCATCCACCATTGTCCTCTCTTCTCCCTCATTTCCACCTCATCCTCTTCCTCCTCACTTCACACCTCATCTCCTGCGCCAACATCAGGGCTCTAACGCACTAAAATGTCCCTAAACATCTTATTTATTCCAGAGATTGCCACAGTTACTTATTGTCAGCAGAATAGCCGTCCGTCTCAGGACAGCTGACAGTGAGCTGGCTAAAGCTAAAATTATGCCAGCTAATGTTAGGCTTGAGTGTGCTAAAAATCACACTTTCTCTCTGATAAACGATTTGATTACATTCTCACATCATATGATGTTTTTTTAGTGTCCAAGTCCAACAATGTTAGATCCACTTCATAAAGTTTTACAGACTCCTCCAGAGTAAATAGATACGGACACCCACTACTGACAGCTGAGGTGAACGTGGGACTGACAGCATACCCTCACTACAGATGAGTGAAGGCCAGAGCTGTTGGCCTCTGTAACTAAGATTATACAGCTGAACTGAGAAGGGTAAGAGGACCGAATTCAGGAAATGCAATCTGCAATTTACTGACATCTAGTGGTGAGATTTAACACACTGCACCTTTAAAGGTGAAGACTACAATATTACAGCAATCAAACAATCCCCTGTGTGTGAGCACCTGGCAATAATGGAGAGGAAGGACTCCCTTTTAACACGAAAAGACCTCTGGCAGATCAACAATCAGGGTGGAAGCAGTCATGTGACTTACGTGATTGAATTTTTGCTTTAATTCTGATAGTCTGCCAGCTCACTGCAGCAGATCTCTAGTCTATATTATGTTATAATATTAATTAATATATAATAATGTTCTGAATACTATATAATAATAAATCCACTGCTTAGAGTTCAAGAGCAGAACAAGAACTATGATTGGCAGCTGCATTACATCATGATGGAGTCAGAATCTGTCTGACCATGAGAGGACAGACTCTCTGGAGAGACAGCTGAATGATAACTGCCACAAAAGCACGCAGGTCAGCCTGTCGTCTATCTCATTAGTGGGGACTGACCTTTGAAAGTAAAAGCAAGGGGATTGTTGCCCGTTAAATGACAAAAATGCCATAAATATACAAAAATGTTCTATGGTGGGTGTTATTATTCTTAGGTGACCTGGCTAAATAAAGTCTAGGTATGGGAAGCATTGGTTACTTCTTTCAAAGAAAACTCCTCCTGCCTTTAGGTGTTAAATAAACCAGTTAGTTTATAGTTTTGTTTGGGATTCTCATCACTGTACAGGATTTTAGTACACAGCATCAGGAATCAGCATTTTAGCACAAATTTAACTGCACACCACAATATTTTTGGTCGAGACAAACAGAGACGGGTTCAAAAACAGTTGCAAAAAACAATGTAAGATACTGTACTGTGGTGTTATGTACGTTTGAAAGTAAAACTCTTCTGAGCTGGGATTTGTTGATGAGGTACTTTGTTACATTTATCCTAAAACGACTAAGTCTGATTTAAGAGAATGCAGGCTTTCAGTGGGATGCGTTGACCAGATGTATAGATGACATTTATATGCCTAAACAAATGGATGTTGTATGGGTCACACTGATCATTGCTCCTTATGTAACCGTGTTTAGTATGCATGCAGCATAAAACACCTCCATTTGGACATGCAGTGTTTTATGCCTGTTTGGCTAATGAGGCACCTCTACCCTGCAGGACACAGGCAGAGTGTGAGCGTACAGTACAAAGTTTCTTCAGATTTAAGTAGTGTCGCTTGTGTGTGACAAATATCCTGACTCACACACACACACAAACACACACACGCACACACACACATACACACACACACCAGCCTGCGACAGACATTAACCCGGAGAGATGATTGTGGAAGATAGCCAGTACTCCCATCAGAGGATTAAGTGGGCTGCTTACAGCGGACAGTTTGGTGATCCGGCCTGTTAATGATGGGAACTTCTAGACCTGGATGGTATCAGAGGGAGATATAAAGAGAAAGCAATAAAAACAAAGTGTTGGCAGAGGAAATGAACCATTTAGCGGCTTAAACAGGCAACAGAAAAACAAGCCAAGTGTTTTTAAAAAACTTTCTGACATTGTGTGTTATTTGATGAAAGAAAATCAAAGCATTTTCTACATTTATTAACATTTCAGTTTTATGAGACATGATCAAATACTTGAGCGAATGCTCCCATGAATTGAGATGTTATTCCCTTCAAGGTTGTCAGCTCTTGCAGTCATACAGTGCTCACAGCATTCCTGCTATGCTTGAATGTCCAGAATCATCACCAGCGATGAGCTTTGGATTTCAAACCAAACAGCAGTTTCCTGCAGAGCAGCCTGCAGTCTCCAAACATGAAGTAGACACATCAGACTCAGAGTGTGACCCAGAGCGTGCTTGTAATTTTATTGTGACATTAACATGTTTGCATTATAAATTGGTCCCCCGAGGGTCAAACACTTCTAACATCCTGAAGCATCTGAGAGGGAAAATTGGTGAAAATGAGCTGAACTGTGTGCCTTTTCTTTGGTGTGTTGGCACAGTGGGAGGGATCTAGGAGAATCACAAATGCAAACCTTAAATTGTTCAGAACAGGAGTTCCAGGCAGAGATCAAAATGTTGAAGAGACCACTGAGGGGTTTCATCACTGCACAAAAAAGACAACTTTGAAGGGACAGAGGCCACATTTAAATCAGGGAGTATGTTTCCTTTGTAGGACGTGTTTGAAAATGTATTAATTCCTATTTATGAACTGATAAACTGTGTTAGATACTCAACCTGACAGACTCATTACAGTTACAGCAGCACTTCCCCACTGCTGTTAGCCAAGAAATGCACTTGTAAATTAGCCCTGGTTAAATTACAACTTTCATTTTTACATGTTAGGTTTAGTACAGATTAAAATGTAACAAATGTGGCTAGTGAATATTAAAGGGAACACTTATCCAATCCTTGAATGCTCACATTAACCAAGTTCTAAATAATGAGGTCAGTGTATTGTAAGCAATCCCTGCGAGTCAGAAGGACGGGCTTCAGACTCATCTAAACAATCGCTTTCAGACAGTTTTTTTCTACTCTTGGATCTGTAGGATGTCACAGAGACAGGATACCAAAGGGCCCTTCCATATACACTGATCAGTCATAAATCATGACCACTATTGGAGTGAAAAACACTGATTATCTCTTCATCATGGCACCTGTTAGTGGGTGGGATATATTAGGGAGTAGGTGAACATTTTGTCCTCCAAGTTGATGAGTTAAAAGCAGGAAAAATGGGCAAGTGTAAGATCTGAGCAGCAAAACTGTGATGGCTAGACAACTGGATTAGAGCATCCCCAAAACTGCAGTTCTTGTGGGAAAAATGTTTCCAGTCTGCAGTGGTCAGTATCTAACAAAAGTGGCTGTAGGAAGGAACAGTGGTGAACCAGCGACAGGGTTATAGATGGCCAGGGCTCAGCGCTGGTTGGCCCATGTGGTCCGATCCTACAGATGAACTACTGGAGCTCAGATTGCTGAAGAATTGTGGTTCTGATAAACAGTCAGAATACACAGGGCATCACAGTTTGTTGTGTATGCGGCTGGATAGCTGCAGGCCAGTCAGGCTGCCCATGCTGACCCCTGTCAGCAGTTCCAAAAGAATAAACAATGGGAACGTGAGCATCAGAACTAGACCACGATGCAATGAAAGAAGTTGTCCTGCTCTGATCGATCATGTTTTCTTTTACATCATGTGGACGGCCGGGTGTGTATGTGTTACTTACCTTATATCAGGCCAGTAGCTATAATGTTGTGCCTGATCGACGTATGCAACCACTTCCTGTCATTCTGCATTGGCCATGCAATTGTACTTCACACCTCAGCATGGGTTTCAGTGTGCAGTGCCTTCTATGTGAAATTGCCCGAAGACTCTCACATCAGGCTCACATATCTATTTGTGAGCACAGAAGCTGTTTAAACTTTCTGTTTATCCCACAGAATAAAGTTTTGCTTTCTAGGACATTGGCTGAGGACCTGTTCAAGATAAATATGGATAATTTGGGAATGTTATTCATGTAAAGCAACTGTATTAGAGCCCTAGTATAAAAAACTGGAGCTGGCAAGGTGAATAATGATCCCCCTTTAAAGGTCATGCTTGGAGGTTTTGCCGTGAACCTTTGAACAAAGCAAGGCCTGCTTTTTCCCTGCTTCCAGCTACTCTGCTAGCATGTTTTGACTATTACGCAGTGTTGCCAACTCCTCAGTAAGGAAAATCGCTATTGGCTGTCCTAAAAGTCACCAGAAGTCGCTAAATGACGTCATCGCCTAATTTGCACAATTGGTCATGCTAATGTAATTGTAACCTACGTTGTTGGAGAGAGAAATAACATCGTGGAAGAGACATAAAGTGAGTAAAAACGTCCTAAATGCATTTAGAATTTATTTAGAACTACAAATTAAATTTCTTTTAGCAATTATTGTTTTTAATGTCACAATTCCAACCCTGCTCCTTTATCCGGGCTTGGACCGGCAAACGTGACCCGAAATTGGCACTCTGGAAGAGTTACTTTGTGTGTGTGTTTATTGGTAGTTTTAAACCTTGTGATCCACAAAACAGCATAACAGTAAAAGAAGAACTGACTGCGTTACAGTCAGTGCGGGAGCAGCGGCTTCGCTCATACGCGATTCATTTGCAGTTTGGACGCATAGGGGTGAACATCTCCTGCCCTGATAGCAGCTGGGGGAGGACTATCCTCCGCCCGTGAGCGCTTTGGCACGGGTGAGGTGCCCACGGCAGGACCCGCTGCTTGTGGAGAGTAAGAGCGATACGTGTTTTCACGTAAAAAAATTCGTCATAAATAAGTCTCCAATAACACCAGAAAAAGTCGCCAGATTTGTCGCCAGTCGCTTTTTAGAAAATAAAGTCGCTAAAGGCGTCTGAAAACTTGCTAAATATAGCGACAAAGTCGCTAAGTTGGCAACACTGCTATTACGTGTCCACTATTAGCTTGATGAACTATTATACTTATTTAGACAATGTGTTTTTAGTAGTTTTAATTTTAAAAAATGCTATTACCATGGGCACATTTAGGGATTTAAATTACTTTTACCAAACTAAACTACTAAACCAGCTCTCTAAAGCTTTTAAAGAACTGAACAGGTTGAGGCAAAGCTAATTTAGCTAGCCTGCGGCTAAAACTTTATATTTAGCTTATAGGTTGATCAGTCTTTATCTAATTTAACACATCAAAACAGGGAGTAAGTTGAAACATTCATGATAAGATAAGTGACAAAGAGAGAAAAAAACATTTTTGTAGCTGGTCAGTGTAGTAGCTGTCTGGATGTTCATTAGCGCAGCTCATAGTGGAATAAATGGAATCCCTTAAAAACAGATTGTAGCTCAAACAAGCAGGTTTGTGTGCATGATTGTGTTTTTGTGTGAAAGCAGCTGCCTTGTTGTATAATTGCATTTTATTGTTTACATGATTCAGCTCATTAGGCTCACTGACCTGTTGCAACTGAGGTGGTGCTGGTGCCATCATGATAATACAAATGGATGGGAACAGAGGAGTTCTGGGAAACATTTTAGCGCATAGTTGTTTTATGTCCCATTGATGCATTGAAAATCCATTATAGGGTCTCTGGGGATAAAACCAATGCTTTGTTTCCAACCACAGCAATGGAAACAGTAACAGCAACAGCAATGGATTTAGAAAAACAAGCACAGGCAAATTTAGGAATCATGACTCATTCCCAGTAAATTGTTTGCTTGGATTAGGCAAAATCATTTCTCAATAATTTTTAATCTTTGGACAACATACAGTTTACAACACGGTATCTATAAATTGTCTCTGAGAATGATTTTTCTAATGTGAGTAAATACTCAAACTAGTCTGTTTTTAATGAGGTTTGTGAAGAGCACTTCACATTCTTTAATTGAAACATTTAAAAAAATGCAATTAGGTTTTAAATAAACTCTAATAAAAGGTAAAACAAATGTAGATATATAAATAAAAACATCAAACACATGGCAAATGGTGACAAAAGCAATATTCTGAAATGTCACAGTAGGAATATCAATTAATAAACTCAGTAATGCATGCTTTTTGCTATGAGAGCGTGCTATTAAAGGTGCTGCTTCAGTTTAACTTGGAATAAGAAACTCACTTGACACTGAGGCAATTTTAGAAAGAAAACTTAATTTTGACTCCTCAGAGTTTTTAGAAGTGGTTCTCTTACAAGCTCAATAGGCCTTGCCATCCAGTGCCAAGCAAACAAACTCAGTAGGTCAAAGCAGACCAGAAAGAAGTTTGTTAGATGAGATGTATTTACAGCCAGTACAGTGTTCCCTCGTTTATCGCGGTAGTTGCGTTCTAAAAATAAACTGCAATAGGTGAAATCTGCGAAGTAGCCAACTTTATTTTTTACAATTATTATAGATGTTTTAAGGCTGTAAAACCCCTCACTGCACACTTACACACTTTTCTCAGACAGGCATGAACATTTTCACACTTC
Organism: Pelmatolapia mariae; assembly: GCF_036321145.2. NCBI lineage: Eukaryota > Metazoa > Chordata > Actinopteri > Cichliformes > Cichlidae > Pelmatolapia > Pelmatolapia mariae. The sequence continues at coordinate 39,309,225 of NC_086244.1, read as the reverse complement.
TCTCTTGTTTAAATGCTCTCAAAAATCAAACCTTTGAAAAATAAGTCCAGTATTAGAGAATGAAACCAAAGGCAATCGCGTTTGCCTTTGATGGTGCAAAACATTTCATCGACATTGTTGTGTTTGTTGGGCAGAAAACTTACAACAAGCATACAGCACAGCACTGCTAGTGATCGAAGATTTATGTAAATTTATATAAATTTGACAAGCTGAATGCATTCTGTACTGGATAGGAGACACAGCACGAGACTGATTGACAATGGTCTACAGCCAATCAGGACGCAGAACACAATGCGCTATAAAAAACAAAAAACAAAAACAAAAAACCCCCAGGGAAAATAGCACAAAAAAATCTGCGAAACAGTGAGGCTGCGAAAGGTGAACGGCGTTATAGCGAGGGACCACTGTAGTAGTTTTTAGGCCCCGAAACGATGACCTGTATATAAATGATGGATGTACCCACATAGCAAGGAGGTCCTGCCCGGATCTGGTGTCAAGCCGGCACTGCTGGCTCACTTCTGGCACGATAAGACGTATGTCATCCAGATATGGGCCAGGTCTGGCATAGATGGCACTGTCTATGTGATGGCATGCCATATCTGGCTCTATTGTGGTTTGGTGTATGTGGCCCAGGGTCATAGAAAACAGGTCTTCCCTGGATCTGCCATCAAGCTGGCACTTCTGACTGACTGGTGTCATGGCAGGGTGTATGTCAACCAGATGTGGGCCAGGTCTGGCAATGATGGCACTATTTATGTTCCTATTTTAGTTAGAAGACCCAAATGCCATGTTGCAATACTACACTTCTATGGTAGCCAACGTTTCAAATGCAGGTTTGACAGGTTTGTGAGTGTACACTTTATCCAAAACCTAGTGACGGTTTACTCATCTTTGCCACTGGTTAGCTGTAGCTCAGGAGGTAGCGCAGGTCACCTACTGATCGGAAGGTTAGTGGTTTGATCCCTGGCTCCTCCAGTTTGCATGTCAAGAGTGTGAATGTAGTTAGGAAGCGCTCAGTTTAGAGAAAATGTGTGATTGGGAGAATGTGGCATGTTGTATAGAGCACTTTGAGTAATCTGGGAGAATAGAAAAGTGCTATACAAGAATCAGTCCATTCACTGTCTGAACAGAGTTTCGTCATGTTACTTTTGCACTGTTTTGCATGTTCTGGCACATGTTGTTATTACATGGCTTGATTAAGGTACAGATTAGGCAGACATCTGGGGCCAGAGCTGAAACTGTTCAGGGCCAGCAGTGTGTCTGCAACTGGCCCGTGGCTCCACACCACTTACACATGGCCCACATACCGCAAAGAATGACGGCCCTTTGGTGGCCCAGATCAGGTTTGCCAGAGGTAATCCACACATTGGGCCAGCACAAAGCCAGTTGCAGAGACACTGGTGGTCCTGTGCTGGCCCATGTGTGGATTCTTTCTTTGTGGTATGTGGGCCATGTGTACATACCCATGTACACTGTGTGTGGGCCAGATCCGGGCCATACCAATTTTGCTATGTGGGTAGCAACTGTCTTGTTGTATCAAATAAGGCTTGAAAGTGGCAACTGAGACAACAAACATTTTTTTTTTATTGTACTCATAAATCAAATTAGAAATGGATCTATTTGCTCATGGGCTTCTATGCAGCCAGACCCCCCCACCCCCCGACTCCTCAATGATGGGTAAAAAACTATTTGCACAGCATGCAGCAAAGCATGTGTTTGCCTGCTTGTGAGGAAAACATCTGATGGTGTCAGTACAAAATAACCATTACCTCCATGGTATGACTCCACACTCTAAGAAATAAAACGTTGGATTTAATTGACAAAGTTAAGGCAATCTTTTCCACAAAACTTGGTCAAT